>NC_138528.1:19618657-20076157 GCF_964234715.1 Podarcis melisellensis | reverse complement strand
CCTTTAGGTCCACGTTGGGAAGCAGCCAGAACCTTTGCAAAGTTTCGTCATTTGCAAATTATCAAAGATGTGGCTCCTCACCCCCCAAAATGGATTTGAATGTGTGCCTGGAAGTTAAACACACACACAGCCCAATGCCTAAATTATAGAGATGTATCATTTGGGTGCTTTGCAGCCCCTGTGCTAAGAAATGATATGACGAGAAATGGTTGTCATGTAGCACCTTTGCAATACTTTATTATCCCATAATGAGAAAGTGGCTTTAAGTTATTGGTAATAAAAAGCACTGCTGATGGGAAGGAGCAACGTCATTAGGTAGCTCCCAGGTATTCCAAATGATCCCCTTTCTGGCAACGGGTCATGATCTGCTCCCTGTCTCCATTTTCACTTCACTGTGTTATCTCTTTGGAAGTCAGGAAATCCCAGCAGATGGAACAGGTCGTCCATCATCTCCATTTCTCTTTCTCTCTCTCACACCATCAATAGTTGAAGAGGGAGGAAAAGTCATTTAAAAGTTCACGGAGCCTTGCTTTGGTTCAGCTTTGGTTCAGACTGCCTTAAGGAGATCCACCAAAAAATATAGAAAGATGGACAGCTAAACAGTTTTTTTAAAAATATATTATGTATACATTCAAACTGCCAATCAGGAAACATTCCTCTGAAAGATTAGCTCTCTTTTTATTTGCCTGAATAGTAAAACAAAAAAAGAGGAGAGACAGAGAGAAAGAGGCATGAAATACTTAGTGCATTTGTAATGCACAGCAGATGGGAATTATACATATTTATGGACACTGTTAACCACATCTCTCCCACATTACTCTGATGGAGTGCATGCATAGACTTGGCAAAAAATTATTATAAAAAAAATTAAACAGCCCATTAGTACAATTTATGAACAGGGCTTCCACTAAGGGAGCTGTATCGAGAGGTCTATAGTCAGTACGGTGCAGCCCAGCTGATACCATCTGTTTGGTGTATTCACTGAAGAAGATTATATTACAATCCTTAGTAATGCCACAAATGCTACAGCTAAACTGGATGAGACTTCGGCTTCATTCCACTGCAGCAATATGGGTTTATCGTGAGTGATTTTCCACAGCTGGAGGTGGAGACTTGATTTCATGGAATCACAAGAAATAAAATTCTGAAAGCTTGAAATATTAACCTAAAGGGGGACAAAAACAACAAAACAAAAAATATCTAATTCCTCTGCATTAAATCTCTCCTGCATGATGCATTTGGCCGAACCCTCTAGACAAGGTCAGATTTCAGTGCTAAATGTTTCTGAGAGGGATTGAACCAAGGATGGTTCCAACTGTGTAGCTGCCTGTTAGTGCTCATTTCATGACTATCATTTCACCTCTGGCAGTCTTGTCCCTTTCCGTTCACTTTTATAGAATTCTAAATGATGGTGCCATTGAATTGGGGAGAAGAGCATTATGGCACAGCTCCTGAAATTGCTTTTATTCTGGCAAGCGCGTTTCCGACTTGAAGGGAAAAGCAGAAGACGCAGACTGTAAATCCACTGAAATGCATTTGATGCACTCCCTGTCTCAAGATGCCATGACTTAGCTAGGGACCATTTGAAAGCATAAATAGGCACTCTCTTTTTGCATATATCTCTAGTGCAGCGGTTCTCAACCTGTGGGTCCCCAGATGTTGTTGGACTGCAACTCCCATCATCCCTGAGCTTTGGCCTTGCTAGCTAGGGGTGAAGGGAGTTGCTGTTCAACAACTGGGGACCCACAGGTTGAGAAAGGCTGCTCTAGTGGGATAGAGAACCACTTGTGTGATTGGGAACTGTGTTCACCCTTCTCCTTCTTCCACCAAACTCAGAAGTTCACGTATGTGGCCTGGGAAAGGACATTCACTTTGGTGTTCCCTAACCTGTGGCATTCCTTTCCACACAGAGGCACATTTGGCACCTTCATTGTACAGTGGTACCTCGGGTTAAGTACTTAATTCATTCCGCAGGTCCGTTCTTAACCTGAAACTGTTCTTAACCTGAAGCACCACTTTGGGGCCTCCCACTGCTGCTGCGCTGCCGCAGTGCGATTTCTGTTCTCATCCTAAAGCAAAGTTCTTAACCCGAGGTACTATTTCTGGGTTAGCGGAGTCTGTAACCTGAAGAGTATGTAACCTGAGGTACCACTGTATAGCACCCATCATATGCTGAAGACACAACTCTTTTACCCATCAGCCTTTGATACTTGAGATATGTATTGTTGGGACCCACCCTATTCTTATTCTGAATTGCTTAAAAAACCTGATTTTAATGTTGTATTATTATGGGTGCCACGTCACTCTAGGATGGAGAACAGCAGGCCAAAGATGATTTTGTATGCGAGAGTTGGGAAGCTGGAGACACAGAGGTACGTCAAGCTGGACCATGTGCAGAGGAGGGCGACCAAGACGTTTAAGTGTCCAGAAACCAAGCCTTAAGAGGAATAAGGGAAGACTGAGAGATATGATAGCCATCTTGAAATATCTAAAGGGCTGCCACAGAGAAGATGGAGCAAGCTTGCATCCTCCTGCTAGGGAGGGCAGGAATCAATGGAGTTAGAAGAAAGGAGATTCCTACTAAACATCAGGAAGAACTTTCTGACAGTAAGAGCTGTTCAACAGTGGATTGGACTTCCTCGGGAGGTGCTGGACTGTCCTTGCTTGGGAAACCTAATGTGGAAGCAATATCTGTTTGAATGTTAATGATGTGACACCCTGCCCATCCCACCCCCACAAACATCCTATGTTCAAATTATGCAATGCATATATAAACCCACAGTCTCCACTGATCTTCAGTACAGTGGTACCTCGGGTTAAGAACTTAATTCATTCCGGAGGTCCGTTCTTAACCTGAAACTGTTCTTAACCTGAGGTACCACTTTAGCTTATGGGGCCTCCCGCTGCACAATTTTTGTTCTCATCCTGAAGCAAAGTTCTTAACGTGAGGTACTATTTCTGGGTTAGTGGAGTCTGTAACCTGAAGCATCTGTAACCTGAGGTACCACTGTACATGGAAACTGAACCTGAGTAAGCTCAGAAACCCCTGGAGTCTGTTGCCAGCTGGATCTCCAGGCTGTGTGCAACAATATTGTAACTTCCTCTTGACCTTATGGTGCAGGATGGGTAAGATAACGATAACTGTCACTGTGTTCATGTAGCTCAATAATATATCCAGCAATTTCCCTGACCATCTGTCCGGAAGCAGAGGCTGCACATGGTAACTGCTCCTTTCTTCTCTAACGTAATTCTGGAGTCCCCAACGTGGAGTCCTCAGACATCCCCATTGGTGCCCCTTGTTGGAGGCTGGCGCTGTATGCCCCACAGGCCTGTCATATGTTCCTGAAACTAGCCTGCTACCCTCAGGCACATTGGAGAACACTATCCACTTGCCAATGTTGAAGGAAAAATCAACTGCTGGGCCACTCAGCCTCTGTACATGGAAAAGTGGCAGGGAGGGAGGTCAGAGGCGCCATCTTGTTTTTTGCCTCAGGCAGCAAAGTATCTTCTGCTAGCTCTGCTGCCTGGATGCAAAGGTCTCAAACATGTTCCTGTTGGGCTGAGTCTTTGCCTCAACATCTCCCTCCACCTGGCATGTATCTGTGTGTTCTTCAGCTCCGGCTTCCTGGCTCACCTCTTGACAGCTGTTTATGGCTCAACCTTGACAAAATGGGGTTGTTTCATTGGCCTGGATTACTTACTTCTAGATGTGTGGCCTTGCTTCTGGAAACAGACCCAGAACTGCTGTTCAACCGAGTGGAAATTGTGAGGGCTCGGTATCATTGGTTGAAACTATGTTCCTTGGCGATTTGGTCCCCATTTTTCATTTAACGGGCTAGACTTCAGCCTGCCTCCCGGCATCGCAACAAAGATAGTATTACGAACAGAAATTCGCAGTGCCGTCAAAGTGGGCAGCAAAAGGCTATTCTGTCACTTTTCATTCACCTGGGGTACTACAGTTAAACTAATTAGAAAAGACTGAGGAGGCCAAGGAAGCTGAACATTCTTAGCCCTAGGAAGAAAGCTGCGGTGAGGGAAAGCCCAGAGCTGCCATAATCTGAATAGTAACCACTTGTTCTCAGTGACTGCCCTGGTCTGGCACTCGCAGAGAAAAGATTTGGGTTAAATAGGAGGATTTTTGTAATGCCGAGGCTAGCCCAGCGGCAACAGGATAAGCAACCATCTGCAGCAGTGTTTTGTTAAATAAATAAAAGAGAGATCCTCGATTCTCAAGCAGAGGCTGAAGTGTGCTTTGCTAAATGAAGCCACCTACCCCCCACCATATATGACCAGTGGTGTCATCCCAACGAATGCCCACTAGGGCTGCAATCCTGTACACATTTGCCAGAATTAAGTAAAGATGCGTTAGGATATTGTGCGTGAGGGTGGTAGGACTTGCGCTTTTTCTTTTCTGTACACTCTGTAGGCTAGATATTAAGCGGGTATTAATGCTTATTAGGAGAATCTTAGAATTGGAAGGGATACCCCAAGGGCATTCTAGTCCAACCAATCTCCAGACACGGTCTCCCATCCACTTTGGAACCATGCTGGACCCTGCTTAGCTTTGCAAATGTGCTAGCTGTTTTATTGCTGCACCACTCGGTACCATATTTAATGGCGCCAACTACTGCCTGTGTCATAGTGCCATGTGTCCGGAGGGAGATGGAGGAATAAACTGAGAGAAGCAAAGGTGTACGAAAGCCAGCACTTGAAGAGAGAGCAGTCAAATCATACTATTCGCCTAAGTTAAGAAGCTGTTCTTTTAATAGGAAACCAGTGTGCTATTGATCAGACTGAAGGGAGAAAGAATAAATTGTCTACAAGAGGCTGGCATATTATATTCCTCCATAACTAATAGTAAGAAGTTCCCCAAATCGATTATTTTATTAGTTGCAACTAGGGTCACAGCCACATCTTACGTCTAAAACACATGGCCTCCCCTTAACAAACCACAGTTCCCTTTTTCATTGATTTAGTAACAAAAAAAGTGTTATGTTTGTACAAACCACCATTCCCATGATTCTTTAGGGGAAACCATATGCTTTGAATGTGTTTTAAATAAATAGTGTGGATGTGCCTAAAATTAGCGTCATCTGCTCATTGTTCAACATTCTCAGACATCTGGGTTCCATGTGACATGTGCAGAACCCCTCTTGGAAAACAATATAATAGTCCCCGCCCCCGCAAAAAAACCCAAACTGAAACAGCAGCTTACAAACAGGAAGGCATTTATTAGAATAAAAATATATGCATTTTTTTAATTAAAAAAAGCCATTTACAAAAATACCACAGTGACGGCAAATGAGCACACAGAGGATTCTTCTTTCTATCTTTTTCTTTTAAAAAGTGCGGCTCTTCAAAAAGACAACAGTCTCATGACAGGGTTGCCAAATGCCTGGAATTTCCTGGACATACCTGGAATACTGCATTCGGAAGCACTGTCCGGGTTGAAATTGGCAAAATCCGGACATATGGCAACCCATGTCGGCAGTGTCGTTTTTGCCGATTTCCCTTAAAAACAGCTCAAAAGCGTAACCTTTGTGTCCGGATTTTTACTTTTTGAAATATGGCAACTCTATCTTGTGAAGGAGTTGGGCTGCTCAGCATTTCTCCATATGACGCCAGAAAGCTTTAGGAAAAGTCCAGGACACAAAATCTGCCTAAGAGAAGGTACAAACTGCGATAGCTCGCACATGTACATCTGTTTGGGCCCACACTTTTTAAGCTAAAATGAGTCCAGCTTCTACAAACATAGTTCAAAACCACACACCATAGGACGGTGTGATGGAAATGGTCCCTACAGTATGGGGGTGTTTGTTTATAAGTGCCCAAGCTAAAACATCAAAAAAAGGGGTGGGGTAGCAGGAAATATGAAGCCTGTGTCCTAGTAGTCCATTGTCAAAGGACCATGATTGCCAAGGAAAGCTGGGCTTCAGCCACCTGGGTTGTTTTACGAAACCCGTTCCTTGAACTACGCAGGGCCTTCTAGCTACATGTGTCTGCATGTAGCCAGTCTTTCTATATGTTAATGGATCCACTGGCAGAGCCACACCATGCATTTAAAGCCCAAAGCTTCCCTCCTGGAACCTGTAGTTTCTTAAGGGTGCTGAGTATTAAAGCTCTTTGAGGGCAAAACACTAGTTCCCAGGGTTTTTTGAGGGAAGCCATGTGCTTTAAATCTGTGCTGAATGTGCTTTAATTGTTCTCTGAAGAGACACAGATAATCTCTCTAACACGTGGAAATGCTCTGTCCCAACTATTTACCACCGCCAGTAAGCTCCATTGATCATGTGCCTTGTCAGGTAGGATGAGATGAGATGATAAGGTAACTTGGAAAGAAGGGCCATAGCTCCATCTTAATGCCTCTGATTTGGTCTACAGCAGTCTTCCCAACCTGGTGCTGTCTAGACATTTTGGATTCTGACACCCATTGGTCCCAGTCCACATGACCAATAGTCAGGGAAGATGAGACTTGTAGTCTAACAGCTGGACAGCATCGTTGAGGAAGACTGGTCTATAGCATCTCCCATTCAAGATCTCGGGTGCTAAACTGAGAAGGATGCCTGCCTGAGATTTGTTGAGCTGGTGACTAGAAGGCCCAGGGCAAGGTGCAGCATAGTTTTGATTCAACATAAAACACATCTCTAGCTCTTCTAGGTGATGCAGGGAAAGAAACGAGGTTCTATCTCTGGAAGGCAGCAAAGACGATCTTCTCCCTGGGCTAAACAATGATCATGACCTTTTTCTGAGCCAACAACACACTCAAGTTAGCACGAATAGAAAAGTTACAGAAATCAAGTGGTTTACTTTTGACACACACACACAAAAGCATTTTGTTGCCTGGTGCATTGTACAGAAGGAGCAAAGTTGGAGCACCCAATGAGTTGACTTATGTTGCAGAATTGCAAGTAGAAACTGGTGTTACTGCAATTTAAAGCACAATTGATATTCCCGCGGATTGGAGCACTGGTCACACTTAAAAGTCCATTCATTTCAGTGGATCATGCATAGAAACATTGCTCCATGGTTTGCATTCCTAGACAGTCATAGGTACCAGACTTTGTGTGATGATCTGTAGCTCATCAATTTGCTTGACTGGTACTATATCGTATTATGTAAATAAGCTGTACACATAATGGTTCCTCTGCCAAAAAACACTATGGAGCAGTGTCAGTTCATAAGAAAGATTTATGCATGGTTCAGGTTCACTGACTACAGAATGCTATCTGTTTTTCTGACACCTTAAAAAATAACAAATATATTGTCATGTCAGCTTCAATGGGCCAGAGGTTATTTCATCAGATCCATGCTTATGCCACAATATATGTGCTAGTCTTTAAGGTGTCATAAGATTCTTGGTTGTTTTAATACTGGAAAAACATTTCAAACAGCCATTTGTACAGATATCTGCATGTAAGATCAGCTCACTGTGAAGTCGCACACACACATAAAAGTGTTACGTTTTGGGGTAAGTTTTTGAGATGCTTTGGAGATGAAAAACCATCATCATGTGAAGCTAAAGGTTTCTTCACATATTAGGATTCTGAGATATTTCTTCCTAGGAGTTTCTAAGCTCACCCATCCAGATACTGGCCAGACTGAAAGTTATTAAGCTTCAGAGACAGAACTAAATCTGGCACTAATGATATTATGTGTATAGTGGCTAGAATTCTTAGCACCCTTCCTAAACTACAATTCCCAGGATTCTTGGGGGGGGGGCAGGGAGCCGTGGAAGTTAAATTGTCATAAATATTATTTTTATATATTAGTTTGCTGTGAAAAGGCACCCCCAGATAATCAGTATTTTCACAATTTACTTTGCATTTATGTCTAAAAGTTAAAAACCCTGATAATTCAAACACAAATCCATGGGTATCCATGTAACTTGAGAAAAATACAATATTCAGTTCAAAATTCAACGCCCCCCCCCCCCCGGCAGCACCATAAAGAGGTCAATTCCAGCAAAATCCCAATAGCATGGATGGAATGAATGAGAACCCTTTTTATTATCTGAAACTAACAGGATCAAGCCTTAGCAGAAGGGAAAGCTTAGCACAATAAGCTCCCCCCACCCCCCAAAAAATCTCTCCACTTTTATGAAAGCATTTTTCCTTTTTATAAAGCTGGGCATGAAAATTATATGGATGTGGAACGTCACCTTCCTTTAAATAGTGCAATTATGACATTTCCTATTATATACAGATCACACAATGGTTAGGCTCTGCTTATGGAGCTATGAGGCAGATGCATGTGCGAGGCAATGCCAAGCCTGTGCTCTTTTACTCTTATTGGAGTTGACAAAGGCTTTTCGTTTTGAGAAAAATAGACATGCACCCCAAGTAGCAACTGGGGTTGCAGGAAAACGATGGCTTCAAGGGGCAGAAGCACTAGGCAAGTGGGTGGGAAGAAGACCAGTTTGCTGCCTTTTCCTCCTCTAGAAATTAGCTATGCCTTTTTTGGAACCAATCTACACTAATTCCAGGAGGAGACATTGATCAATGGCTTGTGAAAAAGAGAAAGATTGCGGGTAAATGCTTTGTTACTGCCGCCTGCTCACGGTTACCCCCGTCTTTTCCTTCTGAAAAACACAAAACCCTGCTGTGTAGTACAATCGGCCTAATGGTGACATTTTCACACATTTTCAGCAGGAAATGAGGCTCCGGGCATCAAAATGCACGGCTGAGCTTGTAAAAGCCATATAGCAAAGCTGGAGCAAGAGAGTCATGTTTGAAAAAGCGTTGCCTTTCCTTCCTGATTGAATGGCACATTAACGAGTAAACAAACAAACTCCTGTGTTGCAAAATATGAGTCAGCATTATCAAAAGCAACACGATGGCCAGAAACAGTAACAATGTGAAAAACTTTATGGAATAATTCAAAACATCAAAACTAACAAACTGAAGTCTCTGAAAGTCCTTAAATGAATCACAGTGCCAGACTTTACCCGGCGGAGAGCAAGCTGTGAAGCTTTGTATAATCAGCAAATGTCCAATTCTGATGTCCAACTCTGAACTCTGCTGAACAGTGTTTCCAGATAACAACTACTGTTTCGTTGAATTCTTCATCAGCCAATTAGTTCAACACTCGTAAGTAGAAAGATATGTAATTTCTTCATTAACCAATCTTTTTTCGAATAGATATACTGAAAAATACTCTGGAACAGTGCTCATGTGATTATGTAGTCACTGTTGACTACGGTTTGTTAGTTTTGATGTTTTGAATTATTCCATAAAGTTTTTCACATTGTTATTGTTTCTGGCCATTGTGTTGCTTTTGATATTGCTGAATGACACATTAGACAGGGGCCGCTTCCTGTGTAAAGTGTGGGTGGGGTGTCCGTCTGCCAATTTGCTGCTTAATTGTGGGGAGGGCAGAGTAGGAAAGGGTATCTCGTTGTGGCAGAGAAAGCGCTTCCCTTGACTCCCCACCACCTCCAGTGAGACTAGTACCCCGATTTGAGATGTTGGAGAGCTGTCGCCACCAAGCAAATGGTTTGACTCCTACTCTCACCGCCCTCAGCCAGCATGCCCAATGGTCGGGAATGATGGTAGTTGGAGTCCAGCTACATTTGGAGCCCCCCCCCATCCTGCATCTCTGCTGTAAGGCACTCTCCTATGTTCAAGTCAACGATCGCTTCAGGACAAATCAAATGTTGTGGAGCCTCTAAAGCACAGACCCTACGGGGAGACTTCCACTAACTTGTCCTGCCTTGAGGGTGGATTGATTTCTATGCTAGGCACAGGGATGAGAGGGAATACTCTAACTCTCCTCTATCACATTCTAATGCACATTCCAAGAACCAGATAGTTACAAAAAGCAGCAAAAAGAAGTAAGATCCTATCCATATCACAGTCAAAGTGCAAGATAAACACTACATTCTTTTAAACTGCTTTTTAATTGTATTTTTTAAAAAAATGTTTTTAACTGTTTTATGGGGTTATTCAGCTGTTTATGTTTATATTTTGTTTATGTATTTTGTGTTTTTATATTGTAATTTTACCTTGTGAACCACCCTGAGACCTGTGGGTATAGGGTAGTATATAAATTTAATTAATAATAATTATAATAATAATATCAGCCTGTTCATTTGCCTGCATTGGATTCCCTGTACATATCTGCATTTACAGTGGTACCTCTGGTTACGGACGCTTCAGGTTATGAGCTCCACTAACGCGGAAGTAGCTGCTCCTGGTTGTGAACTTTGCCCCAGGATGCGAACGGAAATCATGTGCTGGAGGCTCCATTAGCGAAAGCGCGCCTCAGGATAAGAACAGTTTCAGGTTAAGAACGGACCTCCAGAACGAATTAAGTTCATAACCAGGGGTACCACTGTAGTTCCTTGTAACCTATAGCTATCAGGTTTAAATAAAAGGCTGGCTTACAATATCCTTAAACTCCACAAGACATTCTGCACTGGAGGCTCGAGGCAGAAAATAGGCTTTTCCCCCACCACCATTCCCTGGGAGTTGAAGTCAGTTTGAAAGAGGAAACCCGGCATGTTTTGTTTGTTTGCTCATTAATATATGCATTTACACGAACACTTTGCCCTAGTATAGGCATTCTTCGTACACATTACTTGTCTGAAGAACCGCATTGCGAAAATTCGGCAAAGTACGAATTCCGAAGGGGGGCGGTGCTTCTGTTAGTGCATTTCCAGAAAGTGCAAATTAAGTAAGTTTAAGTGCAAACTGACTCAAATTCTCCGCCCTCTGCCCCCATCACTACTTGGAAGCGACCCCACCACCTTCCCCACTCCTTGACAATCCAGCCTCACCAGCAGTATGTGTGAATGCCTTATGGGAAGACAGCCTGGAAAAATATACGACTAGCCAATCCTTGTGCAATTTCCGAAGCAGAAAAAGTAACAATGGGTTGCTTGTGGATCCCCTTGTGCAATTACGGTGGTGCCGTTTAGACTACAGGTCAGCTCAGCTTTTCCAAGATAAGTCTTATTCTTTGGAGACCCCTGATAATACTTTAGTAAACACATGCCCATGTTTTAAACTAAACAGAACTGAGGCAGGTTTTTATTTTTTTTACTTTTTAAGGAGGGATATCGAATGCTAGATTTTTTAAGGAGGGATATCGAATGCTAGATTTTTTAAGGAGGGATATCGAATGCTAGATTTCTTTCTCTCTCAGAAATGAAGACCACAACATGAACTGCATGGAGTAATGGCAGAAAATGAGTGGATCTGCTTGCCTCTTAGCCTTACACAAATATAACAGATCTAAAAAAAAAAAAAGCTAACTTCTTTGTTCCACAGAAAAGGGGAAAAATCACATGGAAGAGAGAGCTAGTGTAATATTTTGGAAAACACCATGATTCTGCAGAGAGCAGGGATTAAAGGCGATAACGGCTGCTAAAGTGATCATAGTCTATCAGCAAACAAACCATTTCTAGGTTCTGAGCAGGGATGCTGAGACAAAAGCTGAGCAGCTGCAGTAGCAGCTGGGTTAAAGCAAGAAAGTGGAATGTCTCGGAGCAGACTGATACGTCGAATACCAAGCTGGACTTGTCTGCCACCTTAGGTGACCCCTGCACGGGCTAATGAGTCTTCTTCCCAACCACACTGTGCCGGTTTGAGCAATGAACAAGTCAGCCTCCAGTGGACACTCGGGTAGTCAACAGCATAAGAACATCCCGTGCAGTTGGGCTGCTAACATCCCTGTGAAGCAGCCTCCTTATTTGCAAAATGGTAATAGTCTTAATCCACAGCGGCAATATATTTTAAGCACAGTTAAGCGATATCAGTAGACCTTTCCTCTGAATAATTTTTATGGGACCAGAGTGCAAAAAGGCAGTGAAGGATGCCAGAGCAGGAATAGGCGTGGAAAGAGAGAGGAAGAGAGAGGAAGAGAGAAATCATCTTCCAGATCACCAGGGTAAGTGGTGCACCCTCCTTGCTCTAGCAAGCGACTAAGTTGTTAGTGAAGTTTTTTCTGTTGTTTGGGACAGATTAGCATAGAGGAAGTCAGAGAATGGGGGGGGGCAGAAATAAACAAGCAGAGGTTGGACACATCTTTCCTTTCCTTTGATGGAGTTCCTTCTTCACACTGGCCGTTCAAATGGTAACACTTCTTTGCAAGATTGTTTAAAAGCTAAAGGCTGAAATTCAGCTGGCTGAAGGCCTTTTGTTAAAGCCTAACATGCTTTACAGGGGGACGCGGGTGGCGCTGTGGGATAAACCACAGAGCCTAGGACTTGCCGATCAGAAGATCGGTGGTTCGAATCCCCACGACAGGGTGAGCTCCAACTTGGAACTGATAAGCATCAGAGAGTTCAATCAAGTTTACTCGCAGGTAACTATGCAGAGGGTTGCAGCCAAGCCATGCGGCTGTGATCAGGGACGGGAACCAATTCTCGGAGTGGTTTAGCAATCAGTCCCCCTTCCCTGGGAACTCCAGGGGAATAGGAGTCTCCTAACAACTGTCAGCACCCATAACAAACTATAGTATAGGATTCTTTGGGGGAAACAATGACTGTTAAAGTGGTACGATCCTTTTTATTTTATTGTATAGCGCAAATGGGGCCTAACTTGCAAAGAGAAAAGGGCTGGATTGGGCAATATGAGAGGTTGAGGAGTAGAGGGTGATGACTAGACTCTGTTAAGTCCAGTGATGATTTCTCTATGGATGGGTCATCTAGGCCAATGCCCTGCAATTCAGGGACTGGGAAGGAACCCCCACAGCAGCCCACTGGGGAGTGGCCACGTAGTGCTGAATATTGCAGGGTAGAGAGTGAGTGAATGAAAAACTGGATAGAAGGGGAAACCAAAGTTAGCATCCTGGAAGAGGAAGTCTTACAGGGCAAAGTTTTCGAGACCCTGGATGTGCTGTCATATTCAGCAGAAAATTAATTCCATGCTGAGAGGAGGTTGGTGGGGGTGGCGAGACCCCAGGCTGCCAAAATGTGTTTCCAATTTAGTTTCCCCTTCTCCTACATTTTTTTTTGGGGGGGGGAATATCATAACATTTGAAATGTTGAAATGACGTTGCCGCTATTTTGCTCTGACCTCTGCACATGGAAAGAATGTCTGCTATGTTGCCTACAATCACCCTAAGCTTCTGCCTCCTCCTCCTCCAGAAACATCTCTCCTGCCGAGGTTGGCAGGATCTTTTGCCGATTGGTAAGAAGTGAAACGATAGAGAGGGGTCAATCGGACTCAAGTATTTCAAGTTATATTAAGGGTGCGAGAGAGAAAGCGTTGATAACAGGAGAGTAGCAGGAACGGGGGAGAGAGACGAGATGGTGCAGCAAGGTTCAGGGGCCTCATCTTGCATATAAAATGGCTGAACATAGGAAGTCTGTGCAGGATCAGGCCAAAGACCCATTCAATTCTCATAGTGGCCAACCAGGTACCTATGGGAAGCTCATAAGCAGGACCTGACTGCAACAGGACTCTCTGTGCTGGCATTCCCAGAAGCTGGCATTCACTCGGGGGCACACTGAGTTTCCCAGTGCCACAGAATTCCCAGGATAATCTCTTACCTTCTCACACTTTGGGTAGAACTGGCGGTGAGAAGTTCAATGGTTGCCACTAAAAAAAGGCAGCTCCATGTGGAGTTCCCTTCCTCCGTCCATAGAATGTAATTATGAAAAGTGGTATGATATCACTATCTTGCCACAGCCAATCGTGTGGAACAGGTACAGGGTTACGACTGCTAGCTGATTAATTGGTTAGATTAACGGACTAATTCCTTTTTGAACAACTAAATAAGAATGATAATAATGCTCCAATTAACTGGGTAGCAGTGCTTTTTTAAAAAAATCTTTTAAATGCATGTACATATAAAAACAGAAGAAAGAAAGCATCACCTGTAAAAGAGGTATTTCCCATTTTCTCTCACACGGAGGAGAAAAGATAGGGCCTGCCTGTGGTGTGCGGTGAATTTTTTTGTAGGAGAACAGAGTCAGCTTACAGGGGGATGTTGCAGGTGTGAGCTTCGTGCCGCCCTCCCTAAGATGGGCAGAAGCTTCCCAGGCTTCGGGAAGGAGGCATCAAGCCTCTGACAGGATGCTGGATCCCAGCTGCCTCCTTCCCAAGGTTGGGCGGGCTTTGAGAGGGTGGATAGAGGGCTTTTGGAGCCTTTAAGGGACTAGCCTAGTTCCCCTAGTCCACTGGCCGCATGTTGCTGGTGCCTGCTGTAAAAGCAGATGTTCACCCTCTAAAGCAGGCATAGGCAAACTCTGTCCTCCAGATGTTTTGGGACTACAACTCCCATCATCCCTAGCTAACAGGACCAGTGGTCAGGGATGATGGGCATTGTAGTCCCAAAACATCTGGAGGGCAGAGTTTGCCTATGCCTGCTCTAAAGATACAGGCAAAATGTGTTTGCTGTTTCGCTTTAGTTCTTACTCATTTCCAAATGCATGCAAACTGGATAGATTTAAGTACTTAATCAACAACTACAATTAATCAACCAGGATCGCTTCAAGCAGGTGGCAGCTGTAGTTTTCATGAAATTCACGGGTCAAGGAACCCTCCCCACAACAACCTCACATTTGTCCCCCTTTGTGCTTATGCCTTAGCTTTTGGTTTCTAGGCTTACACAAGGATTTAGTTGAAACATCTACTGTTACTCAGCGAAGACAAAGGCATAAAATAAGAACAGCAATAAAAATGGCAGGGTTAAAAATGGAAACAGTGATTTCAAGATATCTTTCATTGAGACACATATATAAAAATCATATATACAGTATAAATATAGCCATATATTTTAAAAAATATAATTTTAGCTCTAAGTATGAATACTTCATTTCTATGGACTGAGCCTATATGGACAATGCAGGTCATTTGACCAAGTTTCCAGTTTACACGGGTCCCTTAGTGAGTTGCCTTGGATTCTGGGGGACCTGCAGGAGGCGAGACACCTCAGAGAAAAGCCACTCAGATAACTTAATCTGTCACCTCATCTGCACCTTCAGGCGTAGAGGACTTTTAAGTTGGCGGTGGGCCGTTGTATCTCAGCACCAGGTTGAAGGAGCGGGCGTAATTGTTGGCGAGCTTGCAGCTGTGCGTCTCCTCTACGAGAGGCAGCAGGAAGGCGAGGAGAAGGAGGAGGAGCAGGAGCAGCTGGAGAGGCAAGGCGGCGCAGCAGACGCGGCGCAGGAAGGAACATGCCCCGGCTGGTTGTCCCTGAAAGACACAAACCAAATGGAGCATTAATGTCAGGTGCTGGGCAGATGAAGAGGAGGAGTGGAGACCACCTCCCCAGGAGCCCTCCAGAGAGGAGGAAGGGGCAGATGGTATTGATCTACAGGACTGGTCCGACACAGGGCACACCCCAGAGCAGAGGTAGTCAAACTAAGGCCCACGGGCCGGATACGGCCCACTGGGCTCGTTAATCCAGCCCGCGAACCTTGCGGACCCTGCCACTCGCTCGGTCAATCTCTGCGCTAAACAGGCGCGGGGCAGAGGCCTTGCATGGAGACTGACTTCTGTGACGCGGCTGGCATGGCTTCCGATCAAAAGCCGCGGATGCCTCTGGGCGGGCAGCGATGCTGGCAGGCTTCTGATTGGCTGCAGGAAGCTCCTGCAAAATTCAGAGAAGTGTGAATTTCAAAGGATAGCCGCATTTTCATCCTCATCTAGTTTAGGAAAGTGCAAATCAGAAAAGCACACTTTCAATATGAACTGAATCAATTTCCTTCCCCCCCCCCACCCCCACAACAGCAGAGAGGACTATAAGTGTTTGGAGAACAGGAAGTAAAAGTTAATCACTCATTCTGTTCACTCTCTCCCCTACAATTTTTAATGCATCAAAAACTAGTACTGCAGGTGAAACTACACAGAATGTTAAATGCGTCTTTGAACCTGAAGTGACATTTCAGAGAAGGGGTTTTCATTATGACCACAGCAGGGAAAGAAAGTACCCATTTTCTCATCCCTGACTTCTGGGTTCCCAATAATTATTTGCTCTTCCCAGCTAATACAATTTGCATTTTATAATCTAATCTGCAAGTTTATCATTTATTTGTTTATTAAATTTGTATTTAATTATACCCACAGGTCTCAGGGCGATTAAAACATAAAATCGCAACATCAAAATGCAAAATGCATAGCGCACACACACACACACACACACACACACACACACACACACACACACAAAGGGCACTGCATGTCAATCAGCCAAAGGCCTGGTAAAAGAGAAATGTTTTTGCCTGGTGCCTAAAGGTGTATAATGAAGGCACCAGCCCAGGGGTCAGCAACCTTTTTCAGCCATGTCCTGGTCCACCGTCCCTCAGACCATGTGGTGGGCTGGACTATATTTTGAAAAATATATATGAACAAATTCCTATGCCCCACAAATAACCCAAAGATGCATTTTAAATAAAAGGACACATTCTACTCATGTAAAAACATGCTGATTCCCAGACTGTCCGTGGGCCGGATTGAGAAGGCGATTGGGCCGCATCCAGCCCACGGGCTTTAGGTTGCCTACCCCTGCACCAGCTGAACCTCCCTGGGGAGAGCATCCCACAAGTGGGGAGCCACTGTAGAAAAGGCCCGTTCTTGTGTTGCCACCCTGTGGACCTCTCATGGAGAAGGCACATGAAGAAGGGCCTGAGAAGATGATCTCAGGGTCCGGACAGGCTCATATGGAAAGAGGTGGTCCTTAGACATGAAGAGGCATTTAACCAGTGGAGGCTCTTCCATTACGTCAAATGGGGCTACCAGCCTCCCTCTGCCTTGAGCTTGCCCCCATTTGCCTGCCTTCTTACTTCCAACCAGTCTAAGGAGTCGCACTGGCTGTCTCCTTCACCTTCCTCATTATCCATGTTGCCTTTCTGGAACTCAGTGGAGAGGATTCTGTCATTGGATCTTGCCCCACATCATGTCGGGCTCCTGGCTTTCTGTCTCACAAGTCCCAATAGGCCACAACTGCATTTAACATCAAACTTGGCTTTGTCCCTGAGCCATTAGCATGAGGTGATTTGATTCTTGGCACACCATCTGATAGTTTTCAGACCATGAAGCCATTATGTGTGCCCTCTACAAGAGCTAGCAATGCTTCTATGCAGGAACGGACCACACCCTCAAGAGACACGAGGTGGTGAGCAAAAGGGGCTGGAGGTTTCTGGGTACCATAAAAAAGGCTTCCATGAGCCAACGTTTGGGGTTGACCTATGTGTGACAATCTGCCAGACGCTAAAATCTCTAAGAAAATGCTTAGTGTTGCAAACGATTTTTTCCAGACAATTTCTCAGCCTCGGTTTCCTCGAGGGACAACACAGTTGCTTTTAGTATTAATTTTGAGATTTCCACGCGCCAGTTACAATTTTTCCAACCTGTCTTGTGTGCCAGACAGGAACTTGGTGGCTGCTGGAGAGAAATGGCCGCCTTTGGTTGGGTATTCAGTTACAACGAACTGCAAGTTTCACACACTTTCCCTCATGGCCAAAGCTCTGCTTCATGTTTGTATAGGTTTGCCGAGTTGAGGGGCAGCCGCCATTTTGGGATATACAGCATCTGAATCTAGCCATGGGCCTTCTCTGTTTAATCTCTGGACGGCAGCAGAAAGCTCCGGGTCCCCACCCCTTGCACCTCACTTTACAACCAGGCTGACTTATTTTCATTGCTCCCTGTACAAGCCTCATATTTTACAAGATGCCAGAGAATAAAAAGGGAAGTGGAACAGATGGTGAAATTTGAGTTCAACGTATAGCAGTAGCCTTTACAACTGGATCTGCTGCTCCGAAATGGCTCATTATAAGAAGGGCAAGGGAGCAAAGTGGGCCAGGAATCCAATTCTGGCCTTACAAAAAGGTTTGGTTTCCTTCTGAGAACACCAGAGCGGCAGAGAACACCAGACCAGCACAATGCATTATGGGGGAATAACAGCCTGGGTGTCTACATTAAAAATAACCATGTCCCATGTTTGCCAAGTCTCGCCCTGGGAGAGTGAATTTTTCATTTATTTATGAGATTTCTTACCCCCATCCCTTCACTGAAATGTCCCATGGCAGGTTGCAACAACAGAACAGAAATAGGTTTCATACAATTACAAAAGCAAACAATCAACAAAAGCAGAACAGTGTGGCTTAAATAATCTTCTTCTTTGGCAATCACTCATAGCTGAGGAAGACTGTCTTCCATAAACATGGTTTTAACAATGAGTCCATAAATGACTGTGGAGGCCAATTCTGGATCCACACGTCCTTCCACAGTGGGGACATTGGGTTCTGGGCGGGAGTTGATCACGGTGTGGATTTGCCAAGCGTGCCTTCCCCTTAGTATGTTTCTCCCTTGCGTCCTGAGTTCAAGTGTCTTCAAAGCCCATGACACTGTTGGTAAAGGCTGTTCTCCAACTGGAGCACTTGCAGGCCAGTGTTTCCCAGTTGTCTGTGTTTATACTACATTTTTTAAAACTTGCCTTAAGACAGTAAACCTCTTTTGTTCACCACCATCATTATGCTTTCCATTTTTAAGTTCGGGATAGAGTAGTTAGGCTTAAATAATATGGAAGAGGTAGATATCACAAAACAAAATCCTTTTAAGAGCCTGCTGGATCAGGCCAATGGCCCAGGCAGCCCAGCATCCTGTTCTTATAGTGGCCAAGCCTGTGGGGAAACTGCAAACAGGATTGAAGCACAAGAGCACTCTCCCCTCTGGTGGTTTCCAGGAACTAGTATTCAGATACATTACTGCCTCCGACCAGAGGATAGCCATCATGGCAAGTAGTCATTGATAGTTTTCACCCCTGTGGATTTGCCCAATGCTCTTCTACTAGGAGTGAGTGCCATAGTTTTACCACACACTTCATTTAACCATGAAAGGTAAAGAGCTGTGTCTTCAGTGTATGACTGGAAGCTGGACAACAAAGACAGCAAGATGCACCTCTATGAGAAGGGAGTTCCAAAACTTAGAGAAAGACGTCTCCCTTCCGGGCCACACTTTTGAGGGGAGCAGAACTACCAAGAGAGCCTCCTCTGCCACTCTTAACTGTGCTGAGGCACCGAGAAAGATTTATGTTGTCCAGTTTCTCACCCAGTTGCTTTGTCCAATGTCCTTATGCACCCAGCAGGGAAATTCTAGATTCAGGGCTGCCAGAGTTCAGGTTTACAAGATCTATTTCTCTGTGTGTTGATGTTCAGCTAGAACTTTGACAGGGATGGCCCGAGACATTTTGCTGCCCAAAGCAGACAAGATGGTGCCTACCATTCCGTGTACAGAAGTTAAGTGGACTGGAAATTGAATCTTCCTCCAAGCATGGGTGCCACCTGAGGCAACTGACTCACTCTACCTAATGGTAGGGCCAGACCTACAATTCCCAGCACTCTTAATGAACTACAGCCCCCAATATTATTATTTCTGGGGCGTGTAGGAACTCTAAACGTTTGGCATGCATGCAGCCTCAATGTAGCCTTAAGTAACTCCTGCCAAATTCACAGTGAAACAGCACAGCAACTTGTTTTTTTGACATTATTGCATAACAGAAGGGAAATCAGGGGTGTGTACAGAAATTGCAATGAGGAAAAGTAGGTTTCTAGCTCTTTGAGGTTCATGGGTTGGAACATCCCCCCAAAACTACAAGTCCACCAGGGTGCAGGAACTGGAATGCCTAAGAGTTTGGGATTGGACAATCTTTTCTTAGATGGTGAATGTAATGGCCACAAGAAAAATCCAGCCTAAAGCCAGTTGATTACAATCCTTGCTCTCCAGTGAGCTGAAACATTCCCATAACTATTTTTGGCATTGCGTCCTTTCTATGTTTCTTGGAAGCTGAATGAGATTTTGAAGAGTGGGTGCTTAAATTAATCCATCCCTTGGGATGCTTCGACATGCATGCCTAGCATCTGAGTAAGTGGCTCAAAGCTGCCATAATCCTGGCAGCATAGAGAAACAACTGCAGCACAAAGGACAATAGTCTTGCACCCAGCTAGATACCCCAAAGGAATCCTCCATCTCCTAAATCCCAGGGGGGCATTCTAATCCCCGTGTGGGGGGTCAGAATTGCTTAAGGGTGAGTGGGAACAAGCTTCATTTCCCTAGTTGACATGAAGGGTTACAACATCTCAACTAAGCTTATTTCCCTCAAATGAGGAGTTGTTTTGCCTTCATATCCCAGGTAGATTAATATCCATCTACTTAAAGGACCTGATGATTAAGCAGTATATAAATGCTGTTAAGTAAAAAATAAATACAAATAAAACTATACTTCTGTGCCAATTTCTTCATCAGTCTCAATCCTATGGGTTTAATTTCAGCACAAGGTTGCCAGCTCATTTCTGGGTCCAATTCAAGGTGCTCATGTTAGTGTTTAAAGCCTTAAATGAGGCACGTCCCAAATAGCTGAGAGACCGGCTTCTTCCCTACAGACCCCCCCTAGGGCAGTGTGGTTCTCAAGCAGTGTGACATGGCAGGGGAGGATGATAACTGTGTCTGGAAGGTTCAAGGGCAATCATAGAAACTTTTAAACATTTCAGAGTAGTATAGTATTGAAATATTTTTATTATTATTTGCAGAACATGGATAGATCTCTTTTTAAAATGAGTGCAAGGGCATCTAGTGATACTGAGGACAATCCTAGTTGTGTTTTCCAATGTATTTCTTATCAATAAAAAAATCGGTGTGCTGTGAGGAAATTTATTAACCTGAAATTGTGGACCAGTGTAAAAAATTTGTGAGAACCACTGCCCTAGGGTGTTGCGATAGGCAGAGGGGGCCCTTTTGGCAGTTCCACCGCCCTCAGAAGCTTGGGTGGCAGCAGCACAGGAAGTCAGGTGCCCCACACTGACTGCTGCTCATTCACTAGGTGTTTGGGTCTGTGTCCAAGGTCCCAACTTTGTCACGGACTTGAGGTGAGCCCTTGAGAAACTGGCTGTCTTTCAGCCTCAGTTCCCAACCTGTAAAATGGGAGAATGGTGACCTAGCTCACGGGGGTGTTGTGAGACCTGAGGAATGTGAAGCAGTTGGTAAACTGCGATGCTGTTTCGCAAACAAGCTGCACACTATGGTTCTGATTCTCCCTTTCAACTCATCCCTACTGCCCTAAGGCAAACACCTGCAGGAGAGGTCATGTAAATCCAGCATTCCTGCCACTGCTTTCCCTCCCACCTGCTCTCGGCTTGGTTTTGCCTGATCCGGCAGCCATGCTATCATGCTTAATGACTCAGCTGGTCGCCATGGAAATGCCCAGGCTGTCACAACTTCAGCATTGTGATGCCGCTGCAGGATCAAGGAGTGGGAAGGCACCATGGGCTTGTTGACTCGAGGCATGATCAAAATGCCATGCATCTTAGCTCTGCAGAGCACAAAAATTCAATTGCTGGAGCAACGGCGGGTCTCGCCAATAACACTGCCGAGGACAGTGAGGCACATTGCGCAAAATAACCAGGTGTGAAGACAGACATTAAGAGTGCTGGCAGTGTCAGAAGGGACAGAGGAAGATGCTGAATGCTAGGGAAACCTCAGGCCCAGGTATAAATGCCTCTCTGTCTGGCCCTGGAGACTCTGCCCAAGCTATACCCATCACTGGCCATGCTTCAACACTGAGTGCTTTTCCTGGCTGGAATGGGAACTAGGAACTCTGAGAATGCCTCTTGCTTGTCTGCTTGGAGGACACAAGGTGGGGGAAATGAGTGTGTGTAGCAATGAACTTCCTATAAAGAGGTGAAACTCACATTTGTTCCCTTGTCCACTTTGGCCTCTTGCTTGATCCACCATGGATCCGGCGTTTGTCCACAGACAGCTTTCTGGGTCATGTGGCCACCATGACTAAACCACTTCTGGTGCAATGGAACACTGTGTCAGAAGCCAGAGTGCACGGAAATGCTGTTTACCTTCCTGCCACAGTGGTACCTATTTATCTACTTGCACTGACGTGCTTTTGAACTGCTAGGTTGGCAGGAGCTGGGACAGAGCAACAGGAGATCACCTCTTTGCGGTGATTCAAACTGCCGACCTTCTGATTGGCAAATCCAAGAGGCTCATTGGTTTAGACCACAGCACCACCTTTGTTAGGGTAGTGTGACTGGTTCAGATGCACTGGGGCACCACAACAATGCTATAGAATGGAGTGCGAGAGGTGGGGAGAGGCCGAATTTTAGCATCGCACTGGGTGCCGCTGAAATACGAGAGCCAAAAGTCTGCCACTATCAGAAGGGAATGTGGTCCCTGTTTGAAAAAAGGCTCCCTACCGCTGCCTTATACCAAGGTGCCTTAAGAATGCGAGCAGAGCCTCCTGGACCATGCCAATGACCACAGCAGCCAACCAGATGTTTGCGGGAACCCCTCAAGGAGGATCTGAGCACAAGAGCACTCTCTTCTCCTGTAGTTTCCAGAAATTGAAATTCAGAATCTCTGCTTCTTCTGACTGGAGGTAGAGCATAGCAACCGTGGCTGGTAGTCAATGGCAGGCATATCCCCCATGAATTTGCCTTATGTATGAATTTGCCTTATCTAGGGCTGTAGCTCAGTGGAAGAGCATCTCCTTCCATGCATTTGATCCCTGGTTCAAACTCTGGCATCTCCAAGTAGGGCTGGGAATATTCCCAGCTGGAAACTCTTGACAGCTGCTGCCAGTCAATGCAGACATTACTGAGCTGAACAGAGCAGGTCAATGGTCCACCTAGTTCACTATTGTCCACACCAGGGTTGGGAAGCCTGTGGCCCTCCATATGTTGTTGGACTCTACCTACCACCATTCCCAGGTAGCATGGCTATGTGTGTGTACATGGGTAGCCATGACCAATGGAATTAGCCAGTATTCAGCTGGATGGACCAATAGTCTTATAGTCCTGGATTGGCAGCCCTACTTGCTAGGCTCTCAGAGGCCATTAGCCAGAGTGGGAGATATCTCCCCTCTTTTCCACACTTGGAGAAGAGCAGCAGAATGTCACTAACTGGTGACTAGGCTAACACAGCTTCACAGGTGCCTCTCCATGCCAGGCGTAAACCTTCGCCTGCTACATTTCTGCAGGCCAGGCTATTAAAAGCACAAGAGCACAGCTAGTAAAAAAAAGTTGGCAACCGTATGACTTCCGTAAAAAGAATAGTAAAATTAGATAAACATTCCACCAAGCATAGAAGGCAGTGTGTAGAAAATTATATTTAAAATGTTTAAAAGTGCCACTAGGACTGAACTCAAGCTGCACGGGCGGCCTAGCTGTCCTCAGTCACATTTGCTCTTGACTCATCCTCCTGAGGCATTTTGACTCCTGCTGAGATGGTTATTGGGGAGCTGTGGGCTCTTTAGCACATTATGCAGAGCGTTCATTAATATAACTCCATTCCAAATATATCGTGAAAAATGGTTCTGGTAACAGGCAGGAGAAGCAAAAACAAAAACAAACCCCTAAGCCTCCAGGGCTGGATAGAGTGTGCCTGTGAAAGTTGGCAATGTATTTCTCTGCAGTCGCTGCTTTCCCAATATTTCTGCCAGGAATATTGAACGTCACCTTGAATGGAGATGCCCAAACCATGCAAGCAATCCAAGCAATTATTTCAGTGAAGGGGGGGAGCTTTTCTTCTGCCAAGGGCTGCATCCCCCCCCCCCCCAAGGGCAAAATTTAAGCAGGGGATGCTGGTGATATTTGGACCAGAGCTGGCAGTGTGTGTGGCCACCTTCTTTTATTTCTCTCTTTCTCCCACTCTTTCTCTCACACACTTTTCCTCCCCATGAAACAGGTGACAGGTCACTCTTTCCAGAGGCCTGAGTTCCTTGTTTGCAGAGGATTCCCATTCCTTCTCCTTCCCAGATTCCATCCCAGTGGGACTTCCTTCCCACACTCATCAAAAGTTGAGGACCACATGAATTGAGACCAAGAGCCTCAGTGTCCTGCTTGTAGGCTTCCCAGAGGCACCTGGTTGGCCACTATGAGGACAGGATGCTAGACTAGATGAGCTAATGGCCTCATCCAGGAAACTCTAATGATGTCTGGTTGATATCAGGAGCATGGTGTCCTAGTATATCCACTGGGCTTCCCATAGGGACCTGATTGGCCACTGTGAGAACAGGATGTTGGAGTTGAAGAGCTTTGGTCTCATCCAACAAGATTTCATGTTCAGATTCCTTCACTGAGCATTGAATAACTAGGCTGTAGGACCTAAAAAGTCCCTTCCAACTCTAAAATTCTGTTTTACAGCAGTGAAAGAATTTTACTCTTGTTGATGTTTTTAGCATGAGGACCTGAACCAAGAGCCTTCCAGAGAAGGAGCGAGTGAACTAGCATTGCTCGCGGCTGGCTGAACTTATTTGGTCCGACGATCAGTGGCGACTTTCTAAATGAGACACAATTGCAGATCCTGACTCTCCATCTGCTCCAGGAGATTACATCCCACAGCATCTCAAAGGGAACCAATTAGGCAGTCATGAATCTAATAAATCCTAATTACTTTGTTTGTACAAACAATGAGGCCCAAATCATTTGCGCAGCAAGGAGCTTTAATTAGGGTTGAGCACTGCAGAAAATAAACCAGACAAGAACTGCTGAACCCCATAAATAACCTGCTTTGATTTCCAATTGACGCTAAGTATGCTCCTGCAATACTTTCAGCAACTTGGAAGCCAACCTTTGAAGAAATATTTATCATCATTATTTTTTAAAATATTTGTTTTTACAATGCTCCGTCGTATGCGAAGAGGCAATAAGCTATTCCATCACTGTCAGCCTACGGGGGAGAAACCACAGGCCCCAACGCATTAGCTTTCTCAATTTAATTTTCCAGTCTTCTGTTTATGGATAAAATTATGTTAGTGCATATTCGCCGTTTGTTTTCTATCTGACATCTTTTTCTCTGTGCGCGCTATTTATCCAAGCAAGGTTTTTATGCTCTGGGATGATCAAGGAATGGTTCTTTTATTATTGCAGACCATGCGTACACTTACTGGTGAGTAAGGCCACATTCACAACATACATTTAAAGCACTAGGGGCTGTGGTTTGTTAAGGGTCCTGAGAGCTCGAAAGAGGCCTCTGTTTCCCACTCAGAGCTGCAATTCCCAGAGTGGTTTAGCAGCCAATTCCTCTTCCCAGGGAACGCTGTGAATTGTAGCTCTGTCTGAGGTACGGGAGTCTCTTAACAACTCTCTGCACCCCTAACAAACAGTAGCCCCAGAATTATTTGGGGGAAGCCATGATGGTTTAAAGTGAAATCCCTCCTTGTGCTCTGATTTTGTCAATGCATATGTACTCCTGTGCATTGGTGGCTTCTAAAATGGGGGTCGGGAGGTTAGTGAGCAGAGAGATGGGCCTGAGGAGCAGCAGACTGAAGTCCAAAAATATTTGAAAATGGAAGAAGGGCAGACAGCTGGAGAAACACCAAAGTAATTCCATACTCCTCGTACATTGGGATGGGGAGAATTTTTTGAGCATCCCTAGTACATATGTATGCAAATGCATATATGAGTTATGTATTTTTTGTGTTTTTATATTGTAAAACTGCCCTATGATCCTTGGATGAAGGATAGTATAGAAATTTAACAAACATGTGCATTAAATGGAGGGCGTGAATGCTGCCTAAGTATCATTGAATCACTGGAACCTATTTCTAGCAAAACATGCACAAGATTGCACTGCTCATGAAATCTAACTAGCTCTATATCTCTATAAATGTTCATATATAAGCCAGCAGGGATAGGGTTATCTAAAAATACAAGCAAAATAAGCAAATATTAAAATGGGGGCGGGGGATGGCCTTGATTGGTCTTTCGAACCATCCCTTACAGAGAGGAAAACTGTATTTTTGTCTCGGCGTCTGGCAATCTTCCCATCAAGAATTAAATACAGCATGTTTTCCCCCTAGGGGTATAATGGATGCTAAGAGAAACATTCCTGCCGCTTGAGCTGTTCCTACTGAGGGAGGGAGATAGAAATCAATCGACTTTAGCCAGGCCCTGGCAATATCCAACATTTGATTTCCCCATCCTACTAATAGCCAGAATCTGAAAGATTGTGCAGCCACATGGAATGATGTGGATGCATCTGAGGTTGCAGCACTGCTGAAGCTAAGCAGGTAATATAGATTTTGTCAATTCCGTTGGATGAAGCTCCATCAGAACCTCCATGAAAGAGGAAGAACATTCCCTGATGGCTCCTTAGTGGACAAACCACTAGGAGAAGATCTATCCTGAAGGCAAATGGTCTGAAAACCATTGGCTTAATTTAATATATCCTCTTCATCCTGACTGACTTATGATGCCCTTTTAAATGTGTTTTGTGTGTGTGGGGGGGTATTTTTTGTTTGTTTTTGTTCTTGTTTTGATTATGTATTTTGTGTTGGTTTTTTTATATTGTAATTTTGTGTTGTGAACCGCCCTGAGATCTACGGATGAAGGGCGGTATACAAATTTAAATGACAACACCAGCAGCAATTGTGGGTAACAGTGTGTGTATTTCACTTTCCAGGGCAGCGGTGGGAGCACGCTGGATGCTGAGGAAACAGGAATGTGTAATCTACCTCATGGTAGGCTGCTGGGACATACAGTGGTACCTTGGTTTATGAACTTAATCCGTTCCGGAAGTCCGTTCTTAAACCAAAGCGTGCTTTCCCATAGCAGCGGGGGACTCAATTTACAAATGGAACACACTCAACAAAAAGCGAAACATGTTCTTATTCCAAGGCAAAGTTCACAAACCAAAATACCTGCTTCCGGGTTTGCAGCATTCTTAATCCAAGTTGCTCATAAACTAAGCTGTTCTTAAACCAAGGTACCACTGTACATGCACACATCCAAGAAAGGGTGAACCATATTAGAAAAAAGAAGAAATTTAGGGCTCCTCAACTGTTCACTTCATAAAATGGCCAGGAGTGGTTCAAAGCAAAGCCATCATGGCCGAACTGCTTATGATACATCTTATGTTAAAGCAGTCTTTGCCAACCTGGGGCCGCCTTCTGCTCCCATCAGCCCCAACCTGGGAATAGTCCAAAGTAACTGGAGGGCACCAGGTCAGCGAAAACTGCTTTAAAGTGTTTGACATTTTAAAAATTACTTCACATTTTAGTGTACTTTCCTCTAATGTTTATTTTGACTCCACCAAGTGCAACTCTTTGTGTTCTTGAAGCACTCTTCTCTCTAGATATATTTTCCTTTACAATTTTATTAATGGTAAATGAGATAAGCAAAGAGAGCTAAAAGAGACTGGCTGTTCTGGTTTTTTTTAATATATATAAATTTTTATTAAAGATTTCTTAGTTTACTAAAATACATGCATTGTCTCTTTCTTCAAGTTGTGTTTTCTACAGATCAGTTTCATCTGTTGTGAGACATTAGTGTTGCATGCAGTATTAGGTTGGGAAGAAAAGAGGGGGAAAGAGGGGTCAGGTGGCAATGCTTCTATTTTTCTGCTCAGTGTATGTGTGGGGTTTTGTGTCAGCATCACTTGGGGGGGTTCTCTTTCTATTTGCTTGTTATATTTCCTTGGTGGTGAGAGAGGTTGGGGGTGGCCTAGGGTGTGGTTGGCTGTCTTTGGTTGACTGCAGTGAGATTTGTTTATGTGTGTGAGAGGGTAGGTTTTGGGGTCAGGTTAGCCAGATGGATTTATATGCTGTCGGTGGATTCGGTTGTCTTGTTGGGCTACGTATGTGATAAAGAGGAACCATACCGGGGTGAAGTTGTCTTCTATTTGTCCCTGTGTCTGTTTCAGTTTATTGGTTAGTTTTTCTAGTAAGTTTTCCCATGCTATTTGATACCATTGGTCCATGTTCACTCTTGACAGGTCTCTCCAAGTGTCTGGCTATGATGCTTCTAGCTGCTGAGACTGGGTGGGTTATGAGCTCTTTATAATGTGAGTAGGCATTACTGTATTATCTTGGAAGATGTTCAGTACGGCCAGTTCTAGGATGACTTCTAATACTTGTTTAGTTGTTTTACATATGTATTGTATAACTGATGTCCAGAAGAGTTGGATTTTGGGGCACTCCCACCACATGTGGAGGTATGTGCCTGTGGAGGTGCACCCTCTCCAGCATTTTTGTGAGGTTCCTGGGCGTATTAGCACTAGTTTTCTTGGTGTTAGGTACCACCTGTAGGTGTTTTTCAGAGAGTTCTTTTCTTTTTATTGATATGGATTTAAAGGGGGGGGGGTTAGACCACATTCTGGTCCATTGAATGGGGTTAATCTCATAGTGTGATGGCCTGGGATTCCGAGTCTGAGAGCGATCCGGAGGAACCCCAGCCGGCACAGGAGTCCCCGCCTCCAGGGCCGGCTGAACTGGGGCAAGGCCTAGTTGCTGAGGAAACTCAAGAGCAGGCACCAGGTGAAATCATTCAGGCCCCAGAGGTGCTGGAAGACTCAGTGGCTACAGGTGAGCCTCCTCCAGGACCCAGTAACCCTTCGGCCTCTCCTGATCTGCAGAGGCTTAGAGCAGAGAGGCGAAGGGAACTGGTGTCTCCCAGGAGGAGTGCTCGCCTTAAGGCCAAGAGAGGCGGGGCTTCTGGGGGCCGGGACCGCCCCCGGCCTTAGAAGAAGATAAAGGTCAGGCAGCCCGGTCTCAGGTTGCGGGAGCAACGTCGTTGTGAAGTATCTGCTTTACCCAGTCCTTGTTTGGCACTCCCAGTGTGCCTATTCCTCGCCTGGATTCCTGCTTCTGCCTTACCAGTGTTCCTGCTTCCCCGCCTGGATTCCTGCTTCTGCCCTACCTCCGTTCCTGCTGACCTGCCCGGCTCCCTGTTGATCTTGGCCTACGGTAATAATACCTCATCCCCCCTGGGACCAGCACAGTTTGCTCCCGCCACACCCGCACTCCCTCTTTGTTGGGGTGCGTTCGGGAAGATTCAGAGGCCATGGCTGACCAAGCGGCTACATTGTTGGCAATAGCCCAGGAGAACCAGGCCTTGACGCACACCGTGCAGCAGCTCAGTAACGTGGTTGCGGCACTACAGCAGCGTTTGGACGCCCTACCGGCTCCTGGGGCCGACGCCCCGGCTTCTGGCAAGTACCCAGTGGCCTTGCCTGAGAAGTTTGATGGGGCTCCGGCCAGCTTTCCCATGTTCCTTGCCCAGGCCAAGCTGTATATTCAGGGGCGCGCCCGGAACTTCCCCGACGACCGCACCAAGGTGCATTTTTTGATTAGTTTGTTAAAGGACCAGGCGGCCAAGTGGGCGTTGCCGCTGCTCAGGCAAGACTCCCCCTTGCTGGCAGACTACGGGGGGTTTTGCAATCTGTTGGAGGCCGCGTTCGGCAACCCTTTGAAGGGGAGTCAAGCCAACCGGGCGATTCGGCGGTTGAGACAGAGCAAGTCCAAGGTGGCCGCATACACCACAGAATTCCGGCTGCTGGCACAGGACTTGACCTGGAACGACTCTGCTCTTCGGGACCAGTATCTCGAGGGGCTTTCAGATGAGATACTGGACCAGCTGGCCACAATGGAACGCCCCACCACGCTAGACGCTCTTATTCAGCGGAGTCTACAGATAGACGATCGGCTAGAGGACCGGCGTCAGGCTCGGGGCCGCCGGCACCTCCAGTTCTCGGCCCCGGGGTCCACCAGCAGCCCCACAGGCCCAGCTGAGTCATTGGAGGAACCCATGCAGCTTGGGGCAGTGCGGCCACGCCTCTCCCCCGCAGAGAAGTCGCGGCGTCGGGAGGGGAATCTATGTCTCTATTGTGGCGGAAGCGGACACTATGCACGATCCTGTCCTGAGAAACCGCCAACCCCAGTAGCTGATGGCCCTGGCTCCCTGGGGTCCCAAACAGCACAGAATGGGACCGCACCAATCGAATTACAACACCTTATGGTTCCGGTACATCTATACCCTCCAGGAGGGCCTTGGATTCTTACCCATGCCCTGGTGGATTCAGGGGCAACCCGCTCTTATATGGACGCTGCTTTTGCTGCCCAGCATCGGGTGCCACTTCGGAACAAGCCAGAACCGGTACAGGTGGAGGCAATCGACGGACGGCTACTGCGTTCGGGCGCCGTCACTCGAGAGACCCAGCCCCTGGTCCTGTGCCTCCAGCAGCACCGTGAGATGCGAACTCTGGATATTGCCTCCATGCCCCGGTTCCCCCTGGTGCTTGGGATGGACTGGCTAGAGGATCACAATGTGCAGATTGATTGGGTCAAACGGACTGTACACTTCCCAGACCCCAGTTCGTCTGCTGAGACTGAGATGCTAGCAGCTGCGCCCACTGAGGAGGCTGCTGCAACGCTCCCCGCGGAGTACCGGGACTATCACGACGTGTTCGAGGAACGGGGGGCAGACCAGCTGCCGCCGCATCGGTCCTTTGACTGCGGCATAGACCTCCAGCCCGGAGCGCCTCTACCGGTGAGTCGCTTATACTCGTTAACAGAGCCAGAGCGCGAGGCTTTGCAGGACTTCTTGCGCAAGAACCTGGAGCGAGGGTTCATTAGACCTTCTACCTCGCCCACTGCTGCGCCAGTGCTCTTTGTTAAAAAGAAATGTGGGGAGCTCCGCCTTTGCCATGATTACCGGGCCCTGAACAAGATTACCATCCCGGACCGGTACCCCTTGCCCCTTATTTCGGAGTTACTGGAGCGGGTGCAAGGGGCGCAGGTGTTCACCAAGCTAGACCTCCGGGGAGCCTACAATTTGATTCGGATCCGCGCCGGGGATGAGTGGAAGACAGCATTCGGGACCCGGTACGGACAGTTTGAATACCTGGTTATGCCCTTTGGTTTGTGCAACGCGCCTGCTGTGTTTCAACGGTACATCAACCACGTATTTCAGGACTTGCTAGACAAGTACGTGGTGGTGTACTTGGATGACATTCTGGTTTACTCTCGTGACCCGGCGTGCCACGAGGGCCATGTCCGGACCGTGCTGCAGCGCTTGCGCGAGCATCGGCTGTATGCAAAGCTCAGCAAGTGCAAGTTCCATCAGCAGTCAGTGGACTTCCTGGGTCATCGACTCTCACCAGGTGGGGTGCAGATGGATCCTGGGAAGGTGGCAGCGGTTCGAGAATGGGCGGCACCTCGGAACCGCAAGGACCTACAGCGTTTCCTGGGGTTCGCCAACTATTACCGGACCTTCATTGCGGATTATGCTCACCGCACCACCCCGCTGACCCGGCTTCTGCGCCCCAAGACGCCGTTTTCCTGGGACAAGGAGGCGGAGGAGGCATTTCAAGGGTTGAAGGCCTGTTTCCAGAGAGCGCCAATCTTGCAGCATCCGGATCCTTCTCGACCCTTTGTGGTAGAGACTGACGCCTCCAGTACGGCTCTCGGTGCCGTCTTGTCTCAGCAGCACGAACCGGAAGCGCCACTCCTACCCTGCGCCTTCTATTCCCGCCAGCTCCTTCCAGCGGAGCGTAACTATACTGTGTGGGAGCGGGAACTGCTGGCCATCAAGGTGGCCTTTGAGGTTTGGCGCCACCATCTTGAAGGAGCAAGACACCCGGTGGAGGTGAGAACCGACCACCGGAACCTGGAATACCTCCAGACCACCCGCAAGCTGAACCAAAGGCAGATCCGGTGGGCGTTGTTCTTTTCCCGGTTCCAGTTCCGGATCCGCTACATCCCTAGCTCCCAAAACCAGAAGGCGGATGCCCTGTCCCGGAAACCTGAAGACAACGCAGACACGGTTCAGCAAGCAGCACCCACCACGATCCTACCACCAGCTGCATTCCTGGCCACCCAGGAGGTTGAGCCACTGCAGGCTCGGGTGCGGGAACAGCAACGGGTCGACGCTTGGGCCCAGGAGCGACTCCGGGAACTGGCCGAAGGTTCATGCCCTCAGTATCCAGGGCTGGTTTCGCATCAGGGTCTTCTGCTGCACCACGGGCGTCTGTACATCCCACCAGGGCCGCTGCGGGCTGAGGTTCTCCGGATGACCCATGACGCTCCAGCGGCGGGGCACTTTGGGCGGTATCGGACCACCCATCTGGTAAGCCGTGAGTTTTGGTGGCCCCGCTTGAAGGCTGACGTGGCTCGCTACGTCGCTGGTTGTGATGTCTGCAGGCGGGCCAAGGGGCCTACCGGGCGACCCCCCGGCCTTCTTCAGCCGTTGCCGGTTCCACCACGTCCTTGGCACACAGTTTCTCTGGACTTTGTAGTGGAGTTACCCCCGTCTCGTGGCTGCACCTGCCTTCTAGTTTTCTCCGACCACTTCACGAAGATGGTGCACTGTGCCCCCTGCCCATCCATACCCTCAGCTAAGGAAACCGCGCAGCTGTACCTTCAGCATGTCTTCCGCCTGCATGGCCTACCTGAGCGTGTAGTATCCGACCGCGGCGTTCAGTTCACGTCCTGGTTTTGGCGTGCTTTGCACCAGGCCCTCGGAACAGAGGTCTGTCTCTCATCTGCTTACCACCCACAGACTGATGGCCAGACAGAACGGGCGAACGCGGTACTGGAACAGTACCTCCGGTGTTACTGCAGCTACCAGCAGGACGACTGGGTCGACCACCTAGCATTGGCGGAGTTCGCTTATAACAACGCGGTGAATGCGTCCACCCAGCAGACCCCGTTCCAAGCCAGTTATGGCCTTCACCCACGGTTGTTTCCGGATGTGCTGCCGGCATCTGCGGTCCCTGCGGTGACAGAGTGGCTTCAGGAGCTCCAGTCCCAGCAACAGCTGTTGATGGAGCAGCTGCGCCAGGCCAAGGAGGCGTACAAGGTCCAGGCCGACCGCCACCGCCAGGTGGGGCCGGAACTTCACGTCGGTGACTTGGTATGGCTTTCCACTCGCCACCTCCACCCTTCTCGACCTTCGCGGAAGCTGGACGCCCGGTTCACCGGCCCGTTCCCTATTGTGGACCAGGTCTCGCCTGTGGCATTCCGTCTCCAGTTGCCAGCAAACCTGAAGGTTCACCCGGTATTCCACAGGTCCCTTCTGAGTCCGGTGGCCCCACCCGACGAGTTCCACCCAGACCGTCCCCGACCGCAGCCAGTTTTGGTGCAGGGAGAGCCAGAGTACGAGGTGGAACGCATTCTGGACTCCCGATACCGCAGGGGAAGGCTGCAGTATCTCATTGACTGGAAGGGGTATGGGCCAGAGGACCGCTCCTGGGAACCAGCGGTCAACGTCCACGCACCTGCCTGCATCCGGGAGTTTCATGCAGCGTACCCCAGCAAGCCGGGTCCGGGCCCTCAAGTGAGGGGGAGGCCTGGGAGGGGGGATGGTGTGATGGCCTGGGATTCCGAGTCTGAGAGCGATCCGGAGGAACCCCAGCCGGCACAGGAGTCCCCGCCTCCAGGGCCGGCTGAACTGGGGCAAGGCCTAGTTGCTGAGGAAACTCAAGAGCAGGCACCAGGTGAAATCATTCAGGCCCCAGAGGTGCTGGAAGACTCAGTGGCTACAGGTGAGCCTCCTCCAGGACCCAGTAACCCTTCGGCCTCTCCTGATCTGCAGAGGCTTAGAGCAGAGAGGCGAAGGGAACTGGTGTCTCCCAGGAGGAGTGCTCGCCTTAAGGCCAAGAGAGGCAGGGCTTCTGGGGGCCGGGACCGCCCCCGGCCTTAGAAGAAGATAAAGGTCAGGCAGCCCGGTCTCAGGTTGCGGGAGCAACGTCGTTGTGAAGTATCTGCTTTACCCAGTCCTTGTTTGGCACTCCCAGTGTGCCTATTCCTCGCCTGGATTCCTGCTTCTGCCTTACCAGTGTTCCTGCTTCCCCGCCTGGATTCCTGCTTCTGCCCTACCTCCGTTCCTGCTGACCTGCCCGGCTCCCTGTTGATCTTGGCCTACGGTAATAATACCTCATCCCCCCTGGGACCAGCACACATAGCCTATGTCACCCTCCCATTGTTTTTTGATTGTGTCTAGGGAGTTTGTGGGATTTTGGAGTAGTGTTTTGTATATTGTGGATACCATCCCTTTACCATGTCCCTTTGTTGTTAGGAGGAGGTTTTCAAGGGCCTAATTGCTGCTGATTTCCTACTGGATTGTTTAAGAAGGCATTTAGCTGGTGGTGTTAGCCAGGGCATTTGGGTGTCCCCTAGTTTGTCTTGTATTTCTTGTGTCAATGTGGCTTTGTTATTTTTGTAGAAGTCTGCTAGGCGATATGAACCTTTGATTTGCCAGGTTTTTACCTGGAGGTTTTGTGCTGCGTGATGGAATAGTGGGTGGTGAGCCAATGGGATTAGTGGGATTGAGGTCGGGGACAGTTTGCCTGCTTCTTCCTTCCATGCTTTAAGTATGGTCTGTGTGAACCTGTTTAGTGTTGTGGGGATTTTCCTTAGTTTGTTTGGGAGGAATGGGTATGCTATGGTGGAGGTGCTTTTGTTTATGTCTCTCTCCAGGTGTACCCATTGTTTTGTTTCGTCTTCTAGAATGCATCATATTATGTGGCACACTTGGTTGGCAATGTAGTATAATTTTATTGTGGGGATTCTAATCCTGCAGCCGTGCCCTCCATAACAAAATATATTTCATTTCATTATTGGACAACTATGTTTTTAAAACACACAAACACATATATGCCCTTCCCTCTCCTTTTCTGTGAACAAACAAAAACACACTCTTACCTTTCTAAATGTGTCTGTCTCCTCCAAAGAGCTTGTTGCCTGTTTAAAAAAGACAAAAGCATTGGGGTTTTTGTTTTAAGAAAAGAAACCACGGTATCCCCTAGGAACCTATAAGCCAATGTTTATTTCACGAGGGGAATGTTGCTTTAAATTTCTCATCGTCTGGACAAGCTAAAGCAGCAGGTGATTTTCTATTTAATGAGCTTTATAGCACACATCCAGTTTAAATTCCAAATGGATTCTGTTCCCTAGCAAGTTAAAGTCTGGTTTAGGCTTACATGAGAAATAACTATGATTTCACTGACACCTTCTGACTAGTTGTAGTTTTGCAGGAGATGGCACAGTAAAAGCGCACCACTGAGGGTGGATTCCTACACACATTCACCACAGAATAAGGACACTGGACACTAACTTCTTACTTGCACTTTAGCCAACTTTTGATTGTTGTGTATTTTTCCCCATCTAGCTTTCTTATTACTCCATATTCACCCCACTTTTTAAAAAAATCATTGCATTTAGAACTGGGGAAATGAAGAAGAGCAACTTCCCTTAAATTTTTGAGCACTTTCTTCATACAAAACAGTAAAGATTGGAGCTGCATGGCCTGCCTCTCCCCATCTTTTCCCAAATTACATGGAGACCAGCTAAAGGCATGTTGCAGCATTTCCCCAAACCTTGCAAGTGTCAGCCAGTGAAGTAGAGCAGGGTAGGGAAATGTGCAGGGCAATGGGGCCACACATTTCCCCCTCCATTACAACAGAGACGGATGGGGTGGGGTGGACCTTTTCCAGACAGAGGGCCACATTCCATTCTCTGCAACCTTCCAGGGGCCACATGCCAGTGGTGGGCAGAGCCAGAGGCAAATTAGAAGGAGCAATGAATGTCAATATTCCCTTCGTACTGCAGGCTAGGTTTTTAACATGCACTCCCCAGCCCACCCCCACTTTCTATCCTCCATAGAAGAAGAAGAGTTTGGATTTGATATCCCGCCTTTCACTCCCCTTCAGGAGTCTCAAAGCGGCTAACATTCTCCTTTCCCTTCCTTCCCCACAACAAACACTGTGAGGTGAGTGAGGCTGAGAGACTTCAGAGAAGTGTGACGAGCCCAAGGTCACCCAGCAACTGCATGTGGAGGAGCAGGGAAGTGAACCCAGTTCACAGATTACGAGACTAAAACTTTCAAGGGTGTAAAATGGGGCCGGCGAGGAATGTTGACCTGGGGAGTGGGTGTGGCCTGGACAGTTTTGAGGGCCAGGGAGAGGGGCATAGAAAGCTGCATTTGGCCCCCAGGGCTGATTATTCCCACCCCTGCAGTGGAAGAAAATGAAGACGGTGCTGCTTTTGATGGCAGCTAGTAACACATGCACCCACCTATAAAGACTCAGGTTCATAGTGTCAGTTTCAAGTACTTTGAATTTTGCCACAGCACAATTACAAACAAAAAAAACCAAGTACATCTTCCCCCACCTAATGCATCGAACTGATGGGCACCAACAGCATGGGACACAGGATAATCATAGACTCCTTTTAGTACCCTGTGATATTCCACATTTTAGACCAGTTCCATTGAACCTCCTCTCCTTCCACCGTCACTTGGGGGCAGCCATTCCATCTGAGATGGGAAGCAGGGCTCAACCCATCAGCTTTCTCAAAAGACCAGCTGTACCAGGCGCCTGTCACCCCTGAACTGTGTCAGCTGGTCATTAGAAGAAAAACTGTCTCAGAATTGGTGCCTGAGTTTGTTTTCTGCTCTTCCCTCTCCCTGTTTCCTTTTCCCCTGTTCGTCCTGGTTTTGTTTTGTTTTTTTTAGATTGGAAGCCTTTTTGGTTGCAGAATACAAGTGCTCCAAATAATAATAATAATAATAATAATAATAATAATAATAATAATAATAATAAAAATCCACGAAACATGTGAATCTGACCGTCAGACTTCGATATACCCATTTCCTACCAAGTATAACTGTGCATCTTTTCTTTGTTTATGACCATGCATAATATGGCTCCTCTGGGTAGAAGGGGAACAGCGCAAGCCTAACACCCCTATTCTAAATGGGGTAAGAAGAAGAGGAGTTTGGATTTGATATCCTGCTTTATCACTACCCTATGGAGTCTCAAAGTAGCTAACAATCTCCTTTCTCTTCCTCCCTCACAACAAACACTCTGTGAGGTGAATGGGGCTGAGAGACTTCAGAGAAGTGTGACTAGCCCAAGGTCACCCAGCAGCTACATGTGGAGGAGCGGGGAAGCAAACCCGGTTCACCAGATTACGAGTCCACCGCTCTTAACCACTACACCACACTGGCTTCCCAGTGTGTAATGTAAAAGATCCCCAATCCACCTATCTTCAGATCACAAGGCCTACCAAGGAGTTGCCGGAATCGTTCAGTTTCGACTTGTAGAGCATCCATCTGTAGCGCAGCTCCTCCAGATCATCGGAGTTCTTAACAATCGGCCGAAGGCGCAGGAGATCTTCAAAATGTTGCTGACCCTCAGGGACGCGAGACTGAAGCTCCTGAAAGGGAAAGTGGGGAGATAAAGCACCGTTTTGTTGTGCAAATGATGGAGGTGGTAGTGGTGAAGAGAGAACACACTGCCTTTTCCCATTGCACATACAGTAATTAGGGGGCATTTCACAAATAATTCCAAAGGGGAAGGCGGATCACAAAGCAGTGACACTTCCCATTTTTTTATTCCCATGTAGCTGCCTGGTTTTATTTTACATGGTTTTATATCTATATATTTCATAAATACATATTAACTATATTTATATATAGGGGACGCGGGTGGTGCTGTGGGTAAAACCTCAGCGCCTAGGGCTTGCCGATCGCATGGTCGGCGGTTCGAATCCCCACGGCGGGGTGAGCTCCCGTTGTTCGGTCCCAGCTCCTGCCCACCTAGCAGTTCGAAAGCACCCCTAAGTGCAAGTAGATATATAGGGAAGGTAAACGGCGTTTCCTTGTGCTGCGCTGGTGCTGGCTCGCCATAGCAGCTTCGTCACGCTGGCCACGTGACCCGGAAGTGTCTCCGGACAGCGCTGGCCCCCGGCCTCTTAAGTGAGATGGGCGCACAACCCTAGAGTTGTACGGGACACGACTGGCCCGTACGGGCAGGGGTACCTTTACCTTTTTATATTTATATATTTCTTCCAAGGGTCTGGATACCAAGCTTTAGAAGAAAAGGTTGACAGAGTTGGATATGTTTAGCCTGGTTAAGGGGGAGGCTAGGAGGAGATATCTTAGATATCAAATATCTTAAGAGCTGTTACAAGGAAGAAGTAAAGGAAGAAAACACCAGCTAAGACAAGGATACAGTCGTACCTCAGGTCCTGAATGCCTTGGGAGTCGAAAACGGGAAGTGAGTGTTCCTGTTTTCGAACGTTCTTTTGAAAGCTGAACATCCGACAGGGCTTCCTGCAGCTGCTCTTTGGAAGTTGAATGTTTCAGAAGTCGAATGGACTTTCGGAACGGATTCTGTTCGACTTCCGAGGTACGACTGTATTGACAGGCTGGGACGTGTGCAGAGGAGGGTGACCGAGGTGATCTATGGCCTGGAAACCAAGCCTTATGAGGAATGGTTGCAGGAGCTGGGCATGTTTAGCCTGGAAGACTGAGAGGATATATGACAGCCATCTTCAAATATCTCAAAGGCTGTCACATGGAAGAAGGAGCAAGCTTGTTTTCTCCTGCTCCAGAGCAGAGGGCCTGAACCAATGGCTTCAAGTTATAAGAAAGGAGATTCTGGTGGCCTCACCTTCATTAGAGGTTTTTAAACACAGGCCAGGTGGCCTTCTGTCAAGGCTTTAGCACTGCGCTAGATGCCCTTTGGGTTCCCTTCCAACTCTACAACCCTACTCTGAACTACTTTTAAAACTATGCTAGTCTGAAAGATGTGGAGAGACTTCTCTGGGGATATTGGGGACAGGCTCACAGCTCAGTGGTAGAGCACAAACTGTGCATACAAGGAGGTCCCTGGTCCAATTCTTGGCATCTCCAGGGAGGGCTGGGAGATGCTTTTGCCTGCAAACCTGGAGAGCAGCTTGCAGTCTGGTCAGTGCAGTCAATGCTGAGCTTGGCGGACCAACACTGGCTTCTCATAAGGCAGCTTCCTATGTCCCTAGCCCATTGCAACAGACCAGACTGGGGTGTCTTCCCAGGCACACCATACAGTAATGTGAAATTAACGCAGCATTGTGGAGTGGAGCCAACCTTTAACTTGCTGCGCTTTGCTTTAAGTTCTTCCCCACTGGATGGTTTCTGGGCGAGAATTTTAGATAGCTTGGCATTTTCTTCTTGCAGCCACTGCTCAAAGTTCTTAATGAGCTGGAGATCATCTGTATCTTCCTCTTTGGCCATGTTCTCCTGGGTTGCAGAAACAATTGCAAAAGACACAAATGTAGAAGACAAGGACATACAATTTCCCCCATGAGTTATTGAATAGTTGTATCCCATGCCCAGCAGAGTCAGCTATGAAACAAATCATTCATTTATCTTGTCTTCTGTCATCCCATTTGTGGAATGTTCTTCCCAGGGAGTTTCTCCTGGTGCCCTCATTATACACCTTTAGGAGCCAGGGGAAAACGTTCCCCTTCAACCAGGCCTTTGGCTGACTAACATCCTGTATCCTTTTAAATGTGTTTGTGGGAGGTGGTGTGAGATTATTGTTTTGGTTTGCTTTTATTATGTATTTTGTGTTTTTAAAGTTGCATTTTTATGATGCAAATCATCCAGAGAGCTATGGATGAAGGATGGCATTCAAATACAATGGTACATTGGTTCTCAAACTTAATCTATTCTGGGAGTGCATTCGACTCTCGAAACCGTTTGAGACATTTGTGTGTTTTTGTATGGAACGTTTGGGAGGAAATAAGACGGTAAATAACAAATAACAAACTAATTATTGATGTATGTAATTTTTATTTCTCAATTATATTTAGTGGTAGTAGGGTTGTAATGTTTTTTGTAACATAAAATCATTCAATAAAAATTATTTTTTAAAAAATTATTTAAAAGAAAAGAAAAGAAAACCAAGGTGCAGCTTCTGATTGGCTGCATGAGCTTCCTGCACTCAAGCGGAAACCGCGTTGGAAGTTCGGCTTCCGAAAAACGTTCACAAACCGGAACACTTCCGGGTTTGTGGCATTCGGGAGTCGATTTGTTCCGGAGTTGAGCCTTTCGACAACCAAGGTACCACTGTATAATAAATAATAACTAGACTGGGACACTATTTGATTTTTTAAACTGGATTGGTGGAGTGGGAAAAAAAGTAGGAGTGACTAACCCTTTTTTTTTAGCCCTTTTTTGCCTTCTGGGGACCGCATGAACAGAGAAACCCCCACCGTTGATCCTTGAGGATTAGTCCTATTGTGACACAGGACTGGGCAGAAAGATCTTAAACCTCTCTGCTCAACCCACAAGGTAACCCACTGCTGCCGTTATAAATGTGCCCAAAAGTTGCTGTTAGGTTAGATTGAAATTTGGTTCTGAGATGGGGCAGGAAGATGCCAAGGAGTTCTCCTTCTTATGCTTGTTGGTGGGCTGAAAGCTTTCCTACCAGCTGCCATTGAGAACCACCAAGGAGCAAAACGCAGAACTCAGGAAGGAGTTCTCTGATCTGCAATGATGTTTCCCTGAGCACAGAGTCAGTCCCATTTGATTTCATTCTTCATTCATTCTGAAACGAACGTAGACCCCCAGTTTAGGGGAGACACTAAGAAGGACTTTTAAGGTACTGGAAAAGACGGCGCTTTTCACATTCAAAACATTTCAGAGCCGAGAACAGGCTCCGTTCCCAAGGTGTTTGCCGTTTGGTTGCATGTCAGTGTTACAAGCTACACCCGCTGTGTATATGGCCCCAGGTTCCCTATTAAAAAGTTTGATGGCTGAACGAAGAGTTGTAAACTGCAGAAAACACGCTCGGAATTAAAACAAAGCAGCGCGGGCCTCTTTTTTTTTAAAAAAAAAGGAAGAAAAAGGGTCTGCTGCAAAATCAGGATTTAATTTGAACCAGGGCTCTCTGCAACATTCAGACCCGGCACCTGCACACTCTGTCCTGCCACCTATTTTCAATGTCAGGGGTCAGTCCTGGAACATGTAAAGCAATGGCAATAAAAAAAGGAGTGTGCCAATTGCCATCTGCAGAGAACATTTTCTCCCCTATTGAGTAACTGTTGCCTGTCCCAGTTAGGACTGGTAGGTAGAAGTTGGGAGTTTATGAGACTAGATTTGAGCTCCAGCACCCATCGTGTTGGAGCTATGCCACTGCGTACAGGAAAATCCACCTCTTTGTATTCCCTCCTTGGCGAAAGGGCCAATGCTCAGTGGTAGAGCAGCTGCTTTGTTTGCAGAAAGTTCAATCCCAGGTATCTCCAGGTACTGTTGGGAAAGACTCCAACCTGAAATCTGGAAAGCTGCTGTCGGTCAGTGTGGACATTACTGAGCTCGATGGACCAATGGACTGACTCAAATTAAGGCAGCTTCCTATGTTCGCAGTACAATGCAAAAGAGAAGAGCATCTGCCACTGTAACTGTGAGCAAACAGGCCAGCTTAGGGGGTGCAGCAGAGCAGCTTTTGTGGTAGACCTGAGTTTGTGAAACACACACACACACACACACACACCGTTCTTCCTACCAAGCATCAGTTGGGCAAAGCAAAAATAACAGACAGAAGAACCCAGTTCATATTGCATACACTGAACGGAGATAGTTAGCATCTTACACGGGTACAAATCTACAATGTGCTTCCTGACAAAGGCAAATCTGAGTCAATCTGATTTCCACCCTCTGAAGTTGGTGAGAACTATAGCAGGGTTTCCCAATCTTGGGTCTCCAGCAGATTTTGGACTACAACTCCCATCATCCCTAGCTAGCAGGACTAGTGCTTAGGGATGATGGGAAATGTAGTTCAACAGCAGCTGGAGACCCAAGTTTGATAAACCCTGACCTAGTGTCTGGAGAAACAAGGGAACACAGCGCTCTGGCTGAAACAGGTTCTCACCTTTATGACCCCAGCCATGAAATTACTACAGAGGCTCAGACCCATTCCTTCGCCAGCCCTGTTGCACAAAACTTAAGTCATAGCTGAAATGCTTTTCTCACCCAGGAGTGGTTGAGATCTTCTGTAGAGCGAATGGCAAAACCATGGGATGACAGGTTGGCTGAAAAGTTTGTTTTCTTGCCGGCATCTACTGTTGTCCTGTTTGGGTAGATTTTCTGGAGGAGACTATGGTCAAACCGAAGAAGGGGAGGGGAGAGGAGAGATAGTTAAGCTAAGGCTTGTAACATTTATAAAACTCCACTGCCTCCCTTATTCATCCTGGGACCACCAACTAAACCGTTAAGCTTACTAAAGATACCTATGGGCTACATAGCGTGTTGAAGCTGTGGCCGATATTGTCATGAGCCCTGAGCTGGTGTCCTTGAGGGAGCCGTCAGATGAGGAGGAGGGATGGAAGGAGCATGGGGTAGTTAAAAGGTAAAGGGACCCCTGACCATTAGGTCCAGTCATGACCGACTCTGAGGTTGCGGCGCTCATCTCGCTTTATTGGCCGAGGGAGCCGGCGTACAGCTTCTGGGTCATGTGGCCAGCATGACTAAGCTGCTTCTGGCGAACCAGAGCAGCGCACGGAAACACCGTTTACCTTCCCGCCGGAGCGGTACCTATTTATCTACTTGCACTTTTTGGTGTGCTTTCGAACTGCTAAGTTAGCAGGAGCTGGGACCGAGCAATGGGAGCTCACCCCGTCACAGGGATTCGAACTGCTGACCTTCTGATCGGCAAGTCCTAGGCTCTGTTGTTTAACCTACAGTGCCACCCGCATACCTACCTACCTACCTACCTATCTATAGGGTAGTTAGAACCCCCCCAATCCACTCCAGAAGGATAGGAGAACCCCGAGATGAGTGCACAGGGGGAGGAGGGGGGGGAGACCATTCTGTCTGGCAAGCAGAAATTCTTGCACTGGGAACGACCAGAAGAGTGAGGCATTAAATCCCTGCCTTCATTTTGATTCATGGATGACCTTGCTTGGATAAGCTTTCTCTGACGTTCTCTAGCAACTGAACCCTCAGCTCCCAAACAGCACAAGCACAGCAGCATCACAGGACGAAGCAGAGATGTAAAAGATACTGTGACAAGTTCCTGCCAGTGGGTTTTATTCATTCTCCCTGGACGCGGTCTTGCCGTTTTAAGGCCACTTTTTAAATGGATCGTTACTTTCCAGGGGATTGTTCTAGCAGAGCGCTCCTAGCTGTGATTAGGAAACGGTTACAATCCGCGGCTGGTTTCTGAACTGATGAGGAAACCTGACAGGCTCAGGAGGTGGGGAAAGAAAGAGCTACTTAGATTGGAAAGTGTGTGTGTGGGGGGGGTGGAAGTCTGGGCAAAGGAGAAAAGCATACAACTTGCCAGGAAAGTTATGGATAAGGGTAAGGGGGAGAAAGCTCAAATTCCCAGAACCTCACAGTGATTCATAAAGCCTTAGATGGTATTATTCAGCTGCACTGGGAAAGATCTAAAAATTAATGCTTAATTATTGGAGCTTAAGTGATTAAATATTAAAGCAGAAACACACACACAGAAAAGGGTTAAGTGTGGGAAGATCATTTAAGTTTATGGCTATGTACACACTATGCATTATTATTAATAATAATCAGTGATTTTTCCTAAAAAAAATGTTTAGGGGTACTCTCATTTTCCTACTCATTGAAATACTGCCCCTCAACGAGGCCAGATTCACAAAATGTTTAGGGGTATGTGTACCCCTGCGTCCCTCCAGGAAAAAGCACTGTTAACAATAATAATGATAATGATGATAATGAGAATAATTTGTGCCCTGCCCCAGAAACTTTGGGTGGCTTCCAACATATATAAAAACATACCGGTAATATATTTAAAGCGTACATTCCCCCAAGCCAAAGAACCCTGGGAGTTGTAGCTCTGAGAGGGGAAAACTACAGTTCCTAAGATTTGTGGGATTGTGGGAAAATGTACTTTAAATGTACCTTATGAAAACAGAAACGTCTGTTAAAAATAAAAAGGGCCTATTGGAAGAGAACTGGTTCCTGCTTGTAGGCTTCCATAGAGCACAAACGCTGCTGGGTTCCTTTGTTACCAAGATACAGCTTTATAAACTGTGGGGTGCATTTAGATAAACAGTTTAACCACACTAGAACCACTGCTGCAGCATTTGGGAGCTTTCATGCAGCAGTTACTCAGAAAGGAAGCCACTCTGCCTGCTGCTTCCTGTGCCGTGTCTATATCAGAAGTGTTACTTAAGCACTTGCTGAGTAGCCATGGGCAACATGGCATTGCCGGCAGGTGAATGAACAGGCTGGTGGAGGAGGAACGGAGTTCTCCATCGCTCCTCTGCAACTAGAAAAAGAAACTGAGCCGAGTGGCAGAGGAGGGAAGCCTCTGCCACAGCCAGCAACTTTTGCAGGCTAGTAACTTTTGCAGGCTAGTAATTGGTTTAGCACTCTGTTCTCACGCTAACAAAGCAGTTGCCTCTTGGAAGCCCACAAACCACACAGACCTTTCAAAGGGTTGAGGAAATGGGAGCTAACCATGGCTTTGCTTGCCCTTTCACTCCATCCACCCTCTGTGCCAGCCAACTTGGAGTGCAAAACATCAGAGCTGCCTATCCGCCTACCTTGACATCATGTCTTCAAGAGACTCAAAAGATTCCTTTAGCCTCTTCACTTTGGTTCGGATGTTCTCAGCACCTTCCAATGAAGAGTTTTCTGCCACCAGCTGCCCGTGGGCTTCAGTGAGGTGCAGCTGAATCTCTCTGTCTGGAAACTCACTTTGTAGCCTCTGAAAGGCACAAGGCACAACACGCAGAATCATGTAGATGCCACTAAAGTATCTCTCCATCAACGCTGAGCCGGACAAGCATATTGGCAAGGGAGCTGCAGCAATGGCTTGCCTCTCCAAAAGGGTATGGAAGAATGTGATGCTAATGTCCAACACCAAGATGAAGGTCTACCAGTCTTGCGTCTTGAGCATGCAGCTTTATGGGAGTGAGTTGTGGGCAACTTACACCCGCCAGGAGCGGTGCCTCCACGCCTTCCATATGCACTGTGTCAGGAAGATTTGGGGCATCACATAGCAGGAAAGAGTCTCAAAGGTGTGCTCTCCCAAGCCCACATTCCCAGCATGTCTGCTCTCCTGTCTTAACAACATCTATGATGGCTTGGTCATGTCCACAGAATGGAAGATGGCAGGATCCCCAAGGATGTGCTCTACGGGGAGCTGGCTTCCAGCACTAGGCCCGGTGGTAGACCAGCTCTGCGTTACAAAGATGTCTGCAAATGTGGCATGAAGGCTGGCAACATTAACCCCACCCTATGGGAATCCTTGCAGACAACCACAGTGCCATGAAACAGACAGACAGGCTGTGCATCCATAGCAGTGAACAGAGGAGGAATTGCCGCTGGGAGGAGCACAGAGAGAAAAAACACCATGGTGCATCTGCAGCAGCACAACTGGATGCCTTCATCTGCCCCAGCTGCAACAAAACATGTCTCTCCAGAATCAGTCTCTACAGGTACAGCAGACGCTGTAACTCTCCAACAGATGGATGCTAACAGTCTATGCACAGATGATGCTTTTGTAAATGGAAACAGAAGAGGACCCCCTGCTAGATCAGCCACGGATCCATCTGCACCTGGGATAGGGTGCATTTCCTTGAGGGCAACATTTTAGGGGTGCAAGGTTGGTTGGAAATGCCAGCCAGAGGCAAAGGTGGGTGTGGGTCAATGGATGTAATTCTTTGTTTTGTACAGCAGGTTACATTTCAGTCATGCAAAATCAAGGGCTTCTGCACACACATTCACACTTCTCCACCCTTTCCTCCCAGAAGCGAGAGCCTTTATCACTTGAGAAGGGCACAGAGCAAGGGCTGGTGGGAAGTGTGGCTTGGCAAGCATGTGACTGAGGAAGGGATGTGATCTGGAGGCAGTCCCAAGGGCTAGACCGAGAAGCTTGGAGGGCCACATTAGGCCCTGTGCCTGAGGTTCCTCACCCTCATTCTAAACCAAGGATAGGGAACCTGTGGCCCTCCAGATGTTGATGGACTACAATATTCTCCACCCATGACCATTTGCCATGCTGGCTAGGGCTGGTGGGAGTTGTAGTCAGAAACACCTGGAGGACACCAGGTGGGGGCAGGCGGATTTGCCACCTGCACAACATGGTCATGACATCACAAGGAAATAAATGATCCTCACCTCCAAGTCCAAAGCCCTGTTGTTCGTTTTCCACCCTCCGTTGCCATCCTGATAGGACTCCAACTTCTGCTTGGTCACCGTTAGCCACTGCAGGAGATCTGACGATTTGTCATTAAATGTCCAGTGGACTTGGACGTGGTGCTTGCTCTGGGCTGTCATGTTCTACAAAGAACATCAGAGAGAACCACATCAGTAATCAGTCACAACAGAGATATCTTGGTGCCCCTCCTTGTTATCTCCTAGTGAGCAAGGTTGGTGCCTTAGGCCTCCCTGCATCTTGCACAGTCCTGGGCTGCAACACAGCTCCAGGTTTCATTCTGACACTCCTTGAGATGGGGGAGAAATTTGATTTGATGATTTTAAAACCACATGCATCAAACCAGCACTTTCTAAAATGATATGAGAACCAAAACACAGTTGAGCCATCCTTCAAAATAATTCGCACTTATCCAGATTTTGCAACGCAATTTGCCAACAAAACAATGTTTATGAAAATGCAGATTTTAGGAGAAAACGTACATAAAAATGAAGATGTAATTGAAAGTAACATACAAAAATTCATTGCATTAGGAGAAAATGTTTGTGCACACGGGTTTGTTTATTGGGAGAAATTTGTGCTAAAATGCCTGCTTAAAGTGGTGTGATACTGCTTTAAATGTATAGTGCAGGTGGAGCCTTATTTGCAGTCCTATATACACTCACATTGCAATAAGTCACATTGAACTCAACAGTACTTTTTTCAGAGTAGACATGAGTACAATTGCGCTGCAAGTTGGTGGCAGGAGCAAACCTTTTCCATAAATGAAAAATGAGGGTAGATAGCAGACCAAAGTAATATCTGCATCAGCAGTAAAAGGAGAGCTTTCTTTAACCAGCACGCAATTAAAAGAACCCTTGCATATTTAAAGCTAGCCACACGGTGGTGTTCTAGGAATAAAAATGCACCATGCAAGTGTATCGCTGGGGATGAGGGAGAACTTGCTTGGTCCGATTTTCACAGTGGACCTGACCTGAATTGATGCTCTCAAATGTATTTGTGGATTAGAACGCAACTCCAGGTCAGATTATGCCCTTCTCAGGATATTGCAGTGCATTTTGGGGGTGAATAAGAACTTAAAACATGTGGAAGGTGTATAGAAAATGCACATTTTACTGGTGAAAGCACTGGAAAGTTTGGATTTCATACTAGAAGTGTGCATAAGATGTGTACAAAATGCATACAATGGGTTTGAACAGGCCTATGGCTGAGTGACAGCGAGACCAGAATGGAATGGAATTGGTTGCTCAGCCCATCCTTACATTTATTTATATTTCTGATGAAGTAGGATGCAGCACAGGAAATATATACAGTGGTACCTCAGGTTAAGAACTTAATTCGTTCTGGAGGTCTGTTCTTAACCCGAAACTGTTCTTAACCTGAACCACCACTTTAGCTAATGGGGCCTCCCACTGCTGCTGCGCCGCCGGAGCATGATTTCTGTTCTCATCCTGAAGCAAAGTTCTTAACCCAAGGTAATATTTCTGGGTTAGCGGGGTCTGTAACCTGAAGTGTATGTAACCTGAAGCGTATGCAGCCCGAGGTACCAGTGTGTGTGTGTGTGTGTGTGTGTGTGTGTGTGTATAATAAACACACCCACGCACACAGAAATATGTATGTTTTTGTGCTGCAAGGCACACTTTTTTCTTTTCTCAAAGCCACAGACCTAAACAGCCAAACCACCGTGCAGGGTAAAAAAAAAAAAAAAAGAGTTCTCATTCATGGTGGTGCTTTTTTTTTTTTAAGTCTTCCAAAAGAGGAGTTTGACATTTACAAGCAACTTTATCCCTCTTGAAAACCCACCCCAAATTTCTGCATTACTGTACATTTTTTATCACCACCTTTAGATTTCGGTTGGCCCATCAAACTAAAATATTGCAGCAAGCTTGTTGTTTCTTTTGAGAACGAGTGTAGACCTTTATTCGCCCACCAACAAATCACTAGACGCTAAATTGATTCGCTATGTTACAAAACACTATTTGTTTCCAGCGGTTATAATCCTCCGGCAATAAACTGTGCGGATGATCTAGTACTAAGATTCTCTGCACAACAATATATAAAGGCCAGATCGATGCCTGAAGTGGCGGAGACACCCCCCTCCCCCGAAAGCTTTGGAAAAACACCAGGATGGATTTTTATGTCCCACGCATCAGCAGCCTTAAAGTACTGAACTGAGAGTGCATCCCGGACTGCTGTGGAAATAACTTCCACTGAACTCAGCTAGACTTGCTTTGGATCAAATATGCACAGAGGATCAGGCTCCCCAGAAGCTAAATATGTGATCTTTAAGAGGCAAATGACACTTACTGTTAAATGTGGCTTTGCATTAAACCACAGCAGAAAGTGTGGAGGCCCAGGCAGGACTTGGCTTGTGGCAGGCATTGTAATGAAAATCTGTGCCGCTGCCCCTTGCTACTATTTGCACTAGCACCAATGAAAATAGCAACTGTGGGGTGGTGGGGGAGGTAAAGCAGTGGTGGGCAACCTTAGGCCAAGGGGCCAAATGAGGCCCTTCAGTCCTCTCCATCTAGCCCTTGAAAGTCTTTTTGCCTGTCTGGAACTTGTGGAGAAACAGCTGCAGCGATGCAAACTATGCCACAAAGCAAAACATTGAGCGAAACCCGATTTACCTCCAGAGACCTCTTCAGTATTTGATAGCTGGAGGAAAGCTGCTTGGTTTTATTAATCTGCGCTGGGTCGGACTGCACGAGTTTTTCCAGATCTTCAATTTGAACAGCGCACTCTGTCATGTCTCCTTGGATGACCTGGAGAAGAAGATTTCACATTGCACAAGTTGCCAAGTGTGAAGTCTCCCTTCCTGGAGGCATTTGCACTGAAAACATTGGCATCAGGGGGCAGGGCTATTCGGCAATGTATGGCGGCATCAGGGGGAGGGACTAGCTGTCATTGGGGGTTGGGATTCTCAGCCAGCTCTGGTCCCACCTGCTCATGCATAATGCCTGGTGATTATCATCATCATCATCATCATATATTACTTATACCCCACCCATCTGGCTGGGCCTCCCCAGCCACTCTGGGCAGCTCCCAACGGAATATTAAAAACACGATTAAAACACCAAACATTAAAACTTCCATAAACAGGGCTGCCTTCAGATGTCTTCTAAAACTCAGATAGTTGTTTATTTCTTTGTCATCTGATGGGAGGGTGCCACTACCGAGAAGGCCCTCTGCCTAGTTCCCTGTAACCTCCCTTCTCGCAGGGAGGGAACCGCCAGAAGGCCCTCGGAGCTGGACCTCAGTGTCTGGACTAAACAATGGGGGTGGAGACACTCCTTCAGGTATACTGGGCCGAGGCTGTTTAGGGCTTTAAAGGTCAGCACCAACACTTTGAATTGTGCTCAGAAATGTACTGGGAGCCAATGTATGTGACATGGTCTCGGCGGCCGCTCCCAGTCACCAGTCTAGCTGCTACCTGAGATCCTTTAAGTGGCAATGCCAAGGATTAAACCAACAGCCTTCTGCGGTCAAAGCAACTGCCCTGCAACTGAGCACAGCAGGGGGAAAAACCTCACAGTGAGGATTTTCTGTGTTGTGCCTTTTACATGATGTCATATGCAGAATTGCTCAAACAACAGTACCACCAGCAAACCAAACAAATATGTCAGGAACCTGAATGCCCTAACACGTTCATTAGGGGCAATGAGCACCCATCTCTAACTTTTATTACCACCACCACTCCCCGCAGTTCAGCAGCTTAAGCATACAATTCAAGCCACATTTTAAACTTCAGAGCTAGTGGCAGAGAGAGCCTGGGAGCTGGGGAAGGGACTGAGGAGTTCTTGTTTAAAAACAGCGGTTTTGCACACTGTCACATAGAAGTCTCTTCTGTACATTACTATATATGTGTAGGAGAGAATGAGAGCCTTGCAAAGACATCAGAGAAGGTGTGCAGAGGTGCACATACAGAAATGGTACAGAGGTAAGGGAAACTCCTCAGAGTCTCAGCTTTCAAAATGAAGGAATTGCAATTATCCCACCTTTCCTACAAACAGACAGGCTGGTGGACATACTCTCTCTCCTTTTATCCTCAGAACAACTTTGCAAAGCAGAATAGACACAAAGGAAGAGAGTGACTGGCCCCATGGCTATCCGGTAAGCTCTGTGGCTGAGTAGGGATTTGAACCCAAGTCTCACAACTCCAGGTCCAATGCGCTGACCACTACACTACACGGGATCTCTCGCTCCTGTGACTCCACAAAAACACCCTGTGCATTGATGGTGCTCTTTTGCCTTAGTAATGACATCCACCAGAACAGAATTCGTCTGAATAGGAATTGTCCAATTACCTGTAGCCTCTGCAGCCGGGCTTCTTTGCCCGCCAGGTCAGGCAATGGTTCCTTCTCTGCCTCCAACTTGGCTCTGATAGCAGACAATTTCTTCTGCAAAGGCCCGAAGACCGCATCAAAGTCTTTATGCTGAGACACCAAAGCCTAACCGAAGAGAGAGAAGATTGTTTTTTTATTTCACACAGTTTGGCATGATTGCCTTCCGCTACTTACTCTGCCAGACTCACATGAAGGCATACAAGTGTATCAAATAACAAGAGGACTCATGGTCCCAAAACGCAGAATTCATCCCATGGCCTAAGAGCAAAGTCCATAGAAGTGTCTCACCTGCAACCTGATTTTGCTCTGAAGCAGACTTTTGTGCAGGTGTTCTGTTTCTTTTGCGGCATCAGCTGCTTCAGCCAGGAGCGACTTTGCTCTCTCTGCCTCGAAAATGCTGCCCAGGAAATCTTTCTTCATCTGCAACATCATGAGCTGCTCCTTAAAGCGGGAGCTTTCGGCCAGAAATGCCTACAGGGGAGAACACATTTTCACATGAATAATTTGTACCCTGCTTTCCAAAATAACACCAACCCCACCATTAAAGTCCAGCGCATGTCAAAAATGCAGCAATGCACATGAAAATCTGAGAACCTAGCATATAAAAGCCTCCAGGAAATGAGACATTTTCAAAGCCCATCTGAAAACAGGAACAGGCTGGGCAAATCTCTCTGAAGAGAGAATTCCCCAGCTGCGGTGCCAATACCAAAAAGGCCCCGTGTCCTGTGTCCACCAATAAAACCCTTGCTTCCAAGTCCAATGGAATGTGATAGTGAATACCTTTGGTTTGGTATTTTATAACAACTGTTGCTGTTCTTAGTATGTTTTTAAAAATCCTGAGTTTAACTTACATGGGTTGCCACCGTGAGCTCACTGAGAAAAGGTGATGGTATAAATGTTCTCAATGGTGACTGGCCAGAAAGCAGAGCTCTCAGATCTCAATATCAGGGACTGGGTAGATTTGTACTAGTTGGGGTGAAAAAATGCTACAGGCTATGGCAGGGGTCTGCAACCTTTAAGACAAAAAGAGCCACTTGGACCCGTTTCCGAAGGGGGAAAAAACTGGGAGCCGCAAAACCATTGCGACATTTAAAACAAATATATCTCTGGAGCCGCGATCTGACAGCGGGTGGGAAGGTGGACGTCGGGACAGTGCGTGACTAACGCACGCCCCCCCCCATGCGACGTCACAGCCAGTACAGCACCCGTCACAGTGGGGAGTGTCAGGGCACACAATGCGCCTCCTCCCCTCGCTAGTATCCGCCCCAGAGCCGCGGCAGAGGTGTAAAAGAGCCACATGCGGCTCCGGAGCCGCAGGTTGCAGACCCCTGGGCTATGGAATCTATGTTCTGTCTCCAACCGTTGAAGGAAGCAGAATACCACTTTCTGGGAATTGCAAGAGCACTGCTGCATACAGATTCTGCTTGCAGGTTTGGTTGGCCACTGCGAGAATAGGATGTTGGGAATCGATGGTCCTTTGGCCTGATCTGGTAGGGAATTTTTGCTCTTATGTGCACACACCAGTAACCTGGCCCCAGGCTGTTTAAGGTTTTAAATCTTCTATAGCTTTCGAACCGTGGCCTGGGATTCTTGGTTTGTTTATGAGAGATAGCTTGGTGAGAAGATCATAGCGATGGGAATTCTTCCCCAAAAGACAACTTCTCCACCTCTAACCACCTTCATGGTGACCCAGAAACCACAACTAATCCAGAATGCGGAAGCTAGACTGGTGACTAGGTGTGGCCACCAAGACCATATAACGCTGGTCCTGAAAAACCTACATTGGCTCCCAGTACGTTTCCGAGCACAATTCAAAGTGTTGGTGCTGACCTTTAAAGACCTAAATGGCCTCGGCCCAGTATACCTGAAGGAGTGTCTCCACCTCCATCGTTCTGCCCGGACACTGAGGTCCAGTGCTGAGTGCCTTCTGATGGTTCCCTCACTGTGAGAAGTGAGGTTACAGGGAACCTGGCAGAGGGCCTTCTTGGTAGTGGCACCCGCCCTCCCATCAGATATCAAGGAAATAAGCAACTATCGGACTTTTAGAAGACATCTAAAGGCAACCCTGTTTAGGGAAGTTTTTAATGTTTGATGTTGTATCGTGTTTTTAAAATTCTGTTGGGAGCTGCCCAGAGTGGCTAGGGAAACCCAGCCAGATGGGTGGGGCATAAATAAATAAATAAATTGTTGTTGTTGTTGTTATTCCTCACTGATAGATTCTGCTGACTTGGGAGAAAGGGAGCTGTGTTTCCATGCACAGAACTTAGGGCTCTTCGCTTCATCCAGATCTTATCATTACTGTCAGTAATGACAGCCATTACTGTGGGTTGAAAACAAACGGGGTTGTTTTGCTGCACATTTTAATCGTGGCCATTTATATTTTTATGTTTTAATGGGACTATTTCATTGTGCATTTTAATTATGGTGCGTTTTTAATTGTTCTGTATTTCAAGAACATTGGGCAATTGGTTTTATGTTTCGCGAAACGGCTTGGGAGCCATCCGGGAATTAAGCAGCATGTAATTATTTAATAATAAATGTTGTTTCCTATAGTAACAGAGAAGCCTTCCTTTAACGGGGGCTGCCCAGTGGTTGCAGAAACATCAGTGTCATGTCTCCTTGTCAGCAAATTATTTGTGTGTGTGTGTGAACACAAACAGGTTCTGTGCTTGACCAAGTTTTAGGCTTTCAAGAACTGCAGAGAATCTTGTCACCTCTATCTGATGCAGAAAAGCATCTGTCAAGGCCGGGTCAGAGACATTCGCCGCAGTGTCCAGGAGCCTCTGAGCCGATGGCTTCCACAGCTGGAACTCTCTCACGGGGTTTTGAAAGCGTTGCCTCAGTTCCGTCTCAGTCTCGGTGCTCATTTTAAAGGTCTTCTGCTTCAGGCTGCCAAAACAGGCATAGAACTACTGTTACGTACTCAGCTGAATAGGATCCAAAATGCAGCAATCTGATTGGTCCTAGAACAATAAGATTCAGAATGCAGCAGTCTGACTGGTCCACAGGAGCCACCCAATCCAGCTCCAGGTAGAAGTGAATCTGCAACCTGATTGGTCTACAGGAGAATCCCAGAACTAACCAATCATGTGGGACCAATTGTGTAAATAATGTATATAAACAGACATTCTGGGGGAAATTCCATTCCTCCTCACCACTATGAGCTGAATAAAGAGCATGACATCCACTCTCGACTCTGAGTATATTTCAACATTTCAACTACGCTACAAAGCTGAAGGAGAGAGAGGGAGAGAGGGGGGGGGGAGAGGGAGAGAGAGGGAGAAAGGCCTGGCTTTTCCTTTACATTGGAAGCCAAATGGTCAATGCCCTCTGTGCTTTGCTTTTTTGACACAAGGCAGTTCAGTCTTTGCTTCATAATAAACCCATTTTTTTGCTTCCGGGCAGCTGCCTCTGCCACTCAGAGGAACAACAAAACCTTTTTTACTTTATTTTTAAGATACCAAGATGCACATTCCTTCCTGGTGCACCTGCCGTGTGGAATTACCATAAGCGGGCCTGTGCAACTGGAACAAAGATCGCTCGAGACAGACCACTGGTTCGCCTACCACAGCATTGTCTACATGGAGAACAGCTGCATCAGGCCCATCGTCCTGTTCTCACAGTGGCCAACTAGATGCCTGTGGGAAGCCTCTAAGCAGAACATGAGTGCAACAGCGCTCTGCCCACCTGTGAATCCCAGCAACAGGAATTCAGAAGGATAAAGCCTCTGGCAGTGGAGGCAGAGCACAACCATCTGGCAGTGGCTCTCAAGGGTTACAGTAAGAGGTCCCTCCCAGCCCTGTCTGGAGATGCTGGAGACTGAATCCGGAATCTTCTGCATGCCTAGCAGGTGCTCCAGCACTGAGCTATGCCCCTCCCCCTCCGACCTAGACAGGCAGAAACCAGCAACAACTTCCCCAAATCAGAATCTACTTGCTGCTTTACAAACACTTGGCAAAACACTTTTTTCTAGCTGGATGGAACCTGGCCAGATGCAGCTGCCAATCTTAATGGAGAAACATCTTTGGAGAAAACATCTCCTGGGTGTTAATTCTCCCTGAGAGATACCTTTTGTTTTAGCTAAACTAGAGACAGTGAAGAGTTTTCATCTCACTTGACACCGCACAGCAACATTCTCATTTCCCTTTGTATACGATAAGAGGAGGTTGCCCTCAAACTAGTTTTGGAGGATGAGAGGCCCTGCGACAACTACCTTTGCTGTTCTTCCGCTTCTGCCCCTTAAGGATTTGCCACTTCCTGCAAAGCAGCGAGCTGGCAGCAATCTGTTTTTTCTGCGTTGGCAAACGTTGGGAGTTTTCTTTTTCCTTGCTACTCCTCATTGGAAAGCATCCCAGACTTGCTTCCTAAAATCTGAACTGCCTTCTTGAAACGACCCATTTAATAAAGACAAACCTCTTTCAGCTTGCCAGCGTGCTCTGCACTTGACATAAGGAAGACAGCTTTTCAGACGCAAACAAAATTAACTGCGCCTTTGCGAGACCGACGATCTTTCCTCCAAGTATGGAAAGGTGTGGGCTATATCCTCGTCACTTCCTGATTCCAGTTAGCCTGGAAGTGCAAGTCTTTTGCCAAAGCTCAGGGGAAGAGGGAGAGGGAGAGGGAGAGGGAGAGGGAGAGGGGGAGAGAGAGAGAGAGAGAGAGAGAGAGAGAGAGAGAGAGAGAGAGAGAGAGAGAGAGAGAGAGAGAGGGGCAGGCAGGCTGGATTTCCTGCCTATCCCGACTGAATGTAAGTAGGAAACAGGAGGTTGCCTATTAGAAACTGGCAGGATAGGTGTACCCAAAAATCTATGACGGGAAAGAAATTAGCACAGCAAAACTGGAGAGAAGGGCCATGCCTAGCAATTCACTACTGTTACTGCTACCTCTGTACTGCCTGTCTTCAAGCATGGCAAACAAGGCACAGAACATTTCAAGATAAGGATCCGAAGTATAAATGGGGAGCCCTAACCTAGAGACTAACAGCACTAAAAGTGACCTACAGAGCAAGCTGGCTCTTAGGACAGATGTCACCCAGGCAAGCAGGAGAAGTGGTTTTGCTCAACTTTTCAAAGCAGACTGCCAACACCTGACATTCAGAATAGACAGGAAGGAGGGCAGGATGCCATGCAAGGTAGTGAGAGGAGAAGCATCCTTCTTCCCACCCTCCCTTGCCGCTGGAACAAATGATGTGATTTAAAACTGGCTGCCTACTGACTACTGAGCTAGGTTCAAGGCCTTAGTTTTAATTTGCAAAGCCCTGGACAACTTAGGTCCAGGTTATTGCAGGGACTTTCTAAGCACTTATATCTCAGCACCATTGCTGAGATCGTCTGTAGGAGCGTCAGTGTTTGCCTCCGAAGTTTTTATTAATTAATTATTATTATTATTACTTTTTAAAATTGATATACCGCTTGATTATAGGGTGGGAAAATCCTCAATTGACACCAACACAAAACTGAGCCATTTGGTGCCATTGCCTATTCCTGTGGAAAACTCTTCCAGCAGAGATTCAGCAGGTGCTCTCTGCATTAACTTTAAAAGGTTTGTGGGGGGAAATTCCTTGCTCCCAGGCTTATACAGACAAGTAAGGTAGGCGGGGGGACATTTCCCACAATAGTCAGCTGGTGATCTGCTTTAATACTTGTGTGATTCCTATTATAGTTTAACCGCTTTGATATTTTAAAATGAAATGACGGACTGTTTTGGCACTAATGGCCGGCGAGCAGGGTTAAGCAGCAGAAGATGGGAAGATACTATACCCTAAGTCAGACCACTGGTCTTTCCAGCTTCACATCGTCTACATTTACTGCCATTGGCTGTGCTGGATTTTAGACAGGGGTGTTTCTGAGCATCGTCCTTTGTGAGTCTTTCTCCCAACTAAATGCTGCTGATGTGCTCCAGCAACAGAACACCAATTAGTAAGGTTGGAAAAGACCAAAAAGCTTATTTAGGTCACATCCGAGGCATGTGGCAGGACCACCCAGTACTTCAAGGAAGGACCAGAACTTAGTGAGAGAGCAATTTGCTTTGCAGGCCCTAGATTTCTTCCCTTGCATCTCCACACAGGGCTGAGAAGCACCCTTTCCAAAATCCTGGTGAGGTGCTGCCATAAGACTCATTTTATCCAATAAACATTTCCTCCTAAGTAAGGACATGTGGTTAATGGTCAGCAGCAAAAGGAAGACGCTTGCCACCAACACTTTCCCCATGTATCCAATAATGGGATCTCCCACTTGACTTCTTCCTGCCACAAAGATGGACACAGGGACAATGGTCCATCGACTATTGCATCCTGTTCTCACAGTGGCTGAGGAGATGCCTCTGGGAAGCCTGCAAGCTAGACATGAACGCAACATCACTCTGCCCACCTGTGATTCTCAACAAGTGGTATTCAGAGGCATAACACCCAAGACAATGGAGATGGAACATAGTGAATATATTGCGCTAGGTGACCCAATGGACTGACTTGGTATAGTGTAGCTTTGCATGAATATCCCCCCAAACAGAGCCAGGTGTGAAATAGTGATCCAATACATTTTGCTGCCTGGATAGAAGCCAAATGGTTCGCCTCCCCCCTCCCCCATCCTGTATGCCTGAAGGAGCGTCTCCACCCCCATCATTCAGCCCAGACACTGAGATCCAGCACCGAGGGCCTTCTGGCAGTTCCCTCATTGCGAGAAATAAGGTTACAGGGAACCGGACAGAGGGCCTTCTCGGTAGTGGCACCCACCCTGTGGAACATCCTCCCTTCAGATGTGAAGGAAATAAGTAGCTATCCTATCTTTAAAAGACATCTGAAGGCAGCCCTGTTCAGGGAAGTTTTTAATATTAACACTGTATTGTTTTTAATACTTGATTGGGAGCCGCCCAGAGTGGCTGGGGAAATACCAACTCTTCTCAGGTATAGTTTATTTTCAACGGCTACTTGTTCCTGTCCTCCTTGTTCCCCCCAAATACCTTTGATATTCCCGTATTAGGCCTATCATGCTTTCGGAAAGTGCTTGCGTGTCTTGCGAAAACCTGAACAAATCCCTCAGCTGAGTCTTCAGTCTCTCAACCTTTGATTCCTCTGCTGCGAGAGTTGCCTTTGCTGCCTTAAAACACAAAGGTATTATGATTTAAAATGCACACACACATCAAATCAATTTATCTTACTGGGCACATTTGCATATATTTTTATTCTGCATTTATCTAGAAAAAGGCAATTTTCTTGTTCCAGATTGCTTCCCTATTGCTCTTAAAATTCCCTGAGCAAAACAAGTTTGCATACTTCAATCACATGGGCATGAATAAGTGTAGATAAGAAAGCCCGGCAGGATAATACAGACTTAACAATTTCCTTGTTCCCTGTCTGTCCCTGACAAATAATCACTCACCATGAATTTTCTCCACAGAGTGATTAAGTCTTCATCGCCTCTCACTCTGTCATCTGATTCAAAGGTGCTTCCTAATCTCTTCAGGCTTTTACGGAAGTCCTGGACCTCGCCTTCCAAGAGCCTGGCTTGCGAATGATAGGCGTTTTCAGATTTAAGGCTCTTCAGCAGCCTCTCTTCTTCCTCAGCGCTGACCACCTTCAGCTTCTCCAGGGCTTTCTTCAGATCCTCAAGCTCCTCTTTCAACTTCTCGGCTCCCAGCGGTGAGGTGTTCTGCATCACACCTGTAGACTGAGCTTCAAGATGTCGCCATTTCTTTTCCCCACTCTTCACATCTTTGGCAATGTCCTACAGGAGAAAGGGGTTCAGAAAGAGTTACATAGAGGGACAAGGTTGCTACTACGACATCCCAGGACTAGTTGGACTAGATGAACCTTGGGAGTCTCTTCCAACTCTACAATTCTACTACTACTACTCAGGTACATAGGAAACTGCATCGTTCTGAGTCAGACCCATTGGCTCATCCAGCTCAGAACTATCTGGCTGTGGATCTTCAGGGTTTCAGGCAGGAGTCCCTACCTGAAGAAGCCAGGATTGAACCCGGAACCTTCTGCACGCAAGGCTCTACCCACTGAGCTATGGCCCTTCCTCAAATAATGCTAATAAATATTTTGTTTTAAATGCTCTTCCTCCCAGAGTTGTCAATTTCCAATTTTTAAAAAATACCTAGAGCACTTCCAGGTTGTTGCTATTTTTTGGCTGTGATTCAATCGCATACCAGCAAATTCAGGTTGTGCAAGTACAGTTGACCGAGAAGTCTTGTGCAACAAACCCACTTCCCCAAAAGCTTGGACGTTTTGCTCTGAGGAAAGTGTGGGATAATGCTTGCTTTGATGCACCACCATCTAACTTGCCCGCAAACAAACCAGAAGGGGTGCTCGTTACATAGTCAGCTTTGTCTTATCTCCCTGCAAGCAAATCAGGATGAATGCCCAATGAGCAGGTCATGTGGAAGAACACCAAGTCAGTGGTCAGAGCAAGGGACAGGTCAGTGGGTGGAGCCAACATGGGATTTAAGTGGCCAGAGGCAGGGCCTGGTGTGTTTCTGTCTGATTGGCCCGGGTGGACTTACTTAGAGGCAAGGAGTTTGTGCTCTGAGCAGTAACATGTGACCAAGTCAGACCACCATTTTTATTTCCCAGAATGCCCCCAGTGTAGCGCGGCTCCAGGACATTGCAGGAAATTAAAATGTCTGCTAAACCCAGGCACCTGGAGCTGCTTGGAGCACTGGGCCAATATATACTGTATATATGGGGAGAGGTGCTCAGGAGTTAGGCTGTGCTGAATTGCTGAGGTACTGAGGTCCAGCTCCGAGGGACTTCTGGCGGATCCCTCACAGTGAGAAGTTAGGTTACAGGGAACCAGGCAGAGGGCCTTCTCAATGCCCTCCCTGGGGAATGTCAAGGAGATAAAGAACTACACAACTTTTAGAAGGCACCTGAAGGCAGGCTTTATTGGGAAGTTTTTAATGTTTGACGTTTTATTATGTTTTCATATGTGCTGCAAGCAGCCCAGAGCGGCTGGGGAAACCCAGCCAGATGGGTGAGGTGGTAGTAGTAGTAGTAGTAGTAACAACAACAACAACAACAACAACAACAGTTGCTCAAGGATGCCACATGAAAATGCCTGTCCTGCACATTCCGGCACATTCAAGCGTTGAGGGCTCCAACACTAGCACAATATCTCTTCTTTTTTTTAAAAAAAAAAATCCTCACAACAACCATGTGAGGTAGACCAGGCAACTTCCCCTAGGCTGCCTTGTGAGCTTCAAAGCTGCAGAGGAATGGGGTCTTTGAAATGCAGGCTTCTGTTTGGGTGGAACACATGAGCTCTTTCAGAGCGTGCATTTCATACACCTGCTCATGGACGGACGAGGAAATAGGAGTAAAGCTTTCCGCTCGCGACAGAAAGCCCCGACACCGTTCAAGTACCTGCAATGACTTAATTCTGTTCTCTGCTGGCGATTTTGCTTCTTGACTAAGGCAGGAGTTTAATCTCTCTGTCACCTGGGTCAGCCACAGCTGAAACTGGTCCACGTTGCTCTTATATCGCTCATGTTCCTTTGTTATCTTTTCAAGCAGCTGCACTCTCCTCTGCAAAAAGAGAAACATCAGAAACGGGGAAAGCGAAAGTTATCTTTGTCCTCATACTTTGCATTTTTGAGAAACCCAGAACACAAAGAGCCTGTTCTTTTCCCTTTGCCCCTTCGTGTGCTCGTGCACACACACACACACACACACACACACACACACACACAGACCCGTCACTTGGCTGCTTTTGGGGATTTTGAAACAGTTTGCTGTCTTCAGCTCAAGAACAAAACAGTGTGTCCCAGGCCTGAGGATGCTGTAATTACCAAGCACTTAATTAAATGTGTGCAAGGTTTTCAAGGGCCTTGTGAGGTCACAGTCTTTCATTCTCTAGAAAAGAAAAAGCGAGATAACAAAAGAAAGGCTTAGCATGCCAAAATCTATCTGCAAAACATCCATGCTGGATTTCCACATTTTATACCCACAATTTCAAAACGCTTCATCTGTGGAAAAAGAATGCACTTCAGTGCTGCTAACTTAGCTTTTGCACAATTTATTATCCAGATGAAGGCCACAGCCACCAGGGGGCCTCTGTGGGCCTTCAAATTTTCTACCCATTTTTTGTTCATGAAAATACGGTACAGTGGTACCTCGGGTTACATATGCTTCAGGTTACATACGCTTCAGGTTATAGACTCCGCTAACCCAGAAATAGTACCTCGGGTTAAGAACTTTGCTTCAAGATGAGAACAGAAATTGTGCTCCAGCGGCGCAGCGGCAGTGGGAGGCCCCATTAGCTAAAGCGGTGCTTCAGGTTAAGAACAGTTTCAGGTTAAGAACGGACCTCCGGAATGAATCAAGTACTTAACCTGAGGTACCACTGTACAAGGAAATCATTCTGCAAGCCTTTCTCTACCCAAGGGCTGTGGTTGGCTGGGGTTGCGCACTGGAACTTGTGAAGTTTCGGCATGAACTGTCCAACTGACTGCAGCTGCAACCTTGTGCCTGACAAGAATTTCTTCCAAGTAATCCTGTAAACAGGCTTTGACTTGCACCTTTATTTCAGTGGGAGAGTTCCACTTGCCCTTAGTTTGCCCGTCAATGAAACCTAGGGCTTAGAAACACTTCCTCTTGCCATGCTCCTTTCCCACTTAGGGAAAACAGCTCTTTAGTGCGAAATCGGAGCAAATGGCCATTTGGGATTTCCCCAGACTGCCATTTGTTCCTATCTGTCGCTAAAGAGCAGGTTTTCCCTTGGAAAGCAGTGGAGCAAGGGGAAAAGAGCTCAGACCCAGGCTTCCTAGGCATGACACAAGTGGAAGCGTGAATGACTGTGCTTTTTTTTTCTGTGCTTGATGCTTTATCGTGTTTTTATATACTGTTGGGAGCTGCCTGGAATGGCTGGGGAAACCCAGCCAGATGGGCAGCGTACAAATAATAAATAATTGTTGTTGTCATTGCTGTTGCGTTATTCCAGCTTTATCATATACAAAAGGGTCCTCCTTCGACAGGCCTTTTAAGAAGAGAACTTTTATCCCAGTTTGCATCTATATTGCAACTATTTTTAACTGGTTTTTGAATTATAAATATATGGAATTGTTTTCAAACATTTGTATTACTTTACATAATGGGATTGTGTGTTTTTTTAAAATTGTTTTATATACAGAACTGGTTTTACATGCTTTTCCACTTTTCCTGTTTTATGGTTGTAACTGCTTTGTTTTATAATTGTTTCATATTTTATAACAGCCACAGCAACAACATATTGTACATTTGCCACCCACCCTCTTCCCACAACTCACCTTGCTTCCCCTCCAACATTATACAATGCACATTCTTTTGCAATCCAAGAAAATCTTTATTAGAAATTATTTCAAACAACAACAGCAATTTTATTATTTGTACCCGCCCATCTGACTGCATTGCCCAGCCACTCTGGGCGGCTTTCAACAAAATATAAAAACACAGTAAAACATCAAACGTTTAAAAACTTCCCTATACAGAGCTGCCTTCAGATGTCCTCTAAAAGATGTCTTCTATTTCATTGTTGTAGCCTTATGGTAAAAGTTGAGTGAGAAATCAAATAAATAAATAGGCCGTCTTTTGAAATGTTGTGACACATGGATGTTGAAAAACAATAGATCAAGGTTGTTTCTGAGACCTGACTTGCTCCTTATCTCATTTTTTGGGATTAGATTTTCTGTAACCATGAGAACAGGTTACTTAGAAAGAAAGAAAAAGCGAATGAAGGTTGCATGTTTATCTTTTTAATCAGTTGGCCTTTTTGGCCTTGCTCTGCTATAATTTATAACTATTGCAATTTCTCAAGGCTTTTGAAAGCTTAGTTACTTATGCACATCTATCAAGAGGATCCAGACTGTGGTATTTCTTGTGGAACCAACCGAAAGGTCATTGTCAGGCACACAAGTTGAGAGTTACAATGTTATGACTGCGTTATTTGTGTTTAGTGTTTCAGGGACCCAACCTTTTGTCTGGACCATTGTGTACAAAAAGAGATGGTAAAAGTAATCAGTGCAAAGTGATGCCAAATGAAATTCCAGGTTGTTGTTGCTGCTTCCCTCACCTGAACCATGACAAAACCCAAACTTACCAGTTGGATTGCAGTGGGACTCATGTTTATTTGCACTATCCTGCATGAAATAAGCATTTCATGGGCCTGATTCTAACCCAATGTACATAAACAAAGGGGTACACATACTTTAGGCTTGTATGATTGACTCTGTTTTCTACCTATGGTCCGCCAACCCTCTCTAGGTGGGGCCATCCACTGTGCCAAGCCTAGAGAAGTGGGAGCCATCTTCTGAACCAGGTTGGGTCTTGTGGGATTGCCCAGAAGCCTCTGCACTTTCATGAGGCTTCTTGGGAAGGTGGGACTTCCTCAAAGTGGGGGTTCCTGCCATGAGACCTGTTTTACAACCCCCCCCCATCAGATCCCTTGCTGGGAACTTGGTTGGTCACTGGTTGACAGGGCTAGAAAGGAATTTTGCTCACGCCAAACTGGCATGCAATTGTGAGTTTTTCACTTTCCCCTCAGCAGGAGCTCTGTAGGGACATTCGACAAAAAAAACAAAACACAACTGTTTCTTATCATAACTGTGGAGGCACCATGTAGTGGGTGGGATCTTGCAGGCAGTGCATTAGACAGCTGTAGCTTGAATGTATGGTGGGGATGGCTTTGTACTGCTCAGCCAAGTTGGCCAGTGAAACTCACATACTTGGTGGCCTGCACCACAGTGGGAACGTTACGCTGGCAATGTCCAGGAGGGGACCCCAGCAAATCAGCTGGGGTGGATCATCAGGAAGCTGGTCATTATTCCTGCCCATGCCTAGACAACCCTGTATATTGCTGTAGCCAATAAAACTGTCCAGTTTTCACGCACAACTGCACTCCACATTTCAAGCATCATCATACTACTTTAAGCAGCCATGGTGCTCCCCAAAGAATCCTGGGAAGTGTAGTTTGTTCTGAGTGCTGAGAGTCGTTAGTACAGCCCTGTTTCCCACAAAGAACTACAATTCCCATAACTCATGGGAAAGAGGGATTGATAGTTAAACCCAATGATTTTTTTTCTTAAAAAATGTTTAGGGGTGCTCTTATTTTCTACTCATATTGAAAGACTGTTCCTCAATGAGGCCAAACTTAGATTCACAAAATGTCTAGGGGTATGTGTACCCCTGCTTCCCCCCAGAAAAAAGCACCCATTAAACCACTCTGGGAACTATAGCTCTGTGAGAGGAATGGGAGTCTCCTAACAACCCTCAACACCCTACAGTTCCCAGGATGCTTTGGGAGAAGGCATGCCTGTTTAAAGTGGTATGATACTGCTTTAAATGTACAGTGCAGATGGGGTATCAATCTCCCATTTGTTCCACTCCTGGGATGAGGCCCACTCATACATTGTAGAGTCCCAGGTCAGCCAACCAGAGCTAGATGCAGAAGGCATGCACTTAGAATTAAAAAATCATGGACCCGGGGATTTGATCTGAGCACCAGAACTGAACAGAGCTCACAACCCTTTTGCACAAAAATCCACTCCTGGTTCCTTCATTTCGGCAGAATAATTTAGGATGCAGGAGTCATTTTCTTGCTGCTATTGTTAAGCAATTGGTAGTCAGAAATCCCTACTGATCTCCTGCAAATCATCCAGGCTTTCTGCCCATTTCCAGTTACCGCCCTCATTGATCATTCTGTTGGCCTCAGTCAGGAATGTACCAACTAACTGCTATGAGACCAGGTTCAAGTTACACAGAGAAAAAACCAGTGATGCTTCCCACTAACCTACACTGCAGTAAAGTAGTGAAATATTCCTTTTCAGCTAAGACAGGATGTCCCCTGAGTGGTTATTTACATTATTTCAAGAGTGAATTGCCAATAAACCTTTTAGGCTGTTTCTGGCTCAACTGAATGGAAAAGAAACTGGCAGGAAACTCATAAAGTTGTGTTTCAGTAGTTATAGTTCTTTTTGTTTCTTTTTTAAAAAAATTAAGGAGAATGCAGCCAGGAAGAGTGAGAATACTTTTTTGGCACAAAATGGGAACATTAGTTTTCTCCCAGTGGTGAGCAAGTGAAACTCTTTGAGTAAAAACTCAAGTGCCCAGTTTAGGAGAGAGAGGGATTGGGAGTTCAATTGGGAACCAAAAGTGTCACTATAACTTCACTGAGCATGTGACCCCTTGGCTGGACCAACATTAGACTTCCTGTTGTGCCTACTGAACTGGAGATTATTATTTCAGAAAGTTTTTAATGCGTGGTGTTTTGCTGTGTTTTTATTATGTTATTATGTTGGAAGCCACCCAGAGCGGCTGTGGCAACCCAGTCAGATGGACAGGTTATAAGTAATAAATTATTGTTGTTACTATCACTTGTTCTTTAATATTCTGCCTTTTCCCACCCTTAGTTCCCTCCTTACCTGTGCTTCGTCCTTGACGTCTGTGTACTCCTCTTTCATCTTCTTCTGGATGTCCTCATCAACACTTGGGTCCCCAATCCTGTTGTAGAGGGAAGAGGCTTCTTCCAGCAGCCGTTCCAACAGGGCTGACTGGTTTAGAACATCGTTCAGCAGGACCTGGGCATGGCTGAGCTGCCACTCTTTCTCCTTCAGGCCAAGCTGCAGCTCTATGTCAGGCTCCAAAGTCACCTTCATGTTATGAATCCATACGTAAAATTCATCTTGGGCTTTCAGGTATTCACTCCAGTGTAGCCACACCCACTCGATACGGCTGCAAAAGGATAAATAGAGAGTTGGGTGATGGGAGTGATGGACTTCTTCCAGATCAGTTGACCATGTTCCCTTCCCATACTGCTGTTGTCGCTATGGTTGGTCTCCACCCCCATCGTTCAGCCCGGACACTGAGGTCCAGCTCCAAGGGCTTTCTGGCGGTTCCCTCACTGCAAGAAGTAAGGTTACAGGGTACCAGGTAGAGGGCCTTCTCAGTAGTGGCGCCTGCCCTGTGGGACACCCTCCCATCAGATATCAAGGAAATAAACAACTATCTCACTTTTAGAAGACACCTGAAGGCAGCCCTGTTTAGGGAAGTTTTTAATGTTTGATGTTTTAATCGTGTTTTTAATATTCTGTTGGGAGCTGCCCAGAGTGGCTGGGGAAACCCAGCCAGCCAGATGGATGGGGGTATAAATATATTATTATTATTATTATTATTATTAGTCCTTCAGCCCCAGTGGGGAACCTCCAGCTGTGAGGTCTTCAGCACTAGGCTCTGTTTCATGGATCTCAGGGTTATAGTAAAACACAAGGCAGGGCCCACTGGCCTGATCCACCTCTGCTAGTGCATCATGGAAGATGGAGCAAGCTTGTTTTCTCCTGGTCTGGAGGGTAGGACTCAAAGCAATGGCTTCAAGTTACAATAAAGGAGATTCCAACTCAACATATGGAAAAACATTCTGACAGGAAGAGCTGTTCGACAGTGGAACAGTCTCCCTCGGGAGGCTGTGGACTCTCCTTCCTTGGAGGTTATTAAGCAGAGGTTGGATGGCCATCTGCTTTAGCTGAGATTCCTGCTTTGCAGGGGGTTGGACTAGATGACCCTAGGGTTACCATCCATTTCTATGATTCTTACCACAGATAAAATGGTCTGTACGTTTGCTATGAATGTGTCATAATAGTTTTGCTGGATATGGAGGACAACACAGTGTTCAAGGTAGGGTCTTCCCCTGCCTTAGAGGGGCTATATATTCCCCGCAGCCAAACTAGGAGAACAAAAGCAGAGTCTGGGATGTCCTGGAAAAAATGACAGAGATGGTGGATCAAGTTTTCTACACAGAAGGTTCTGTGTTCAGTCCCTGGCATTTTAAGGCAGGTCTAAGAATCTCCCCTTGAATGAAACCCCAGGGAATGACTGTCAGACAATGCAGACAACAATGAGCTATATAGACCAACAGTCTGACTTGGCAAATGGCACATTCCTACGGCTGGAATCTTACCTGTGACAATGCGTAATGTATATGGCTGTCTCTTCCCACATGGCTTTAATATCCTTTAGTTTGGATAATATCTCATGTTTCTTCTCCTCACCAGTGCACTGAAGGAGAGCGTCGGCCTTCATGAGAACCAAGTCCATCTTCAACCGGCCCTCAGGTTCCAAAGCACAGATTTTCTGTTGGGAAGAATCAAACATTAAAATTAAACCACAAATAGGTTTTTTTAAAGGGGAGTCAGGAGCATTGCAAATCCCATTCCACCTTTTGTGGGGAGACTTAGGACCAGAGGGCCTTTAGAAAAAGCAGAAGCCAGGAGATCCAGGCTAGGGGTCGCATAACTATCAGGTTTGGGAAGGGTCTCTCAGCAGCCCTAAAGAACTGCTGAGATACTTGCCCCTCAGGCCTGTGTGCCTTTCAGGGAAGGCAGAAGAGGAGCTGCCTAAATCATGGTGCTAGTGCCATCAGCCCCTGAAGGACGCCTGAGGCCATTTTGTACTATCTGTTTTGAAAATTGTAAACCACCATGCGTGTGCCTTGACAGGAAGTTGGTATATATAAATACAATCAACCAACCAAATGGAAATAATATTAAAAAATAAATCAATATCCAAGCAGGCCTGAAGCTGCAGCACAACCCTGTGGCAGGCTTCCAGGGAGCTGGCTGTTAATTGACTCAATCTAATTATTGCTATGTATGAATGAGACTTCAATAATAATAATAATAATAATAATAATAATAATAAACTAATAATTTATTATTTATACCCCGCCCATCTGGCTGAGTTCCCCAGTCACTCTGGGCAGCTCCCAATCAAGTGCTAAAAACAGTACAGCATTACATATTAAAAACTTCCCTGAACAGGGCTGATCCACAAATACAAGAGCACAAGGAAGCCAAATGATGTGGGGGGGGGACACCCCCCCCCAATTAATGCCTGTAGGGTAGCAGAACTTGTGAGGTGAAAGCTGGGTATGAACTGTACATTTAAAGCATATTTAACATACATGACTCCCCCCCCAAAGCATCATGGGAACCATGCTATGTTAAGGGCGCCAGGAATTGTAGCGCTGTGAGGGATAAACTACAATTCCCAGGATTATTTGTGGGAAGGTGATGTGCTTTAAATGTATGGTGTGCATGCAACCTAAGGCCCCATCCTCACTATGCTTTTAAAGTCACTTTAAACAGCCATGGTTTCCACCAAAGAATTCTGGGAAGTGTAGTAGGGTGCTGAGAGTTGTTAGGTCCTTGTTCCATTAACAGAGCTACAATTCCCAGAGGGACTTAACAATGACTCCCACTTCCCCAGGAACTCTGGGAATTGTAGCTCAGGAGAGGTAAGATGAGAGAATCAGAGCATATGAGGAGAGAAGGGAGCATGTGATCATTGCAGCACTTACCTGATAGCCACATGGCCATGATGTCTAAATTAAACCTTAGGTTGCATCTCCCTGTAAACCAGGGTGTGTTTCTATAGAACTAATTAAAATTCCCAGGAGCAAATCCCAGAATATAAACTGCACTAGGTAACAAAAGGAAGATCTATAAATAAACCTGAAGCCAGGTTTCAGAACTCATTAGTGCTTACAGTAATGGGAAGGTGAATAAGTGTTCTTAAGAAAATCTGTTGCAATGATGACATTCTCATTTTTCATGCTTTAAAAAAAAATCTCTGCTTTCCTTGGCTGAAGATTTTCATTAACAGATTAATGGAACATAAATCATATAAATCAAGTATGACTATAAACTGCCCAGCTCAGAAACAGCAACTTTGGAGCCAAGTTATTTAAAAAGCCAACAGCCAATGAGATTGAGACATTAGCAAGACTAATTTCTGTATGTAACGATGACTGCAGATATGAATTAACCATTAGCTAATTTAATCATTTAATAGGAGAAAAAGACAGGGCACAGAGGACTGGATTGTGATTAAATCAGAAGGATGTGCCATAGCCTTTTGCTTTCAGATGCCTGCAGCCAGGGCCTTCTTTTCAGCTGGAACTCACCAGAACTCAGTTCTGGCACCTCTCAGGGGGCTGCCATTGATATTATAAGAGAACATGGGAGGCACTCATGGCGAGTTCTGGCACCTCTTTTTCTAGAAAAATAGCACTGGGGAGCACATCTGGAGCAGGTCCTCAGACAAGGATCTCAATGTCAGGGCAGGTTCAGATGGTAATCACAGCAGTAACAATATTACATCTGAAAAAAATGTCTGAAGGAAATCAGGTGTGTGGGTGTGGGTGTGTACCTCTGTGTCTCTTAGCCTGGCCTCCAGGGCAGACCTAGGTCCCTTGGTGTTGTCATTGATCCGCAGTCTCTCCTGAATGGTCTTCATCCAATCTACTGCCTTCTCCACGCTGCTGTCAAATTCATCCTGTGGCTGCTGGGTCATTGCATTAGATGAAACTACGGGGGAGAGAGGAGTTTGAACAAGCTTACTTTCCTGAGGCATTACTATAGCGCTGAACCACTTCACTTTGGACTAAGGCTACTCAATGGATTTCAGTCCACTTTTTTTTTTTAAGGCAAGCAACCTGCTGCATGTTTCCTGGACTGCAAATCGGAACGCGGTTCAGTTCTCTGAATTCTGTGATGTAGCCATCTCCTTCAAAAAGGCATATTTGGAAAAACAAATGCATATAAAATGTGCATGGGGGGATACGTTAAAAAATAATGCACTTTTTGTGCAACATTTAAAAAACAAAACAAAACTCGCAGTTGGATACAGAAAGAGGATGGGACTGATTTACCTGTGAAAAACAGATATGAAATAGGCTGATTGTTCCATCTCTGTGGTATGTATTGGGGGGAATTAAAAATCAATAAGCATTACATATTTCCAGTTCCTTGCTCTTTGCTGATTCCAAAACAGGATTTCAGTAGCTTCTCCTAAAGTGTGCAAATGTGCTAATTATCTGCACCATTTGTGCACCTCCATACCAGGGAAAAACGCTTTCTGCTCGTGCCAAATCTGGTATGCCGTTTTGAACCAGGGCCATGTCTGAACTAAGTTCACATGCAGATTGGCAGTGCACCTCTGAATACCAGTTGCAAACTGCAGGCAGGTGAAAGTGCTGTTTTGCTCATGTCCAGCTTGCAGGCTACCCATGGGCTTCTGGCCAGCCACTGTGAGATCAGGATGCTGGACTTTTGGGGCTAGTGGCCCGATCCAGCAGGGCTTGCCTCATGCTCTTATGCCTTCTCTCTGCTCGGCTGGCATGCCCCAAACTTTCAGTTGTGAGGCTTCATTACAACAAACATCCTCTGGGCACATAAAGCTTTCAAATCTGTCACACAAGGTGAGACTTGCCTTCAAGTGGGCAGGGTTCATGTAGGGACAGGGTATATTTCCTCATAGTGAAGAACAAAGGAAAATAGTTTTGAGTGGTGTATACAGAACCTGCCTCCAAGAAGCCTCCACACGGATGGGAATCTGCAATTGCCCAAGCTTCGCTGTGTCAGCTGAAGAATTTTACTGGGCCAATGACTCTTTACGAGAGGGGGTGGTCCCTGCCTGTTTGAAGGAGGCAGTGGTAAAACCACTCCTTAAGAAACCTTTCCTGGAATCAGAAAACCTAACTAACTACCAGCCAGTTCCTAATCTCCCTTTCCTGAGCAAGGTTCTGGAGCGAATGGTCGCAGACCAGATCCAAGCGCTTTTGGAATAAACTGATTTTCTGGATCCATTTCAATCAGGGTTTAGGTCCGGTTTGGGCACAGAAACTGCTTTGGTCACCCCCAACATATTTGACTCTCTATTTGCCAGTGACAGTGACCATAACTACATTATGTCTAAGAAAAGCCCTACACAGCTGAGCCAAAATAAAGTTCAAAACCGGAAAGAAACAGAAAACAAAAAATGGCTATTTCTATCCAAATCTCTCCCCCCACCCTGAATTTTAAAAAAACTTTGTGTCCCTCCTTCCACAGAGGCCAATATCTCTCTCTGGCACTAATTCTAAGCATTAGCTTCCTTCCAGAGACATTGACTGTCTATTAAGTACTATTAATCAGTAATCTCCCTAATGATGGAAAGCCAGCAGCCTCCGCAATACCTTTGACTGCCTGAGCAAGGGTTTCTTAAGCATTTTTATCTTGCAAACAGACAAGCGGGGGTGGCTGATAGCTGATCACCTAATTGGTGGCGACAGTGAGCCCCCCACTCCCAGCCCATGAACTTGGCACTGTTTGCGAACCCAGCTTGCAGAAGAACAGCTGGGAGCTCACTTTCAGCTCCCAAATGGTCCTTTGGAGCCAAATTCCTCACTGTGCCTCACCTGACACCACACATGATTTCAGGTCCAGAGCAGGTGAAATAGCCTTGTAGGCAAAGTTTGGCTTGTATTGGGCCTAGTTAAGGCCACTGAGCTGGATGTTCTCTGTGCCTGCTATAAGGTGGTTGGTTGCAGAGGGAAGGTAACAAGAAATGCAACAAGAAAAGGCTTTGAGAAAAGTAAACACTGTCCTGATCAACAGAGAAGTAAAATTCCATCAAATTTAGAACTACCATCATCACTTCATTTTGTGATGTCTTTAAATGATTGCAGAATCTCTTTGTTAATTCTGCAGTTTCTCTTGACAGTAAAGACATCGGGGAGGAAGACTCAAGTCTGAGGCCTAATCCCAGTCTCTGCCACAGGTACTACCTCAGTTACCTTCTGTCTAAGCCCCACTATTCAAGCATGTTTGTTTGCTTGCTTTTCTTTATCTATTTATACCTTGCCTTTTTACACCGCAATCCTAGAATCCAAGAATTGTAGCATTGGAAGGGACAACGGGGCTCATCTAGTCCAACCCCCTTTAATGCAGGAATCTTTTGCCCTATGTGGGGCTTGAACCCATGGCTCAGAGATTCTGAGTCTCATGCTCTACCAACTGAGCTATTCAAAGTCCTTACGGGACTCAAGGTGGCATGCAGATAAGAATAAGGACCACTAAAAACATAGAAAAAGTAACCATTAAAAAGAAACAATTAAACACTGATAGAATTAAAGCAATATACATAAATATATTAACACCATACCAATCATTACAATGAAAACAGCACACCAGCCCTTTCATTAAAAGTGGTCAGTTTCCCAAAGCCTGTTGGAACAAGAAGGTTTTCACCTGCCAGTGGAAAGACAGCAAGAAGTGAGCCAGTCTAGCTTTCCTAAGGAGGGAGTTCAAAATCTGGGAGCCACCACCGAAAAGACTCTGGACAGTTGTAAGTACAACTGTTCATAGGATCTGTATAAGGCCTTAAGGACTTAAAGACCTGGGACCAGATCTAGATTCACATTTGAGGGTGCACTGGGCAAGGGTTCCGCTGTCCCTTTGCCTATCAGTGGCCCCTGTCAGGCTCATTTGGCTGTGGAAGCAGAGTGCCCAGCAGCACTGCAGAGCTGGGGCTATAAACTCTTTTTAATTTCCCAGAATGCATCAGCAACAGGCCTTGGCAGATGTGAAAGCATCCCAGATGCAGCTGTCAGCAGGGCACACGGGAGCTTAATGTAATTATCTGTGCTTGTTTCACTTCCCAGTTACTCTATATACAACAGCCGTTAAAAAGAGAAGAGAATAACGAGTAATCTTTTTGGCTTTCTACTTCATGTTTTGGGTTTGTCCTTCTTCCTCCTGTCTCAAAGTGCCCTATTTTTAACTGTGTGAATATACTGCTCAGACAGACACACATTTTAAGTATGCCCCCCCCCTCGGTTGGCTTTTCCTTTCGGAGAAAAACAGAGATCTTATCAGAGATGTTTCCCCCTTCCCCCATACAGTGGTTCTCAATCTGTGGATCCTCAGATGTTGTTGGACTGCAACTCCCATCAGCACTGAGCTCTGGCCTTGCTAGCTAGGGGTGATGGGAGTTGTAGTTCAACAACATCTGGGGACCCACAGGTTGAGGAAGGCTGCCCCATCACAAAGCACCATGGGCCACCCCAATGCTTTCATCATCTCAAACACTAGATACTACAAAAATTATTGGAGAAGCACAAGCCCAGCCCAGAGGCCTACATTTTCAGTTAAGTGGCAACTTAATTTAAATGACTAGTCTTAGCAAAGTGAACTGCAGGAACTAGCTACGAGCAACAACTGTATCGCTAGCCAAAAATTCGGGGCATTTCACAAGCAAAAGCCTTCTTTTCAATCCAGCCTATGATCCTGATTTGTGATCCTAGTCTGCAGGCAAGCTCTAACCATAGTTTACTGTTCAGACAAACTAGAAAACTATGGTCTGTCACAAACAAGGTTAGGAAATTGAGAATTATGGCATGCGGCCAGAGGAGGGGAGAATTTGGAATCTGTATGAGGGTCTGTGTTCTTTGGAGCTTGTTCACATTATCCAAGGCACTGCAAAATCCAGAGCAGTGTTTTCTTCTGTTTTAAGTATACCATTTAACTATATTGACACTGAAACAAGCGATCCTTGAGAAGGTGCGCTGACACCTTCATTGTCAATATTTGTCATGCAATCCCGAGAACCTTGCAAAACGTCACTGCTGGTATTCTGTGTATTTTGGGGAGTTATTTTTGTGTCTGTATTGTCTTATTATATAAGCGTAGAGGTGGATTTGTTTTGGGCTGCTCGTTAGTGCAAGAGGAAGTAGACATGAAGGGGCAGTTGAGTGGTTTAAGCATTTCAAATGGAAGACATGCTCAACTGCATTGGCTGAAATTGTTTTGTCCATGGGCAGCACATTTACACTACAAAGTTAAAGTGGTTTAAAAGTGGCATAACTGACATGGCTCTACCATCTCACCCAAGGAGGGATGGATCAAGATCTTGCAGATCAAGAAAAGGTTGTCGCAGCAAAAACTTGAAAATCCTTGGATAACCAAGTATATCAACAATGTCTTTAATTTTAAATTGCTGAATTTTTAAATTCTGATTGAGCATGGATATTTTATCTGTTTAGTGGTGTTTTTATGTTTATATTTTGTGCACACGTTGCACCAGCTGGCATTTTAATTTAGTTTGGTAGTTTTACCTGCTTAGTTGTGTAGGATGTGAAACACATAGCAATTAAGTTCAACATTCCTCGAGTGGACATGAAATGGGATGTTTGCATCAGCCAATAGAAAAACTACCTGTTTCCTCCTGGGCTGGGACAAACTTCCTCTGCATGTGACTAGAGATGGGCGAGACCTTACCTGTCCAGGTGACAAAAGGACCAGGAACAAAGCCCACTCTCTCTCTCTGACTCCATTCCTCATAGAAGCAACATCTCTTTGCTAGAGAGAACACAAAGGAACTATATCCTTATGGAATAGAATCCACGTGTATATACTTTGTAACTAAGTCTGCCTTCAGGGATCCATCTGTGAACTGAATGTGTGAGTAAACTTCTTTTATACATTTACACACGATTGTGTTGTGTCTATTCTTTTTAAGGGGGAGTAAAGGGGATTGCCGGGACCCAGGTGGCGCTGTGGGTTATTCCACAGAGCCTAGGGCTTGCTGATCAGAAGGTCGGTGGTTCAAATTCCCACGACGGGGTGATTTCCCGTTGCTCGGTCCCTGCTCCTGCCAACCTAGCAGTTTGAAAGCACGTCAAAGTGCAAGTAGATAAATAGGTACCGCTCCAACGGGAAGGTAAATGGCGTTTCCGTGTGCTGCTTTGGTTCGCCAGAAGCAGCTTAGTACGCTGGCTCCCTCGGCCAATATAGCGAGATGAGCGCCACAACCCCACAGTCGGCAACGTCTGGACCTAATGGTCAGGGGTCCCTTTACCTTAAAGGGGATTACCAGGAATCCTATATTGAGAAGCTTAAATGAGCTTGGAAGAAGCTAACCACTGTGTATTTAAAAAGGGAATGTTAAAACTCTGCTAAATTATAGAACTGAAGAAGTGTGCGTGCACACGAAAACTCATACCAATAACAAACTTAGTTGGTCTCTAAGGTGCTACTGTAAGGAATTTTTTTATTTTGTTTCAACTACGGCAGACCAACACAACTACCTACGTGTAACTAGAACTTGCTAGCACAAGTTAGGAAGGATATTAAACAATATATTCTCTCCTGCCTCCCTGAACATTCCCACAAGTTGTTTCTACATGTTTGCATTTCCAAAGGCCAGTGTAAAAGCTGAAGCAAACAGAATACCTACATCTTGATCTATCAACATGGCTTTACCAAATAAAGATGGGATGGACCAACCAAAGCTTCTTGCATGTCAGTTTTGCTGGTGCTCAGACATGTTTATCCTGCTTTCTGCAGACTTTCAGAAAGAACACATGAAATTGTACACATTGTACACATTTCAGCACTTTCTCCCTGAAGTACACATTTTGTATGCTTTTTAAAACATCACATATTTACAGTTGCACTTCTGTGATCTGAAATTGTATTTCAAAATCTGGAGAAGTGCTCAGTCTGAGAAAGAATGGCAATACTTCATAATGTGTTTCCTAATCCACTCTTTGTTACCAAAGCTGTTCGGATGAAAAGCAAAACAAAAACGGGCTTCTGAAAATTCCTGGCACTCCTTTTTTAAATACACATTTAAGCCAAAAATCTATACTGTACAAGGCTCCTAAATAGCTCCGGCATGTCTCAGATTACCCCACGTTCCACACCTGACCGCCATCCAAATCCCAATTCTTATGCGAATACTGTATAAAAACATGGAGATACGAGATGCTGCAGAATATTGACCTTGGTTCCCATTTGAGATAATGGATTGCTGTCAACTAAATTTTACCCACTGAAATTAACGCACATGGCTAACCTGGGCCTAATGATTTTAAATAGGTCTATGCTGAGTAAACCTTAGCTGGAGCAATCTTGGCATTTTCCAGCATTACAACTTTTTCAGAACGTTTTCCATTTGGAAATGATCGGCGCTCTGAGTTTCCTTCGGAGAAAGCTACTCAAAATATGTTGGAGTGTGTCAAATGTTATACACAGGCGACAGCCTGGAACTGGCCGATGTCCATAGGATTGTCTGGATCAAATGATCTGAGATAATTATCACACTTGTTAGTACCAATCTAGATAATAAGAACTTTTGAGGCTGCTTGCATGACTTAGGAATGCTGCTCTCTCCTTCCTTTCATTCCGAAGTGAACTTGCTGATTCCTGTCCAATTGTGCTTCATTTATAGAAGAGGCTCCTTTGACGTGGGGGAACCTAGCCCGAAACTCTAACCACTACACTGCACTGCCTCCACTACTGCACACTTCCTTGAAATGCTTGCTTGGAGGAAAGGGCGGGGTAAAAATGCCAAGTGGCGCCTTATTGAGGAGCTGAGTGGGAAAGGGATGTCTGATGCAAAATGCCCAGAAACTCTATGCATATGCATGTTATTTATTTACATTAAGATTGAGATTTCTATTGTTATAGGAATTCTAAGGTCATATATATATATATATATATATATATATATATATATATATATTCATTCATAAATGTACAAGCAAACACATACATAAGTATATAAACCATGCATCTGAAATAGTACAGGAGAACAATCCTGAAGCCATTTTACTCTCCCAAATTGACCTCAAATGTTTCTCTGCAAGGAGGAAGGAAATGGGGAAAGCTTAAGCTTTCCAATTGTCTTTGGACTGTAGGGGCTTACACCTCCCTGTAAATACAGTCTGGCAAGTACAGTATCTGTTAAGCTGAGCACACTATCAATATGTGTAAGAGATTCAGGAACTAAGTATTTACCATCTCAAAGGAATGGCCAGGCTACCCAGAAAAGGCAGTCTGATAAGGCATTATCAGATATCCTGGCAGACAGGAGAGAAGCAACACACTCAAATTTCTGCTGGGGGACCACCTCTTTCTGTGATGTATGTATGATGTTTTGGGGAGTGGTCTTGAGCTACAAGGGTAGGCAATTCCAAAAGTCTATATAAGAGCTTGCACACCAATGTTCTTGGTTCATCTCCTCCCTCCCTGCATGGGAGTAAGATCATGCTTACTAGCTGCTTTGCTTCTCAATACTGTATTCTCTGGTTGGCCTCTGTTATTTTCTCCTACCAATAGAGAACCTACATAAGGACTCTATACAGGATCTTGGATACCCCATAAGGGAAAAAAGCAGTTTTTTCTTATAACACTACAGTGGTACCTCGGGTTAAGTACTTAATTCATTCCGGAGGTCTGTTCTTAACCTGAAATTGTTCTTAACCTGAAGTACCACTTTAGCTAATGGGGCCTCCTGCTGCTGCTGCGCTGCCGGAGCACGATTTCTGTTCTCATCCTGAAGCAAAGTTCTTAACCTGAAGCACTATTTCTGGGTTAGCGGAGTCTGTAACCTGAAGCGTAAGTAACCTGAAGCGTATGTAACCCAAGGTACCACTGTATTCTGTTCTTTAAGCACATATACATTGTGAAGAGTAGCTTGCAACAATTTAAAATGGCAACGTCATGAAATGCAACAAAAAAGCAACCATCAAATAGTTCAAAAAACACAATGAAAAGGCACAGACCACAGCTAAGCATTACATTAAAAAAAAGAACAACAGCAGATACTTAGCAGACAAAAGCCTCCTGAATAACCATGCCTTTTGTAATCTGAAAAAAGACAGCCACAGTTTATCTGCATTGTGCAGACCCTCCCTTTACATACATCCAGCTCGTAAAAAATATATATGGGCATTTTGCTAGTTCTTTCAGAATTGCCAGTAAACATTACATGGAACTTACCTTCAACTTTCAGGCTGTAATCCTTAGCAGGTGTCTGGTGAAAACAGCCCAAATCTATGAAGCCAGCTTCACTTCCCTGAAATAAGAGTTATATTATCAATATATCAAAGGACAGAACAGCTCTTGCACTGATGTTTACCTGGTATCACCAGATTAAATTGACTTCTCTCCTACTGCAGACATCAATCAAGATTCAGATCACTGCAAAACTAGGGGCATGCGTCTGCTAACACTGGGCAAAAACTGTATTTCAAAGGACGGTTGACTTGGTGACCTGTCTGCCTGCTCAGTCAGTCTGTCATCCTGAAGTTACCTGCTACCTGCTGAGAGGTCACTTCAAGGCCCCTTCTTAGGGTTCTTTATCTTTAAATCAGACTTTGACCGGACAGCTCTTCAAATAAAGGATGTCTTCAAATAGAGGACTGTGTTCCGGCAGCTGTTAAAACAGAGCCCCGTCCTCTGAAATGTAGGGCACCCAGCCACCCTAAATACAGATTAAGTTTCATTTTAATATTGCTTAGAAAACCGGCAGGGAAATGCAACACCAGACAATCTCATAGATTACTTTCATCTCTGGGATTTCCCCAACGCATTAAGTGATTGAAAAGAATGGCTGTTGCTGTTATTGCTTTTATAATGCATGCTGGTTACTCTTTCCTATATGATAGCCACAAATCCTGTTTTAACATTTCAGCAGCACTGGTTAGCTTTGATATGACCCTCAAAGCAATGTAGTAAAAGTTAAGGTACGCAAATGCCCCTTTCCCCTAAAAATGGAAAAAATAAAATATTGGACAATGGCAGTTAAGTTACAAGGGGTGGAATTAAAACACTGCAGTTTGCCAGGTGGGAAAATCCCCTCTGCTCCCCTGCACACTGCTCTGGAAGTCCTCCCACCTACCCACCCCCAGCCAATTTCAGACTTCTGCTGATGCAGCTCCTTAGTTGAATCCCGCCCTCAACAATTTAATTGAGTGATCCTTGCTGCATTGTAACAATTATTCAAAGCTACTCCTAATGCTGGGAGTTGACAGCATTAATATAACATGGCACAGCAAGTCAAGGGCGCAACATGGGAGTCACTAGGATTGGTGTGCACAACTTTTTTCTTGTAAACCGCTTACAGGGTTTTGCTACAATTGAGCAGCATATAAATTACATTAAATCAAATAAAAGCAAATAGGTGTAAGCTCTGTTTATCCTTTTTCATGCAGCATGCAGGAGCGTACTGCTGTGGCTGAATTCACCAGCCTACCTGCAAAAAGTTAAAAACTACTGCTCTTTTGAGCATACTTTTTGCAAACCTTAATAACAAACAGATCACCTGGCAAACCAGCAAGAGGTTTTTGTGGCAAAGATTAATTGTTTCTGAAGTTAGAAATTAATTGCAAGTCCTGCAGGATGCCCCGTGCCAAAAACACAATCATATCCTTAATGGCATGGTAGCAGCATTAATTGCAGGATGAAAGCGCAACTATGCTAATGCTGTTCTTGTTTGCACCGCGAGAAAACTTATTAGAGAAGACTATCTGATCACAATCGCTCTGGGCACCAAACTTTTGGAAGGAACTCAAAGCCATGTGCTCCAGGATAATTAAAACTGCTCCTAGATGATCTAGCCATTCAGCTTCTTTTCATAACAGCATCGGCCCTGAGTGCTTCATATTGCAAAACAACCCTGACAAAAAGCAAATACCAGTTATGCAAAGGCTTGCCTGAATCTGAGAAGACCGACCAACAACTCCATCTCCACGCTGCTCTCCCTTCAGGAAGCAAATCAACTGTTACAAACCCCACATTGCACAGATAAGTTTTTGAACCGCAGAACACAGTTTTGGAATTGAGTAAAATAGGCTGTTTTCTTGCATGACTCATTTTTGCCTGGACCTCTGCAGTTTTCCATAAATTAGTCACCCACCCTCCCACTGAGCATATATGCCAGGCATTGTGGGTCAGAGGCACAGACAACATCTGCTTTCAATCCCTGAAAGTATTTCTTTCTCAGCCAATTGGTACATTCAATTCTGCAGGGACGCTGGAGTATCATAGGAACATAGGAATCTGCCTTCCAAGTCAGACCTTGGTCCACCTAACTCAGTCTAGTCTACAGCAGCCTTTCTCAACCTTGGATCCCCAGAAGTTGTTGGACTACAAGTCCCATCATCCCTGTGCTGCTAGCTAGGGATGGTGGGAGTTCTAGTCCAACAACATCTGGGGACCCAAGGTTAAAAAAGGCTGGGTTGTAGTGACTGGCAGTATTATCATCTGCATTTCAAGGTTTGTTTCGCTCATGCTGGAGAAGAGGAGCAAGCAGGAGTGATCAAGCAGCACAACACAAACCAGGAACATGGATTCATCGTGATGTGCAAATTAAAAGCCTTAATAGTATAGTTATGACATGCTTTTATAAATCTTTAGGTGCCTTGATTGGGGAGATATGGGAATGTAAGTTCAAATCCCCACTCAAACAACAAAGCCAATTAAGTGGGCTTGGGCTTATTCAACTTATAATAATATAATAAGAATTTATTATTTATACCCTACCCATCTGACTGGGTCTTCCCAGCCACTCTGGGCAGCTTCCAACCAAATATCAAAAACAATACAGTGTCAGACATTAAAAACTTCCCTAAACAGGGCCGCCTTCAGGTGTCTTTTAAAAGTTGTTTATTGCCTTGACATCTGCTGGGAGGGCATTCCATAGGGCAGGCGCCACTACTGAGAAGGCCCTTTGCCTGGTTCCTTGTAACCTCACTTCTCACAGCGAGGGAACCACCAGAAGGCCCTCAGTGCTGGATCGGATTGTTGTGCAGCTAAAATGCTGCTTTGAGCTTCTTCATATTGAAGAATGGGACACAGCTGTAGCAAGCCATAAATTTAATAGGATTTGGAGAATTCGCAACCAGACATGATGTGGAGAATTCACAATTAGGATTTGGAGAACCCCTCTCTGTTTCAAATACAAAACGAGAAGTTGTCCTCTGAAGTTAGAGCAAAACCTAACTTTCTGTGTGCATTTCTTTTTTTGCAAGTAGTAGATAGAGGCAGGAGAGGATGGGAGAAATGAAGAAGAAACAGAAAGGAAGTAATGAGTAAGAGGGGAGAGGGGAAAAAAGCCCAACTAAGATCAGTTTATAGAACAGGAATTAAAAGAAGATGCTTTATGCAGGGAAGGGCTGGGACTTAGAAGCTATGCTGCAGATGTAGAAGATCCCAGTTTTAACCACTGGTCTCTTCTCTTCAAAGGAGCAGGGCTTGAGAAGACCCTTCATGAGATCTGGAGACCTACTGTCAAGGAAGCCCAGGTTTGGGGAACCTGTGGCCTTCCACATGTTGCCAGACAACATCTCCCATCATCCTTGACCACTAGCCATGCTGTAGCTGATGGAAGCTAGAGTCCATCTATATCTGGAGTGCCAGAGGTTCTGTGTCCCTGCAGTAGACAATGCTGAGCAGTAGACAATGCTGACGCTGTAAAAGGCAACTTCATATTGCTAGTCAACCATAACACCCATTACTCTTTTTCCAGGGATTGAGGCAATGAGAGTTTTCCTTTTCTTTACGTATTTTTGTTAAGCAGTAGTACTATTGCAAACAGCAGGTGCAGAGGCAGTTTTAGGAGAGTGCGACTGGCTCCCATGCACTAAGCATCAAAATGAAAAGGGCGCCACAACAACATTCCCCTGGTCCTATCTGTCCCCTATCCCACTTAACAGCTATTTATTTAACAAAAATCACGTATGCACCTGATGGCGAATGTTACATCTACTGTAGTTTGGCCTTAACACACACTGAAACCTAATATTTTACTTCCTCCTCTTTTAATACTGTCAACTAGTCCCCATTCATCAGGCGTCTTGTCAGGTTTTTATAAGTTTCAAACATTACTCTTCTGTGCAAGTTAACAGGTTTATTTGATGGTGACCTGGGCTCCACAGAGTTTTTCCTCGGGGATTATCTCTATTTAAATCTTATTCGCCTTTTCAACAGAGCAACCCCTGCTGTGTGCCGGCCTTTAGTTGCATAAAGGGATTCTCTGGAGTCAGACAGCGGCCTGCTCTTCCCCTGTCATCTATACAGTCGTGTGGGAGACAAACAGGAGAAATAGGAACCATTTATTTGCTTACTTATTTCACAGTGTTTATATACTGCTTGATTGCAATAAAACCTCAAAGTGGTTTACAAAAAAATATAAATAAAGAAAGAATAAAATTGTCAAGGAGAACCAGTTAAAAGCAATGATTTAAAACAGTAAAAATATAATAATTAAGATCAATGATAAGCTAAAAACCAGATTAAAACATGTGCTGGTATTCTACGGGTCTGGACAGACCGCTTGCCTAAACAAAGGTGTTTTTAGCAAGCACTGAAAAGAATACAGCAAAGTTGCCTGCCTGGTGTCAATAGGCAGGAAGTTCCAAAGTGCATGTGCTGTCACACTTCAAGCTATATTTCTTACAAATATAAGAAGCAAATATTATGTGGCCAGTTTTGCAGATCGAAGTGGTTGAGGAGGCATATATGCATAGCTGTCAACTTACAGATTTGAAAATAAGGGACCAGCGGCCTCAAAAATAAGGGATCAGCAGGCAAAATAAGGGATTTTCCTAGCACAGGTATGTTCAACTTCTGGGCCCCTCCGAGCCAAAGGCAGAAAGTCCAGCCAGCAGCCAAACAAAGCCTCAAGTGGTGGTTCCCACAGCACAGCAACCCAGCAAAGGGGATGCAGCAAGGAAAACCACCATCACCTCTCCGCTGGGAAGCGCTGAGCAAAGGCGAGTCCCCAGGCAACGTGACCGATTTGATCGGCACAAGGCAATGCAAGCTCCACCCACCCAGTCATTCTTAGACTCCTTATTGGGTGAGCAATGCAGCCAAGCAACACAGTTGGAGCCTCCCTCCTTCCTGGCCAGCAGGGAGGGAGGGAGAGGAGCTGCTTCCTTTGAAACCTGGGAAATTTAAGGGACATCATCAACAGCAGCGGGACACAGCGCTGGGATAAGGGACTTTCCCACCAAATAAGGGACGGTTGACAGATATGCATATATGGGGGAAGGAGATTTTGCAAGACTCTTGTTTCCTTTAATATATAAAATGGACTCCTCCTAGTTTCTGCCTTATTCTATTTTTTCCTGTTTCAACAGTTTCAGATGGAGTTTTGACAAAGCTTAGCTTTTTAATTCGCACAAGGAACCCAGAGTACTGCCTAATACCAGGTCAAATGATTTGTCTGTGGTGCTGAAAGGCAGCAACCCCTTCAGGTGCCAGTCAAAGTTCTATCCCATCAACGGCTTCTCTGATCTTTCTGTAACTGGAAATGCCAGTACAGTAGTTTCAACTCAGGAGCCTTCTGTATGCAGCAAGTCAAACTGTACATTACATGACTAGGAATCCGCAATGGAAGTGATTTGTGGACATTTATACCTTAATGTTTTGATGGGATTGTTTTAGTGTGCATTTTTGTTTACTCCATATGCTGTGCAACCGTTTTCTATGTTTTTGTAAACCACTTTGAAGCCATTTCAGCATTAGGCAGTACAGACGTACCTTGGATCCTGAACACTTTGCAAGTTGAAAGTTTTGGCTCCCAAACGCCGCAAACCCAGAAGTGAGTGTTCTGGTTTGCAAACATTCTTTGGAACCCGAACGTCCGATGCGGCTTCTGATTGGCTGCAGGAGCTTCCTGCAGCCAATCGGAAGCCATGCCTTGGTTTCTGAATGTTTTGGAAGTCAAACGGACTTCCGGAATGGATTCCGTTTGACTTCCGAGGTACCACTGTATATAAATTAATAAATGCTACTCATAATAGTACTTGTGCCCCTTTTGCAGGACAGATTCCTGCATGGCTTGAAACCAGTACTGCTGTTTTATTATATTTGTGTTATTGGCTGCCTTGTGCACCATTTGGTGGAAAGACAGGATACAAATATAACAAAGCAACAACAAGCAAGCTAATAAACAAATGTTCTCAATGAGAAAGTAGCTCAGATAGCCAGGGTTGTCAGCTTGAATAAAATATTAGGGGGGGCAGGTAAGCCCTTCTTCGCATAACTGATCACATGACATGGCACACACCCACACACCATTTGAACGGCAATGTGCCTATCAACTTTAAGGGGGCCCCAGTCCTCTCAGATATTTTAGGGGGGGGCTGAAGACCCCTCTGCCCCTAGGAGTTGGCTCCTATGCAGATAGCTCAGCCAGACATTTAAGTCTGCATGGTAAAAGGAAATAATTTCAAACCATGCAGCAAATCCTCTCCCATAGCCAGGCATTAGAGATAACAAATCTCAAAGTTCCCTGTGAAAAGGGATTGACTGCTAAACCACTCTGGGAACTGCAGGTCTGGGAGGGGAACAGGGGTCTCGCACCAACCCTCAAACCCTTAGTAAACTGCAGCTCCCAGATTATGGGGCGGGGGGGGGGCATGTCTGTTCAAAGTGATATCACAATGCTTTAAATGTATGATGTGAACATGGCCTTAATTCACCTGGAAATGGTGAGAACTACTGTCAGGGATTTTTGAACTAATTCAGCAAACTTTGTTTAACCAAGCTACAGTAGTTCATTCTGTGCAGTGCAAATGCTGCACTGCCTGTCCTTGATCTAGGAACCTCCCAGGCAAAAAAATTGAGATGCAGTGGTAGGAAGGGTTTTGATAGCATCCTGGTGTGGTCTTGTACCAGGAGTAATTCTGCAGCTAGATGTGGGCTTAGCTACAGTTGATCATAAATCCATCAGGTCTTCTCTTGGATTTGCTGAATGATGGACAGGGAAACCTTCGCCATGAAACGCACAGAAAGTGATAGAGTTACTGAAAGGATTACTTTGGCCCACTAATTAATCTGCAGTACTTAACTGGTGCCGCCCTTTGCCGTCTAGTGTCTGTTTTCAGGGTGGAAGCCTGCAACTCTCCTCTGTGCCTATAAGGCTTTTAAGGCAAAGAAGGGAGCTTTTTAAACTAGCCCAGCATGTATCTAAGTGTGATCACAAAAGGGCGCTCACTGGGAGCCTGCTGGGTAATAAATAGTTAATAACACTTTTATGCATTGCTAGCATTCAACCAGCTGGGAATGCCAGCGTCCAGCCCTGGCACATGAAAAGAAGTGTGTCTGAACATGCACAGAGCACCTTTTTCCTTGCCCATGAAAAGGGGACAATGCTGGCCTAAGTGACGCTGGCCCTTTTCATTTTAGAATTGGGTACTGCCTAAATCCTCAAGGATTAAGAAAGCAATTTAAGAATATTGTCAGCGCAGAATAATTTCAGGGTGGCGATAACCTTGCAGCTGCCTGACTCTAAGAATTCTCCCTAAGCAGGCTTTTTGAATCATATGTTTATCCCTGCTCATCTCCCTGCTTAAACTGGGATTTGGCACTCTATGAGAAAACAGGCTTCCCTCAAAAGAGGTACCAGTCACGGGATATTGCCTGGGGACAGGAGACATTTACAATTCATGTGGCTTTGTAGTGATTTTGTTAGCTCCAGGTGGCTGACAGCAAGTCCAGTGCCTGATGGGAAAGATCTGTATATACCATAACAAAGGCAGATTTAAAGAGGGATTTATTTAAAAGAGGATCTGGTAGCTTTGAAGAATGCAATGAAGAGATTTACTACCCTTCCAAATGTACAGTGGAAGATAGCACAGTGTATGTGTAGCACTGGCAGCTGTTCCAATATTTTTAAGTGATACCATCTCCAAATTGCTGCTCCTTACTCCCCTCTCCCCTTCCACAGAGGATATATTTTATTTACACAAATATCTATCTCCATTTTCTCCTCTGAAAGGAAATGCTCAAAGCAGCAAATGAAGTAGAAAAGCAAACACAGGAAATAACATTAGCAACATGGAGCTCCAACCCAGAAATGCTCATGACATGAGCCACACACGATCAGGTCTTGTGGCTGACTTTTGTAAAAGCAGTGGGTCAGTTCAGGTACCATAATCCCTGTGTTATAAAACGTGGGTAAAATCTACAGCTTATCCTTACACCTGAACGGGAAACTGTGACTTAATGGCCTGGTTCAGGACGTAATTTAGTTCCATGCAACGGAGGCTGGGAAAGCCTTGGTCTCTCACACTTTCCCTTTCCCTCTCCTTTGGTCAGTTGCAAGCAGTGGCGGAGGTACCATCTCCAGCACCCAGGGCAGGACGCTGAGGGCGGGGCAAACTGCCTGGTGATGCACGCGCGATGTCCATACAGACTGCGCACGTGTGGCAGCCCGTATGGTTCTTGTGTGAGAGGAGCCCATACTGACTGCATGTGCCCTCGGCTGCTCTACAGCTGGGGGGTGGAAGGGGCCATCTTGTCACCCCCCAGAGTGTCATCCAGGGAGGCCACTTCATACGCCCTTGGTTACAAGGAGATCAGAAGCATCCATGCCCATGTTTAAACTAGCCACAGTTTCTCACTATATCTGAAAAGGATAAACCGTGGATAGTTAAAACCATAGTTTACAGAAATACACCAAGGTCAAATCATGGTTTATGATCCTGATTTGTTCCAAGAAACCTTTGACTACAATTTTCGATTCAGATGTTAATGAAAAACTGAGGTTAACATGGTTTATGACCCTGATTCGTTCCCATAAAACCTTTAACTACAGTTTCTGATTCAGATGTTAATGACAAACTGAGGTTAACATAAGAACATAAGAGCCTGCTGGATCATGCTAACCTTCCCTCTGGACCAGCATCCTGTCTTACAGGGGCCAACCAAATGCTTCTGGGAAACCCACAACCAGGACCTGAGCTTCTGCAGTTTCCAGCAACTGATATTCAGAAGCATCACCGTCTTCTTTGACTGTGGAGGCAGCGCACAGCTCTCATAGCTAGCAGCCGCTGATAAGTCTTATTCTTCAGTCCACTGCCCAGAAATGCACCAAGCTGTTGGCACTTCCATTCTTCCTCTGCCAGCACACGGTGGGCTAGCAATTTTCTGCGCAGGCTAATGACTTTTGAGGAAATTATTTCCAAAGCTGTGAAGCCACAGTCTGCACACAGCTCCCACGCCAAGCCCTTTGTGCTGAATAAACACAGCGACGGGCCAAGCTGCCTCCTCCCAAACTTCACAGGGGTTTTTGCCAGCTTGTGTCACGCAGAACATAACACAGGCCGTCACCTGCCACCCTCTGCTGCATTCCGCCAGGAATGAAAAATGTGTGTCTTCCCAGGGGCCCAAGAGAAACCTGTCAGGTCACATGTGCAATGTAAGCAATGCGACTCCCATTAACCTGTCACTAATTCAGCCTGGAGAGAATGGCGTATTGTGCTTTATTTCTTTTAAGGGCTGTGCTCCTCATGTTCTCCGCTGAAGTTGCCAGGAAGATAGTTAAGCTGTCACTTAAAGAGTTGGGAGGAGGCCAGCTCCTCTTAAACCACCAGGCGCTGATCAGATAGTAATGACTCTCAGTCACCGCTGACCTGATCTGGAGAGACACCAGCCACCCAGGTCTCAAATCTCTTTATTAAAGCTCCTTCGGGTCGGTTAGCAGAGTCACCTTTGACTGGTTAGGTACAGGTGCCTACTTGGGGGAAAAATGTTTAGCGGAACTGTCCCCTTGCCATTCATTTGTTCCAGTAATTACTGGTATTGCAGGCTTTAAGTGCTTCAGGTAGTAGATTAATCAACTAAATGCTAGTTGATTAATTGGCAGGGATCATTTTAATGGGTTCGGGCAAACCCATTAAACCCAAACTCTCTGGGTTTAATGGACAGAGTTATCTGGCTGTATTTAAGCACCTGATTCTTGTTTGAGGTGACTTATACTGATGTTTGAGGTGACTTATACTGATGTTTATTTCATTTTGAAATGGCACCCCAGCGGTTGCCAATCCCTTTGGGGCTAGGGGGCAGATTTGCAAACCGGAGAAACAGTGGTGGGCAGCACGACACACCGTAACTATGCACAAACCATGTGGATACATGGTGCAACCACCAACGCACTACACCAGCTCCCTGATCCTTTCAGCTGGAATTATTTGATTCAGAGACCTTCTCTGCATGTAAGGCAGATGATCTACCCACTGAGATATGCTGCTTAATTGGGGATATTAGGTGCCTTCCCTGATGCCACATCACTGGTGATATGTATTAAATCCTCTATGGTCATGCTGCTTAACTTATACCAGCCTTGTATTTAAGCACGAGCTTGGCAGCCGTAGGCAAGAAGGCACCGCACAGAAGCGAGTAAGCAGGCTGGCAGAAAATACTTCCTCCTGCTATGGGAATGCAGTGGGCAGCTGACTTAGACACAGAGCTCTCTGTCCTTCTTCTGTCATCTCCTGGCAACCTAGGATCCCCCTCCCCCCAGGGTATTATTATTATTATTTTACAAGGCTGGTTCTCAGATGAAAAAGCTCAAATAGCCTTGCCAGCCAAACGGTTGTATTGTTGTGCTGTGGGTTTTCTGGGGGAACTGTTAAATTGGGAGCATTTCGGGGGGGGGGGGCTTTATGCAAACCAGGCCAATTTGCATATGACAATTTTCATTGTTTTTCTTTTTTCTTTTACTTTGGATTGGACGAGCATTCTTTTCCCATGGGCGTTTTCCAGAGATGATTTGAAAACTTTCACGCTGGGTTAAACCAGTGTTTTTCAACCTTTTTTGGGCAAAGGCACACTTGTTTCATGAAAAAAATCACGAGGCACACCACCATTAGAAAATGTTAAAAAAATTAACTCTGTGCCTATATTGACTATATATAAAGTAATTCTCTTGAATAGGAATCAAATAAACACAAAGAAAGTATTTTATAATTACTTTATTATGAAATAGTAAGTAAACAGAAATATGAAAAATTATAAAATACTTTATTTTTAAATCTTTCAAATTTTTCAATTTTTCCCACGGCACACCAGGCCGTGCCAGTGGTTGAAAAAACTGGGTTAAACAAGATAGTGACTTCACCCGGAAAATCTGTTTTCCGGGGTAAGCTTTTTGGCATTTCCCCTCTTGTTGCCCTGACGCGTTCCTGGGCTACCCCTCTGAGCACATGCAGTCTACAGTTGCAAAGCACAGCATGGGAATGACTGGAGAGTCAGTGCTGTGGGGCAATTCCTTGCAAGCTGACCCATTAGAAAGGAAGGGCTCTAGCCTCCTGCTTCATCTGACATGCTTCAGTCTTTCCTTCCAAGAAGATCAGAGGTTGTGTGTGTGTGTGTGTGTGTGTGTGTGCAAGGACACAGACCAGCAACTCACTTGCATCCACATGCAAGGAATGGTCACCAGCTGTGTTTGAATCTACTTAAAGATAAGTTTTACATTTAACAACAACAACATTTTTTATTATTTATACCCCGCCCATCTGGCTGGGTTTCCCTAGCCACTCTGGGAGGCTCCTAACAGAACATTAAAAACACAATAAAAGATCAAACATTAAAACTTTCCTAAACTGGGCTGTTTTCAGATACCTTCTAAAAGTCAGATAGTTGTTTATTTCCTTGATGGGAGGGCGTTCCACAGTGCGGGAGCCACTACCAAGAAGGCCCTCTGCATGGTTCCCTGTAACCTCCCTTCTCGCAGTGAGGGAACAGCCAAAAGGCCCTCGGCGCTGGACCTCAATGTCTGGGCTGAACGATGGGGGTGGAGACGCTCCTTTAAGTATAGTGGGCCAAGACCATTTAGGGTTTTAAGGTCAGCACCAACACTTTGAATTGTGATTGGAAACATACTGGGAGCCAATGTAGGCCTTTCAGGAGTGGTGTTATATGGTAGTAGTAGTAATAATAATACCAAACATTCCTAGTGGTTCAGCAATAAAACTGCTAGCACATTTAGCAAAGCTAAGCAGGGTCTGGTCTGGTCTCAAATTGGATGGGCTCTGTGACTCAGCGGTTCTCAACCTGTAGGTCCCCAGATGTTGTTGGACTACAACTCCCATCACCCCTGAGCTCTGGCCTTGCTAGCTAGGGGTGATGGGAGTTGTAGTTCAACAACATCTGGGGACCCACAGGTTGAGAAAGGCTGATTAGATGATCCTTGGGGTTGCCTCCAACTCTACAATTCTCTGACTCTAACAACACCAGAAAAAAGTGATCAGACAAACATAGGAAGCTGCATTCTATCGAGTCAGACGCCTTGCTTCCTCTAGCTCAGTGTTATCTATAATGACTAGCGCAGTGTTTCCCAACCTTTTTTGGGCAAAGGCACACTTGTTTCATGAAAAAAATCTCGAGGCACACCACCATTAGAAAATGTTTAAAAAATTAACTCTGTGCCTATATTGACTATATATAAAGTAACTCTCTTTAATAGGAATCAAATAAACACAAAGAAAGTATTTTATAATTACTTTATTATGAAATAGTAAGTAAACAGAAATATGAAAAATTATAAAATACTTTATTCATTTACCTTTGAGGTTTGTCTCATGAAAGTTGCCTGTTTCTCCGTGTTTTCACGCAGGCGAACAAAATAGTCCGCATTCTGGTTTTGAAGCGAAGGGTGTTTCGTTTGGAGATGGCGTTTAAGTTTGCTTGGGACCATAGCACTGTTAGCTAGCTTTTCACCACACACCACGCACAGTGGAGTTGGTTGGTTTGCATCTCCGGTGAAAGTAAATCCAAATGAAATATAGCTTTCGCTATATTGCCTTGTGCCGGAGAATTTGCTTGAGCTAACCATCTTTGCTTTCTTTTCATGCCCACTCATACTTGGGCTCTCATCTGGCTCCAAATTTTGTTCAGAGTCCAGTTCTTTTCTTTTCAAAAACTTTTCCATCACTGCAGTATCCGGCCATCCAATTGCCACTGACAAACGGATACAGACCCCTTTTTTTTACAGCACAGCTTGCACAAATGTACACGGAACACCCTTTTCGAATTAAAACACACAGTCTCACGAGAGCAAGGAGCAGCGATTTTATATTTTACAAAAAGAAGTCGCTAGTCCTCATGGTGACAGGGTGGAAAATATTTAAAAGCAGAACCACCTTGAGGAAGGTGGAGCCATATCACATCCGGGCAGGAGGCCTAAATTGGTGGAACGCTCAGGCCCCGCTTATTCAAAGAGGACACCAGGCAGCGTCTCAGGGTATTAAGAACCCTGAGCTAGATTAATGTCCCCAAACGTCATGGTTTGTGCCAACCTACTGACACTCCACAAAGCTTCTTAACCATGTTTGTATGGAAAAAAAATGGGATGCTGCGGCTCTCCCAACCCACTAACTACCAGCATGCTTCAACACAATGCCGCGCGCGGCAAGAGCCCAGGCTTTCTGATCCAAGCCGCTTTCCTTAGCGCTTCCGGGCAAAGCCGAGCACATGCTACGAAGCGCCCACACGTGTACGAAAAGTCCTGGCTCAGCCGCGAGTTGGCGCAGGCAGATGCCGTCCTGGAGGCAAAAGCCGTCACGTGGGGATTTTCTTCCTCCCTCCTTTAAATTTGGAATGTACGGCGCGCTCTCCCTTCACGCCTAGGGGGATTCCCCCCTCCCCTTCCCGCTCTCTCTCTCTCCCTCCCTCCTTTGGCGCGCGCTCCCTTCACGCCTAGGGGGATTCCCCCCTCCCCTTCCCGCTCTCTCTCTCTCCCTCCCTCCTTTTCTCCACCCACACACCTCCTTTTACGGCTGCTCTGCGTTGCTGCGACGCTCTTCCAGTCTTTCCCTGCACCGTGGGAGGTAAGTGCTGGCTCCTGACGCGGGTGCGTGCGGCGCCCCCTCCCCCCCGACCGCCTTCCTCCCACGGCACACCAGGCAACGTCTCGCGGCACACTAGTGTGCCACGGAACACTGGTTGGGAAACACTGGACTAGCGGTAGCTTTCCAGGGTTTTAGACGGCGGATATTCCTAAGCCTTCCTTGAGATGCCAAGGATTGAACCTGGAATCTGAATGCAAAGCAGACCCTACAGCCCTTCCCTAAACGTCTATGATGCTGTTATATTTGCCTTAGAAAGCATTGCCTTTCTCTATGCAGAGTAATCAAGACCTAAAGTCTAATTTCTGCACAACATGGGCAAAGCCAGCCCACTAATTATGCCACTTGAGCCAGAAGAACAAAAAATTGCCTTGCAAAACCCAATAGGCTAGAGGGTGGGGGAAGGGATCTCGTTCTTCCATGATGCAGATTAGGCCAGAAGCAGTGCGTCCTATCATTAAAATTGGTCTGAGCTGCTTAATATAGCCAAAACGAAGAGCTCAACCTCCTGTGAGTCACTGTCTTTGCAGGAAGGCTGATGGCTTCCTGGGAGGGACTCAATTCAATTTCTTGGTTTCAGGGTGGATTTCAGTGAGTGACGAAAAGACCAGGCCTCCAGAGCCCTGATTTACACTCCTAAAATGGTGATTCATTTCTGCAAAGCACAGTGTTCTTAATAAATGACATCTGTTTGTTCCTTTCACTAACCCTGTAGGGTTGAAAGTCAGCCTTGCAGCCTACCCCTGCAAAACTGGTTTGTTCAGAAGAACCATCTGTTGTCTGAACTGGGCATCCAGATATGTAGGGCTGGCCAATGTGTGGCCCTCTAGATGCTGTTGGATGACCGCTCCATCATCCTTGACCTTTGGCCATGCTGACTGGGGCTGATGGGAGTTGGGGACCAACAACATCAGTGAGGCAACAGGGTCCGCATTCCAGACCCAGAGAGAGAAGTGTCCAGTACTGAAGACAGGGCTTGAATTGGAGTCAAAGAATCTGTTTCCAATGACAGCACAGCTAACATGGTGCCCTCCTGATGCTGTTGGACTACAACTTCCAAGAGCCTTAACCAACATAGCCAGCGGTCAGAGAAGATGGGAGCTGTAGTTAAGGATACTGGAACATTGACAACCGCCATCTTATAGGGCATGCCCTGAGGTAAATCATTTTATGCATCTATTTATGAATCGCCTTTCACATGTGACTGAAGGCCATTTGCAAACACACCACTAAGTACAGCTAAAAATTCTGAAATAGTACAGAAACACAGCTAAGTACAAATTTAAACACAATACAAAACTGACAAGTAAGGGAGAGGCCTTTTTCATCCATCTGGAACAGGTTGGCGAAAACAAGAATGTCTTCAAATGTTTCTGGAAACTACAAACAGCAGGGGTACCTAAACGGAGATGCTGTTTGGCAAAATTGGGGCAGCCACACTGAAAGTTCTGCTCTGAGTGGAGGGGACTTCTGATATTTTAGGGACATGAAGGAGAACTTTCCCCTGACAGTTGTAGTGACTTGCTAGGTATATGAGGTGTTTAGGACATGGGTAGGCAACATAGCTGTCAACTTACAGATTTGAAAATAAGGGACCAGCAGCCTTGAAAATAAGGGACCAGCAGCCAAAATAAGGGACCTGCAGCCTCACCTGTTCCAGGCACTCCAGTCTTCCTGTCCTCCTGCAGTCTGTTCAAACTCATGCTGGTAGCTTTGAGAACACTGTCCAACCAACTTTGTAACCAGAGGTTCAACTGAATAGAATCACATGCACCACAAGGCTTATGCAGCCTCAACTTAAGATGGCTCCCCAGCCTGGCTTTGCACTGCAAAGTTTGCAGCAGCACGTGCAACAAAATGGCATCCAGCATTCAAAACCCCCCTCAGCTTGCATTAACTAGCCACACACAAGGCATGCAAGCTCCACCCCCCAGTCGTTCTTAGACTTCTTTTTGGGTGAGCAACATAACCAAGCAACACAGTTGGAGCCTCCCTCCTCCCTGGCTGGCAGTGAGGGAGGGAGAGGAGCTGCTTCCTTTGAAATTTAAGGGACATCATTTAAGAGACATTTAAGGGACATCCATCAATAAGGGACAGCAGCGGGACATGGCACTGGAATAAGGGACTTTCCCTTCAAATAAGGGACACTTGACAGCTATGGTAGGCAAATTAAGGCCTGCGGGCCGGATCTGGCCCAATCGCCTTCTCAATCTGGCCCGTGGATGGTCCGGGAATCAGCATGTTTTTACATGAGTAGAATGTGTCCTATTATTTAAAATGCATCTCTGGGTTATTTGTGGGGCATAGGAATTTGGTCATTCCCCTCCCCCCCAAAAAATAGTCTGCCCCCCCATAAGGTCTGAGGGACAGTGGACTGGCCTCCGGCTGAAAAAGTTTGCTGATCCCTGTTAGGCAGTCTCTCAAGCATAGCTGTCAACCTTCCCCTTTTTTGCAGGAAATTCCCTTATTCCAGCGCTGTTTCCCGCTGCTTCCCACTGCTATCCCAGATTATTAGATATCCCATAGACTGTCCCCAGGATAGGTGAGGCTGCTGATCCCTTATTTTCAAATCTGAAAGTTGACAGCTATGCTCTCAAGTAACCTTGTCCCAAGTCTAAGGTTAATAAACTACTGTTCCCTCGCCCAAATCTCTGCATCTGAAAATTTTCCTTGCACAGATCTCCAGGGTTTTCAGGGTCCAGATTGCAAAGAGGCACCCAAGCACGGAATTCCCTACAGGCGTTTGTGCTAAACATGTGAAGGTCAGGCATGGTGGAAGGGGCACACACATGTCCCAAAGCCCCTCGTAAACTTCTTTCCATTGCATGTTCAGGCTGAGCGCTCAAAGAAGGTGTAAATATTTTTGATGGGGAAAGTGCAAAAAGCAAAAGATCGCAGGAGGTGCCACTTGGGTGACTATCAGTGGTAGATTGGTCAAACCAATCAATAAAAGGAAAAACCTTTATCAGATTTTGGGGTGTGGGTGGAATTTTTGAGAATGAGCATCCTGTGGTCAGTTTATTCTGATGAGCAAGTTAAAGGCTCCCTAAGACTTGCTGAAAAAACACTGAGGTTTCCTGCCGAGATGCAAGTCACGGAGGAAATGAGCAGTTGGTTTCTTTCAAGAGTCTATTGGCTGGAATGCTTCATGACGGTGAGCTGCTGTGAAGCTGTTGCCTCCCTGTTGTGCACATTCTAGCTTGCTACATATTGGAAGCTCCTCTGAAAACCATTAAAAATAATTGGTGACGCCGTCTCTTCTTTAAAAAGAAACAATGGCTTGTTGTGGAATCCTGGGCCAGGCCGGCACAACTTCTGAATATGTGGGTAAACTATTTAGAAGCAGGCATATATTAGAGAGGAACCATAAGGACCAGTTCTTGAGCACCTTGTCATGGATTGGCTGGATGCAAAGGAGTAGAACCCCCAGGGGAAGAAGGCTCAGAGCCAGGGGATTGGTGTTGGGATGATGATGAGTGGTTCAAGGGAGAAGGGGAAGCAGACTGTGGCCTCCTGTTGTTAAGTGTAGCTGTCCAGAAGCCCGTGAAAAGGACGTGAGTGTAACTGTCCCCACTTGCAATGTGCAGAAACTGGTATTCAGAGGCACTGCTGCCCCCAACAGTGGAGATTGAACACAGGTACCATGGCTGATAGCCACTGATAACTTTATCCTCCACAAATCTGTCAAATCACGGGAGGAATCTGTGGCTAGCCAAGGAGGGGCCAAATGAGGATCCAACGTGCCAGGGGGTTCAGCTGGGAATGCAAGCTGCGCCTCCAGAACCCAAGGAAAGCCTTTTCGGCAAGGCCTGACATGCTGCTGTGTAAACACGGGGCTTGGCTTCTCCTCCGGCGGCAGATAAAAGAGAAGAGCAGATGGCTTAAAAGGGAACGCAACACACTGTGGCAGAGAGGAAAGGATGCAGCTAATTCCCTGGGAATTAAATCCCTCACATTGAGAGTTTTAGAAGCAAGAAGAAGAAGAAAGGCTGGGGACGAAACTGAATTCGGCAGAACTCTCCCAAGGAAAAAGTGGAAGGTGTTGCACGGAGAGAAACTACAAGCCTGTGTGCTGCTTTTGAGTTTGGGGAAGGGAATCACGAAAAGATGGGTGGGTAAAGGGATTAAGGGTGTGTCTGTAAGGAAGCTGGTTCTTGCTTGTGCTTCGGCTCCTAGTGCAGGAGTGTAAACTCTTAAGAGCAGGAGCACCAGAGAACCTCACGCCTATAGTTCTCTTGCAGCTTGTATCCCAGCCAGTTCTCCCTACCCATCAAGTTCAGTACTGGTGTCTCTGACGTCCTCCTGATGTTTTGGACCACAACTGCCAACAGCTCCAGCCAAACCATTGTCTGGTTGGGGCTGATGGGAACTATAGTCCAAAATAGTTTGATTATTTATACCCCACTCATCTGGTTGGTTTCCCACCGCCACTCTGGGTGGCTCTAAATGGTTCCACTAAATGGCTCAGGAGCTCCATGGCTACAGATAGGGGCCTTTTCCATCTGGAAATGCCAGGGATTGGACCTGGGGCATTCTGCATACAAAGCATGCAAACCCATATCATTCTCCTAACCCTTCTCTCTCTTTGGCGATCACTCGTAGCCGAAGAAGATTGTCTTCCATAAACACGGTTTTAAGGATTCCGTAAGTGACTGTGGAGGCCAATTCTGGATCCGCACGTCTTTCCACAGTGAGGACATTGGTTTCCGGGTGGGAGTTGATCACGGTGTGGATTTGCCAAGCGTGTCTTCCTCCTCACACGTTTCTCACTTGTGTCCTGAGTTCAAGTGTCTTCAAAGCCCACAACACCTTTGGTTAAGACGGTTCTCCAACTGGAGCGCTCACAGGCCAGTGTTTCCCAGTTGTCAGTGTTTATACTACATTTTTTTAGATTTGCCTTGAGACAAGCCTCTTTTCTGACCACCAGCAACTCATACTGCTTACAACACACCCTCCCTGTTGTATATGTAAATCCACTTAAAGGTTATGCTCCATGCAACTCATGAAGCAGAGAGTTGTCCACTAATGATATAATAAGGCTGCTTGTTTTTAAGATGCCCCAAGACTCAGTTTGACCCCATGGCAGCTGTCTACCTTGCAATGCCAAACTGCTTATTTCTCTTTAGATACAGGTCCCCCCAGCACCAGTGTGTAAGAACATAAGAAGAGCCTGCTGGATCAGGCCCATCTAGTCCAGCATCCTGTTCTTAGAGCGGCAAACCAGGCAAACCAGCAAACAGGACCCAAACCCAAGTACACTCTCCCCTCCTCCTGTGGTTTCCAGCCACTGGTTATTCAGAAGCAATACTGGCTCCAACCCTGGTGGCAGAGTCCAGCCGTCATAGCTAACTGGCTACTGTGAAATGTGTCACAGAGCTGTCGCTAGCCACTAAGCTCCTTTTCTGGCTCTCCAGAACCATCGAGCAAAACCCTTTGCCTAGCTCTAGAAACACCTGTTGAAGATCACTGCCCGTTGGTGAATCCTCAGGTTAAACAAAAGTTGGTAGCCTTTTCCAGCTAATACCACACAACAGGACTGTGTTACAAAGAGGTGTGTTAATAAAAGGGTGTTGCTGGATTTCAGCCGCAGGCAGCAGGGCCAATAGCCAGGGATCATAGATCTGTAGAGTTGGAAGTGACAACGATACGATAATCTTTATTGTTATTGTCCCATACAGAACAACGAAATTGAAAAATCTACATAAAACATTCAAAACTCAACAAGCCTGCTATCCCAGCTATCCCAACTTGGTTAGCCCCCTAAAAACTCTGATACCCCATTTTTAAATACAATATACTCCCTTACACTGTGTTTAAAACCAAAATCGTGTTTTGGTAGAAACTGTTTCTCAGGTGGCTAGTCCTAGTCTTTATAACCCTGTACCTCCCACCACCTGGGACGCAGGTGGCGCTGTGGGTTAAAGCCTCAGCGCCTAGGACTTGCTGATCGAAAGGTTGGCGGTTCGAATCCCTGCGGCGGGGTGCGCTCCCGCTGCTCAGTCCCAGCGCCTGCCAACCTAGCAGTTCGAAAGCACCTCCGGGTGCAAGTAGATAAATAGGGACCGCTTACCAGCGGGAAGGTAAACGGCGTTTCCGTGTGCGGCTCTGGCTCGCCAGAGCAGCGGTGTCACGCTGGCCACGTGACCCGGAAGTGTCTCCGGACAGCGCTGGCCCCTGGCCTCTTAAGTGAGATGGGCGCACAACCCCAGAGTCTGTCAAGACTGGCCCGTACGGGCAGGGGTACCTTTACCTACCTTTACCTTTACCTTCTTCCAGAAGGCAGAAGCTGAAAGAGATCATTTCCGGGGTATGCACTATCCTGCGCTATCTCTGCAGCTTTCTTATGGCACCTGGAAGCATAGATTTGATCCAAGGTGGGAAGAGTGAAATCGGTTATAAATAATTCATTCGAACAAACCCTGACTCCCCTCCAGTGAGCTTTCAGCATCTGCACGCGCCACCATCTTGGAAACTTGGGCCACCCATCTGGTCCAACCCTCTGCAATGCAGGAATCTTTCTCCCAATGTGGTGCTCAAACCCAAGACCTTGAGATCAAGCGTCTCACGCTCTACCAACTGAGCTATCTAAGGTGGGAGCTGCAGTTCAACAACAGTCCAAGAGACACACATCCCTCCCACCCTGGCCCTAATAAAAGGAACATATTGAGTGGCCTCTCTAAGTCCACAAATCGAAAAGGCTGTTGGCTGTCTTTCCCTCTGCACAAAAGAGCTGGATGGTTTGGCATGAATGCTTTGAAGCTGGCCAATGGCAAGCAATTTATTCTGCCCTCCTCTTGTTTCCCTGCTGAATCGGGTGGGTCTTCCATGCCCAGCCTCTTTCGTGCAGGCGCCTCCCTTTCTGGAAAGAGATATTTTGTTTATCCCTTGCAGAGACAGGCCCACCAAGCAGCCGCCAGTGGGAAGGCACCAAAGAGTGCCAACAACACACGTCTACGATGCAAAAAGGTCATCACGTGCTGGGCTGTAATTATACCCCGGAGAGCAGCTCTTTTGGCGGTTTAACTCTGCAGAGGCACAAGCCAAGACTTGTCCACAATGCTAATGGGTGGATAATGAACGTGTTTCACTCGGAGGACAAGCCATAGTGTTACAATAATCTGATGGACAAAATGTTAACATGTTTCTCCACCCGTCGCTCCCCCCTTTAGGTCCTACCTGGAGCCATTAATAAAGACGTAAAGGCAGAGGCTTCAGGAGGGCTCCTGAAACTACCGGTAATTAATGCCTGCTTCTACTTGGCATTAAGAAGAATGCTGAGCATTTAAACAGGGGATTTCAAATTGCTCTATGTATATCATCTCAATGATCTTTAGAACAGGTAATGAGGGGGGAATTAAATCGATGCAAAACAGCAAAACCCTAAAAATAAGTAGTCTGCAATACATAAACGTATGCATTTAATGCTGCAATTAAAACACACTTTAATAAAATTAAAGCAGCAGTTCCATGCACACCCATACTGTACCTGAAGCACTGAATGCAGTAGGATTGCCTAATGCACTAACTTCTTAGCATTCTTCAGTCGCCTCTAAGGTGAGGTGCCTATTCGACTGCTTCAGTCTGCAGACTTGCACCTTTTGCAAAGGCCATATATTGTTCATTCTGCATTTGGAGTCAGTCCCTTACTGTGGTCATCCTTTGGAACTCCCTGCCAATTGACATTAAGAAGGTGCCCTTGCTGTTTTGCTTTAGAGACCTGCTGAAAATGCTTACCCAGACAGGTAATTTAGTTACCTATATTCATTCTAAAGTTGTATTGATTTTCATCTGTGTTTGCATGGTGTTTGTTTTATGTACATTTGTTTTTCATTGCTTTCTGGGTTTTAGCTGTGTTTCACTTTGGACAGCTTTTTGATTAAGCACTTAAATAATCCAAACAAACCAACAATGCCTTTGTACTCATTGCATTGGAAGGCTAGAACGGGCTCACTTTTTGCTGAGCAGCCAGCCAGCACACTACCTTTGCATTGTCCCTTATATCTCCCTAAGGGAAGATATATGTGTTTAATATTTAAATATTCTGTTGGGAGCCACCCAGGGTGGCTGGGGAAACCCAGCCAGATGGGTGGGGTATAAATAATAAATTGGCCCAGGCACAATTAGCAATGCTGGTGTCTAATCACAGAAGGCAAACAGGTGTGATTGGAGAAGTTTCTCCACCAACATCTACCTGTGTTTTCCCACAGCTATATACTTGCACCTTGCACGAGCAACCTAAGTATCTTGTTTTCAGTTTATGCTTATGCTGCAACTTACAAATATTATTCAAATTAGGAAAGGTAGGCAAAGGAAACAAGAACATGGTTGGAAACTGCCCGTTTTCCTCATGTTTTCAAAAGTAAGGTGGATCATAAGGCTAAAACATTGTGTTTTCTTGGGAACACTGTAAATTAGAACGAGAGCAAAAAATTATCAAGGGTTGTATTCAACTAACTTTTACTCAGAATAGACAAACTGAAATTAATGGGCCTAAATTAGTAGTCATGGCCATTGATTTTGGTGGGTCTTCTCTAAATAAAAACTGGAGACATATATAGGACAATTGCATGTTGATCCCACTGTCCCTTTCTGCACACCAGAAAGGATGGAGCTGGAATGAGAGCTGTGCTTCAGTGGTCAAGCAGCTCAGGCTGTACATAGCAGCTGAAGGCTCCATCCCTAGTTCAGAACAGGTGTATCCCTGTGCCTCCCCTCCTCCCGAGTCACTTCACATGCTGCTAGGCAGACACTTCTGCACCTGCTCTGCGGTTCCTGCTCAACTGTCTCCTCTGCGGGTGGGTCTGTCAGACAGCCACAAACCCAGGCAGCTGGTAGGGGGACCTCCAGTCCAAGGAATCCTAGGAACTGGAGTTTGCTAAGGGTGGTGGGAAACTGTACCTCTGTGAAGAGTAGACTACAGTGGGCTGGGGTGTGTGTATGTGCTTTAAGTGTATGGTGTGCACACAGCTCATCCTCTGGCCAAGCAGGGATTTGACCCCTGTACCAAATTGCACCCTTCTATCCACTGAAAGAGCAGCGGCACTGGAACATACATACAGTGGTACCTCTAGTTGCGGACACAATGCGTTCCAGGGTGCCGTTCGCACCCCGAAAAGTCCGTAACCAGAGCGGCACTTCTGCGCAAGCGCAGAGTGCAATAGAGCACTTCTGTGCATGCACAAAGCACACAGAATGCTTCTGCACACGTGCGCATGGTGAAACCCGGAAGTATACACTTCCAGGTTTGCCGCATTCTCAAGCCGAAAAGACGCAACATGAGGTATGACTGTACATAAAAGCTCGCAGGATCAGGCCAATGGTCCATATAATCCAGCATCCTGTTCTCACAGTAGCCGAGCAGATGCTGCTGTTGCTTCCAGCAACTACCGTTCAGAGACACTGCTACCTCCAACTGGGGAGGAAGAGTTTTATCTTTCACAAATTTGGCTAATCCTCTTTTAAAGCCATCTACATTGGTAACCATTAGCGGCTGATAGTGAGTTCCATAGCCTGCCGATCAGAAGGTCAGAGGTTCGAATCTGCACGGTGGGGTGAGCTTCCGTTGCTCTGTCCCAGCTCCTGCCAACCTAGCAGTTTGAAAGCACACCAGTACAAGTACCGGTAGATAAATAGGTACTGCTGTGGTGGGAAGGTAAAAGGCGTTTCCATACACTCTGGTTTCTGTCACGGTGTTGCAGAAGCAGTTTAGTCATGCTGGCCACATGACCCGTAAAGCTAGCTGTGGACGAACACCAGCTCTCTTGGCCCTGAAAGCGAGATAAGCACCGCACCCCATAGTCGCCTTTGACTGGGCTTAACCATCCAGGAGTCCTTTAACTTTTTTACCTTTTTAGTTTAACTATGTGGTGCATAAAGAAGTACTACAGAGGTTCTCTCTCTGCCACCTCCCCTTCCAGCTTTCCTAAGAGTCAAAGGTTTCAAGTTACTTTGGGAGGAATCCTGACTACTGCATTTGACATTTTGAAGGGACGTGTGCCAGCCCATTTCAGACCAAGGAATTATTAACTTGCTTTTGCACCCATGAAGGCACCAAGTCATGATTTCCCCACTCGCATGCTAAGTAGAGCAAATATAACTATTTTAGGATGAAGTGAAAATGGTTCTTAAGATTCGCGACCCCTACAGACAGGTGGCAAAATTTAGGTGGAGGGGATTTGCCAAATATTCTCCAGAACAATTGTAGGTAGAACATGAGACTCTTAATCTCAGGGTCTTGGGTTCGAGTCCCATGTAGGGCAAAAGATTACTGCATTGCCAGGGGTTAGACTAGATGACCCTCGTGGTCCCTTCCAACCCTGCAATTCTATGATGGAACTACTGGATTATAGGGAATTACAACAAAGGGCTGCAGCTCAAAGGTAGAGGAAGTGATCTGTATGCCGAAGCCCCCTCCCCGCCCCATTCCGATCCCCGGTGCTGGAGGAGGAAGAAGCGGAAGAAAATGAACAGAAAAATATATTCGAGTCAGTTAATTCTGAATGAAACTCTGTTGTTAGTGTCTATTGGTCAGGGAGCTAAGAGAAGAGGGCTGGGAGGAGCTCAGACCGAGGCCGTCCCTTCTTTCGGTAGTATTAAAACAAAAATAAACAGTTACTTCTGGACCCACAACTACGCCTGAAATTCTCCACTGACGGAAAAATGAGGGAGGAGGATTTCGCCAAATGTCGGAGGCGGAACAGAAGTTACTTTTTCGGAGAACACCCCCCACTCCGCACACACAGCAACAAAACTATCAGGAAATGTATCTCTGAGAAAATAGCGGCCCAGCTGTTAAAATATATTCTCTCTCTCTCTAAAAAAAGGCGCCTTTTCCCAGAGGCTCCTCCTTCCACGAACTATAAATAAACCGCTACATTGTGTACAATACAAGGAGGCAATTGCACAACCGGCCCCTTTCTGCCAGCGCCCCTCGCTCCCCCGCCCCATCTCTGTTCATCGCATTTTTCAGTTTCTGTTTTACAGAAAGATCTACTTTGTGAAACCAAAGACTAGCTGTCACCCGATACAAGAAAGTCCCCCTCTCCATTTGCTTTTCCATAGCGCACCGCGAGTGCCGCATGCAGCACCTCCGCCTGCAGCCCTAAAGGACACCCGGAGACCTCCTTCCAACATGCAGAGGCAGTTAGGATCCGCGCCGCGCGCAAACCGCTTCCACCGCTAAATAATCTATCTATGCGGCAGCGGGGAATCTAATAGTAATCGCAATCGATACATTATTAGCGTCCGGAAACACAGCCGGTGGTGACGCTGCCCCGCGCCGCTTCGAAAAGTTCCCAGGCTTCAGCCTTAAAACTGGGAGGGGACCTAGTGGCGACACCCAGCTCGGGGTGGGATTTCCCCGTCTGCACTTTTAGCGCGCGAGACGACCGCTAGATCCCGAGGAGGGCAGACTGGGCGGGGGGGGGGCATGAAAAGTTTTGCTTGCCTATCTCCGAGGAAGCGAGGGAGATGAGCCCCGTCAAGGGAAGAAGGGGGCACCCAGTTGCCAGCAGCCGGTGCCCCCGAACCGAGGCTGAGGGTGGCGCCATCGCCTGTCAAAGTGACCGCAAAGGCGAGCTCCGGCCGCGCGGCCGAGGGAAGCCCCGCTGTGGGTCGTCCAAAGTCAGCCCGAGCGCGCCACTCACCTAAAAGGCATGGAGAGACGGAGGGAGCGCGCGAGGATCCCGGTGCAGAGGAGGCTCCTGCAGCAAAATAAAGGCAGTCGGCAGCCGGAGGGCTCCAGGACCCGGAGCTGCGGCGGGGCCGTCGATGGCGTTGCCGGAGACTCCTCCCTCTGGGCCTCGCTCTCTCCGCCTTCGCCGCCGCTTGCCCTGCCTGCGATCGGCCGGGCTCATCGCTCCGCTCTGCAGAGCGCTGCGCAAAGGCGCGGCGGACAGGTGTCCGGGGACGCTTTGGCTGAGCGCGCCCCGGGATCGGAGGTGCGGGGCGCTTGCTGCAGATCTTATCTTCCGGGGTCGCTGGGATGGCGGCGGTGGGGGCTTGTGTTATGTAAGCGCGTCAGGAGGGACTGCTTAAGAGGCCGGACGAGGCTTATGCAATGGCCAGATGCTCCCTAGGGGTCGAGGCTTGCAGTTGCGGGAACGAGTTTATATACCAAAATCACATAGACTGCATTGGCACGATGGCGCCTTTGAACTTCACGCCGCCTCCCCCTCTTAGCCATGGCGTTTTGCGCGTTCAAGGTTGCCGCATTCAAAAACACAAGGGGTGCGGGTTAGTTTGGCCCGTTGCAATTTGGTTTGGCTTTCCTTGCTGGAATCGCGTAACCACAGTAACTTTATACGGGGCGCCTTTCCCTCCCTACACACGCAGGGCGCACCACACCAGTCATGGGCATAGCCGGGGGGGGGGCAGCTCCCCCCCCCGCATCAAGAAAATAAAAATACTTACCTAAAAGTAGAAATAATCAAAGTACATTGAAATGAACTCTGAGATACCACAATCTCCCTCCCTAGCGAACATTTCCCTAGAAAAAGGTCAGTGCCTGCTTTTGTTTCACTGATACATGGAGCATGTAATTTTGTTTATTGTAAAACAAAGCAAAACTATCCCACAGTATGAAACAAACTATAGGCAGCATATAAACATCAACCCAAATCCTCTCAAAAGAGCCAGTTAATCTCCCCCCCTAATTTTTTTATTCATTTTATAACACAACTAAACAACACAAACAGAAAACAAACAATACAAACAAATTATTGTCTTATCCTTATTTTTTCTAAACATTGTTAGGTGAGCTTCCCCAAGTCCCCCCTATCTCATTTTCATTTTACCTCATCTTTAGCAGTTTACATATATCATAATTTTTAACCATTTTTTTATCACACTGTTACCATAAAAATCTTCACATTTTATCACTTACAAATAATACTATTTTAAAATACACTATCTTCCACTTCTAACCCTACAGCCTATATCCACTTCCAAAGCTATTCTAGGATTTAAAAATTAACATATTTTTTCAAATATTCTTTAAACTTCTTCCAATCTTCTAAAAGAGCCAGTTGATCTTTACTAGTATTAAAGTTTAGGTCAGAGGTTTTCAACCTTTTGAGTCCACAGCTCCCTTGACCAACTACGTCCTTTCTGGGGCACCCCTGTGGGGCTCAGGAGCCCACTTACGTCACCCCTTGCCCGCAAAGCTGGCAGCCTCTCACCCTTTTTCAAACACCTTCCTTTGTGGAGTGTTCCCTCAGCCTCCTCTCCTCTCCCCTTTCCTTGGGTGTCCTCTGGGCAACTGCTGTCCCTTGTCTCTGAGCTCCCCCCCCCACCCCAAAGAGAGGTGCCTCCTCATCCTGCCCCACAGGGGCCTGGGAAGCACCCCCTGGCCAGCCCCAGAGGCACCATTCACCTGGGGAGCTTGTGGCCAGGGCTGCTCCAACAAACACCTGTGCAAGCCTTTGGGAGGCAGAGACGCAAGAGGGCATCAGAGGAGGGAGGGAAGGAAAGAGGGACAGAGGCTGGTGTTGCCCATGGCACCCCTGACCATCATTCAAGGCACCTCAGGGTGCCACAGCACACTGGTTGAAAACCACTGGTTTAGGTAAATGGAACTGATTTTGGTGTCTTAAAAGCAATGGTGCCCTAAAATGCATCTTTGCTGAGGGAGTTCCACAAGCGCGGTCCTACAAGAAAGAAAAAAATCTCTTTCAGGTAGCAAAACGTCTGGCTGAAAGGACACTCCAATAAGGGCTTCATTTCAAGCTCTCAGTTGACAGGCAGAAAGTGGTCATTCTGATGAATTTAAAAATATAATAGTGGAAAGTTGCTGTCAACATTTACAGCCTAAATCTAAATAAGTCTTTCTTTCTGTGGAATCAAGGGAATTGTGGTTCTCTGGGAGGGGGCTGCTAGAATTCTGCACAGCTCCACTAAACTGTGATTTCCAGTATTTTGGGGGCAATCTGTGACAAAGTGGTGCAAAAGTAACATAACATACATTTGAAATATAGATGCATGCCTTGCTCGTGCAATCCCATGTGTGTCAACTCAGAAGTAAGCTCTCAGGTAAGTGTACACAGTTCAACCTCATTTTTTGATACAGCAGGAATACGTTTGCAGAGCTGTAACATTAAAAACAAACAAAACACTTATGTGTACAATAGTATTCTCTTTTATTCATATCCATGGTGGGATAAAAGTGGAAAAGGAGATGAAAATGACAAAAACATACAAACATTTTTTGAGGTCCCCATCTGACTTGAATTAATTAAGTTAATTAATAGTAATTTATAGACAGCCCCGTTCCATAGACTCAGAAAGTCAATAAAAAATGTGTGCTCAAAATATCTTGTTGCAGTCAGATTAATACAAACTATTAGTACTAAAACACCATCTGCCCGCCAGCTTAACTCCAGCTGTTGAATGAATCCCAGGCTATGTAAAAGGAGCTTTCAGAAGATCCCTCTGAAAAATGGATACTTTAGCCCTGCAGGGTTGCTTTACAACACCAGAAAAGGTAGAAGATGTCATGTTGATCCAGAAGACAAAACTGCGTATTAGAGCATTCAACTTTACTAAAGTGTGTACACTATTTGGCCTAATAAAAGGGCATCATGTTAATGCGGGTTTTTGGAATTACAGTGGTACCTCGAGTTACATACACTTCAGGTTACATACGCTTCCGCTAACTCAGAAATGACACCTCGGGTTAAGAACTTTGCTTCAGGATGAGAACAGAAATCGTGCTCTGGTGGCGCGGCAGCAGCGGGAGGCCCCATTAGCTAAAGTGGTGTTTCAGGTTAAGAACAGACCTCCGGAACGAATTAAGTACTTAACCCGAGGTACCCCTGTATAACATTATGAGGGGTAGCTTCACTGCCCACCCCCATTTTGTATTTTTCCTAATTCATGACCAAGAGAAAATTCACACTGGCTCTTTTTTGCATGTCACACTAGGTCAGTTTATTTTAGACCATGGCTTAATCGTGAACATGCTTCCTGTCCCCTCACAGCTGCTTGCTCATGACACAAACCAACCACAGTACATCTTGTTGTGTTGTGTGAACTCAGAATACGTTTTTTTCTTTGTTTCAAACAAACCATAAGCAATCCATGCAAGTGGTGATGGTGCGGCAAGTTCACAATTAGGTCATGGTTTAAAACAAAGTGGCTCAGTGTGATGGGTGAACCGTCAGTGGTAACTACCAACTCGCCTCTGTTTACTGTTGCTCTGTTTATGGTGATCTGAATGCTCTTTATGGGATGAACTTTGGTGCCATTCTGTGCAGCCAAATAAGCATTTTATAATTACATTTCTGGGATGAACAAGGCTCCGTGAAGCCACCTCAAGGAATTTTGTTTAAGGGCCATATTCAACTGAAGCTTGGCACTTTTATGTTCCATCGATTTCAGTGAGAGGCCCCAGGAGCAGAACTCTCCCAGTGTTGAAATCAAAGGGTCCTGAAAGGCTCTTTAGTGTGGTTGGATAATCGCCAGACTTACGAGACACAGATTCTTAAGGAGCATGTTACATTAAGGCAGTGAGTGACACACAACACCTGACTTTCCACAGGACCCTACTCTGCCTGTACTACCAGCCAGTTTTAATCCTATATAGCAGCTGTCCAGACTTTAAATAGTCCAATTGTCACAAATGGAATGGTGAGCATAGGAAACATGCTGTGTTAGCAGCCAGCACATCATTTCCCTCGTCTTCTGCCCTTAATAGAAGCAAACGGTAGCTGTGCTGAATTGATGACATTTTTATTGTCCCCTTTTTCCAAGAAGCATGGGACAGTGTGCTTGGGTCTGCCCCTTCTACTGGCTAGGGATAGGGAACCCACATAACTCCAGATGTTTCACAACATCTGGAGGGCCACAGGTTTCCCATCTCTTGATTCACCCATTATTACTATTTGTCCTGTCGCCAGTTGCCCCCCGCAGAAGATGAACTCAATGGTTGTCCATTTGCTCTCCCAGATGAATTTCCTTTTTGCTTTCAACTTAGTGCAGGCTTCCCATCTAAAAAGTTTTATTGGGATGATTGTCTCCGTCCCTGGGCTAAGCTCAAGGTCATGCAACTGAAATGGGCAGACATTCTTGCAGTGTTTATACGTGTCTCTGCTCCCTTCCTCTTGTTACTTCATCATAACATTTTAGATTTTGACCTTTTCTTTAAAGGACAACCACCACCACCATGTTCGATAGAGAGATACATACATAATACACAAATGCATTATAAATGTTGAAGTTGCAACAAATGTACTTGGAGAACCAATTCTGTCCATGAATTACACAGTTCTCACTTTTAAAAACCATTTATTTCCCCTCAAGGAGAGAGGAGGAAGGACATCCTGTCTTTTGTCATACTGGCTGTGATCTAGACACATTGTTTCCCCCAAAGAATCCTGGGTACTATAGTTTGTTACAGGTGCTGACAGTTGTTAGGAGACTGGGATTCGGGTGGCGCTGTGTCGTAAGCATATCAGTGAAAGTAGATAAATAGGTACCACTGTGGCGGGAAGGTAAATGGCAATTCCATGTGCTCTGGTTTCCGTCATGGTGTTCCGTTGCACCAGAAGCGGTTTAGTCATGCTGGCCACATGATCGGAAAGCTGTCTGTGGACAAACACCACCTCCTTCAGCCTGAAAGCTAGATGAGCGCTGCAACTTAACTGTCCAGGGGTCTTTTACCTTTACCTTCTAGAAGTGCCTCTAGCTAATTGGTTTCCATGGAAACATATTTGCCCCTAGTTTGCATAAAAAATGGGATATCTAACAGACATTCAACAAATGAAACTGAATGAATCATTTTACCCATTCGTCTCCAGAGACAGATGCCAACAGCAAAAAAGGTTAGAGGGCACCTTGAGAGTCATTTAAATCCAAAACCGTATAAATGATAACTGTGTTTTATATATTCCTTGGCTTTTAATCATGGGAGGGTGGAGACTGAGCTGGCATCGCCACTTGAAATGTGTGGAATTGAACTCTAAACTTGTCTATACCACATTACGTGTCTCTATCTCCATTCAACAGTGTTATCAGGTTAACTGACAAAGTTGCAGCTGGAATGATGAATGAGCCCAGTAGTTAAACCATCTAGTTGCCTGGCCAACTAAACAATGCAGAGATCATCTCTGAGTTTTATGCTGTACCTGTACAAATCCTGGGAGGAATAGCAATGATTTAGGGTGGTAAGCTTAAATTAATAGGTACATTTTCTTCTTTTGTTCTTTTTCAGCATGCATTTCTCTTCTCTAGCTGGCAGGCTACTCTGGGATGGGCGTTGCATTTTCCTGCATTTCCCGCGATAAGAGTGCCCAAGAGAATGGATAGGAATGACTAAACAATTTTTTAAAAAATCTGCTAGAAAGGAAAACACCTTTACACCCTTAAGGAATGAGAGTGATTGATGCTTAAATTTCTACAACAATGGTTATGCCCCACTGAAGCATTTACAATTAAGAGAGTCAGTATGGATAGACAATGGGCGACCTACATGTACTGGTAATTGCTGGACTTTGCAGGGGTCGAACCCAGACTGAAACCTATGGAGAACTTAAGAAGCCAAGTTACCCGGCCTCGGCTGGGGAGGGCGGGATACAAATAAATTATTATTATTATTATTATTATTATTATTATTATTATTATTGTTATTATTATTATTATTATTATTATTATTATTATTATTATTATTATTTAGGACATGTTTAAAGTATGCCCAAAAATGCATTCTATGGACCAAAGCTCATAATCTGAAAAAGAACTGTTGCAAAATAAGGATAAACTCCTGTCTAAAATGTATAATTTCTTACTAGAATGGGAAACAAAAGATGAGCATCATTGACACACCTATACCTCTGGGAGAAACTTTGGAAAAGTGATTTGAAATTTACCGTGTGTTATTTTCTGAAAGAGAACGATTTGAAAATCATTCATAGGTGGTATTTAACTCCCAGCAGGCTGGCTAAGATGTATAAAGCAGAATCAGATACATGTTGGAAATGTAAAGAAATGGGAGGAACTCCCCCCCCCTCATGTGGTGGACATGTGGAAAGGTAAAATAATATTGGGAAATCATTTATGATGAGTTGAAAAAAATGTTTAAATTTACCTTCTCAAAAAAACCAGAGTCCTTTTCGTTGGGAATAACCCAGACAGAAATCCCCAGGTGCCAGAAAAAGTTCTGTTAGCTCAAAAATGGAAAGTGAGGTCCCTTGTAAAGAGGACTGGCAACTTAAGATGTTAGAATATGCAGAATTTGCAGGCTTAACACACAGAATAAGAGAGCAAGAAGATCGTATATTTAAAGAAGAGTGGAAAATATTTATTGAATATATGGAAAACAATTGTACACAGCTGAAAATGCTGGCAGCATTAAGATAAATTCAACAGAATAAGCAATGTTTGATTGATATAAAAGTGGAAAAATGATTTGAATGCTTATAGTAAAATATGCGGGAAAGTATGATAAGAACCACGCAAGGAGGAGAAGGGAAGTCATTGGATGTTTTAAAGTTTGTAAAATGTTTATTTTGAAATGTAGAAAAATGAAAACTCAATTTTAAAAAATTGTGTGTATGTGTATGTACATTTTCTTCCTTTGTTCTATCTTCCCATGCCTTCTGCAGCATGTATTTCTCTTCTCTAGCTGGCAGGCTGCTCTGGGATGGGCGTTGATTTCCCTGTATTTCCCGTGATAAGAGTGCCCAAGAGAATGGATAGGAATGACTAAACAATAGCTGGCAGGCAACCGCGAGGGCATTCTTGGCACAATGTAATCTTTAGGTGGAACCAGGGCAGCAACTTTTAAATCAAGCAATGTTATTTATGCAACAGGCTCTCCCGTCTTTCTTCAGATGCTTGTTAGCACGGGGCAGCTTGTATATATTTAGTTTCTGGAAGTGTTATGCGAAATCTGTAAGTAATCTGTACAGTGGTACCTTGGTTCTCAAACAACTTGGAACTCAAACACTGCAAACCCGGAAGTACCGTTTTTTTCGCCCTATAGGACGCATCCAAAAAATGAAGGGGAAATGTGGGTGCGTCCTATGGGGCGAAGCCTCTCGCTCTCCAGGCTTCAGGAAGCTCAGCGCAACCCTCCCGGGCTCCACGCAGCTCTGTGCGACTCTCCAGAGCCCGGCGCCAAGCCGCGCCGGGCTCCGGACGGTTGCGCAGAGCTGCCTGCATTCCGAAGCCTCGGGCGCGCTGAAGAGCGCGCCCGGGCTTCGCACAGCTGTCCGCAAGCCTGGGGAGACCGGCGCGGCTCCCTAGGCTTGCGGATAGCAGGCTGTTCTGGGGGCTGGGGTCGGGGGAAGCTCGGGCTTCCCCCGCGCTGGCCCCATGCCTGGGGGGGAAATATTTTTTTTCTTTATTCCCCCCCCCCAAAAAAAACTAGGTGCATCCTATAGGGCGGTGCATCCTATGGGGCGAAAAATACGGTAAATGTTCCGGTTTGCGAACTTTTTTCACAAACTTTTTTACCTGAAGGAGCGTCTCTTCCCCCATCGTTCTGCCCGGACACTGAGGTCTAGTGCTAAGGGCTTTCTGGCCTTCTGGCGGTTTCCTCACTGTGAGAAGCCAAGTTACAGGGAACCAGGCAGAGCGCCTTCTCGGTAGTGGCACCCGCCCTGTAGAACACCCTTCCACCAGATGTCAAAGAAAAAAACAACTACCAGATTTTTAGAAGACATCTGAAGGCAGCCCTGTTTAGGGAAGCTTTTAATGTTTAATAGGTTATTGTATTTTAATATTCTGTTGGAAGCCGCCCACCCAGCCAGATGGGCGGGGTATTTATTATTTATTATTTATTATTTCAGAAGCCGAATGTGCTCCATTTTGAGTGCCACACTCCCGTTTCGAGTGTTACACATCCAATTTGAGCGTTACGCTCCTGATTTGAGTTTTACGCTTCTGGTTTAAGTGTTACATCGAGGTCGGTTTGTTTTGGCCATTTATTTTGTGTTTTTGTGGCTCTTTTTCTTTCTTTTTAGTGACTGCGTGGAACCCAGTTCAGCTACTGATTGATTGATTGATTTTGTGACTGCAGTACATTGTTTCATGCTTTCATATTATGGATCAATAGTCTTGTTAGATAGTAAAATTCATGCTAAACTGCTGTTTTAGGGGTTATTTTTAAAAGTTTGGAACGAATCCATTTTCTATTATTTTCTATGGGAAAGCGCGCCTTGGTTTTGGAACACTTTGGTTTTGGAACGGACTCCGGAACAGATTAAGTTTGAGAACCAAGGTACCACTGTACAATCACAGAGCAGCTTAGCAATCAGTCCTTCTTCACCAGGAACTCTGGGAATTGTAGTTCAGTGAGGGGAATAGGGGTCTGCCAAAAACTCTCGGCACCCTTAACAAACTACCCTTCCCAGGATGCTTTGTGGGAAAGCCAAATTAGTACAGTGGTACCTCAGGTTACAGACGCTTCAGGTTACAGACGCTTCAGGTTATAGACTCCGCTAACCCAGAAATAGTACTTTGGGTTAAGAACTTTGCTTCAGGATGAGAACAGAAATCATGCAGCGGCAGCGGGAGGCCCCATTAGCTAAAGTGGTACCTCAGGTTAAGAACAGTTTCAGGTTAAGAACGGAGCTCCAGAATGAATTAAGTTCTTAACCAAAGGTACCACTGTACAGTGAGGGTTCAGTTTGGGGGGGGTCTATTTGCATAGACAACATCGCGCAAAGTCAGGAATCCCCAGAACTGACCCCCTGCAAGGTGGAGGGCTGTTTACCAGGCTCTGGGAAGGCCACTTTTCACAGCAATACCCCACAGAGGAACTATTTATGACTTGCCAGCTGACTCCGCTGTAAATTCAAACATGGTTTCATGTTAAGGCACTTCACAAAGTAGCTGGGACATTCCAGCTAAGTCTAAACTGGATTCTGCTCGAATAAATGGCTGCAGGTCTATATTAGTCCGTAACCGTAGGCACCAGTGTTTGAAATCTTCAGCAAACAGTTGCTGTGGCATTTCTGAACAGCCATCACAGCTGCCCCCCAAAATAAAGTCCAATTGGTTTATGGAAGTTCTGCTATTTTTAATATGGTGGCTCAGCATATTTGCTGGAATGTCAGAAGAGCAGTTCTGGATCAGGCCCCTCTTCATCGGTATTGAGTGGAAGTGGAACATGGCCTTCATGCTTGGTCATTACTGAATGCCCAGTCCTCCATGGATTTGTCGAAATCCCCTTGTAAAGCCATCTAGGTTGGTAGCCATCACTGCTTCTCAGTGGCAGACCTTGAGGTCTCAAATTTCAGTAGCACTCTGTGTGATGCCAGAATTTGCCACACACCCCACTTCTTGCCTTCTATCCTACATCATAGTTGGGGTGCCCTCGTGGCTCTGCTCCCAGTGCCACCAAACTGTTTGTGCTCCCCTAAATTTGGGTTGCCATGTTTCAAAAAGTAAAATTCCTGACATCTGCAGGTCATGTCTCAGGCAAACCACCCCTAAATCTGCCTCTGTTGCAAATTCTATAGTTCAACGACACACTGTGTGGATAAGTACTTTTACCTGCTCTGAATCTTCCTTGTTTTCCTGTTCCACTGTTTCATTAATTTCTCGGTGGTGCCTTCTATTCATGCCGGTCCTCTGGTTGCTTATTAGCTGCAACCTTGTTTTATAAAACTCACAGCTTTTAAACTGAAGAACCACTTTCCATTGGGTAAACTCTCTCTCTCTTTTTTAAAAAAATAATTTTTATTAACCGACCAATCAAATCAAATCAAATCAAATCACATCCATTGGGTAAACTCTCAGGGCCAGCCCTGTGATGAGGCAGAGTGAAGCAGTTGCCTCAGGTGGCAGAGGTTGATGGGCAGGGAGGGGACAGTGCCATGATGCTTGCCCTGTATCCCCTATGCTAGCCTGGTGCCCTCAAGTTCCCTCAATATATTTTCTTTCACCAATATTTGAGTAAGATTCAACTGTCAGTCCAATTGACTTGTGTATGTATCTTGGGGAAAGGCGCCATCTTGCCCTTTGCCTCAGGCAGCAAAATGTATTGATCTGGCCCTGTACATTCTTCTGTTGCCCAATTGCTTTGTGCTGTAATTGCCTATTCAATACAGACCAGGTAGCCCTATACAGACTCCCCTTTAGCCTATTTTTCCAGTGCACACTGCTCTCCAGGAGAGCAGAAAAATTTCTATTTCCTGCACTGCAGCAGCCCCTGGCGGCTATAGAAAGCAACTACAAATGGTTATTTATTCATTGATTTGATCTGAATTGATACATCATGGGAAAGATAAGAATAAAATTCCAAACGACTTTGCCAAAATGGGGAACTGGGCCACTGCCACTAAATGAAATTAATCAATTGCTGCTGCTCTAGGTGCATCCTCTATGCTTTGCTCTGCAATTTGCATCTCGTTTCATTAGCAGGAAACGAGGTTCTTTGCAGTTTTGGGAAACGTGCCAAGTTTCTCTTTGCTGGTTGAGCCTTGAACAGCAGCAGCTATTTTAATTGAGATCCTCTTACAGATATTAGGGCAGCTTTTGGATATATTCATAGAGCACGAGGCTATAGGTGGCAAGCCGTGATAGCTATATGCTGTCTCCAATGTTGGCCACGTAGTACAGCTCTAAATAGCAGTGGCTAGGAATCACAAGGGAGAAAACTGCTGTTTTGCTCATATTCTGCAGCTTTCAGTCTCCCTCGTAGGCATCCGGTTGGCCACAGTGAGAACAGGATCCTGGAGGGGCCCTGGCCCGATCCAGCAGGCCTTTTACAATGTTCTTAGGGAATATAAAATCAAGTGCAATTTGTTATGTTATCAAGTCAAGTGGCCTGCATGTTAGTGATTGTGTGTGTGTTGTTTTCAACGGTATCTTCATTTTTATGCAAACTCTCCTCTAATAAAAGTGCCTTTTTGTAAACACTGGTTGGCAGATTGAATAATAAAATCCGTAGAAGTGCGCATTTCAAAGGATAGCAGTACTTTCATCTTGGAAAGTACGAAATTGACAGATCTGCCTTTAAATGAGAACTGAATCAAGTATCTTCTCTCATCTCTACACACGAGTGAGTGTTACTCCCATGAAGTAGCTGTGATAGCTGAAGTGGAGGCTGGGTATACCGTAAGTGGGAAATGGAAGCATCTTTGTGTTGGATGAGAAAAATGCCTTTATTTTACTCAAGACGATAGCGGCTGTGATGTGGCCCAGCCTAAGACCTTATGCTATTTGCAGAGTCTATATCTGGAAAAATAAACAGAAAATCTTTCAACACCTGTCTTTACCATCAGTTCCACTTTTACCTATATCTATGAACTGAAAAGTGATAAAGCAGGGAGAATAATCTTTGTTTAGTGATCCTGACAGTCTTAAGCAGGGGTCAGCAAACTTTTTCAGCTGGGGGCTGGTCCACTGTCCCTCAGACCTTGTGGGGGGGGGGCAGACAGGTTTTTTTTTGGGGGGGGATGAACAAATTCCTATGCCCCACAGATAACCCAGAGATGCATTTTTAATAAAAGGACACATTCTACTCATGTAAAAACACACTGATTCCTGAACTATCTGCAGGCTGATTTAGAAGTCGATTGGGCTGGATCCGGCCCCTGGGCCTTAGTTTGCCTACCCATGGTTTTAAGAGTCCCTTAACATGTGACATGAATCTCACTCACAAATGCTTTGGATAAGCACAACTTGAACCATATAATGCAAGTCCTTCTTTTGTCTGTTTGCCTTTCTTGCATTTCACACTATGAGTGCTGAGGGCATTTTCATGAATGGGCCAAACATCGACAATGGTTAAAACATGCATTCTGTCCCGTGTTAACAATGCAAGACTGTTTCCTGCACACATGCACAAGGCTATGCCCTTCAATTTCCCCTCCTTTTAATGTGTAATTAATATATAGTCTGTGGTTCTCCTGTCTATGTTTGGAATGTGGGGCACATCCAGGTTCTTTCTATAGGATGATATATCGTTGGTATCTACATAACACCAAGTAAACTGGCAAAAATGTATAAATCTAAATCAAACAAGTGTTGGAAATGCAAAGAGAAAGAAAGTTATTTTTATCATATGTGGTGGTCTTGTATAAAGGTTAAAGCTGACTGGGAAATGATATATGATGAATTGAAAAGGATGTTTAAAATAGCATTTGTAAAAAACCAACCAACCCAGAAGCTTTCCTTTTGGGAATTATAGGGACAGAACTACCTAAAGTGTATAGAAATTTATTTATATATGTGACGACAGCAGCAAGAATGTTACTCACCCCAAATTGGAAAGAAGCAGAAGTCCCAGCAAAGGAAGAATGGATACAAAAACTTATGGAATATGCAGAAATGGCAAAACATACTGGAAGAATAATAAATCAAGATAAGAAACTTTTTTAAAATAAAAGAATGGAAATGGTTTACTGAATATTTACAGATAAATTGCGAACAGATAAAAACATTGGCAGGTTTATTGTAATAACCTGCAGTTTCATAAGAGTATATATTTAAAGAAGATAATTAAATGAGCAAATTACATGAATTTGGATGTGGAGAAGATATTTAAAAATAAATTGAAGGAACCGCAGAAAGAGGGGGAAGGAAGTCAAACCTTGAAATGCTAAAATGATTGTAAAATTAATGAAATGTATAACTTTGAAAAGTATAAACAAAAATGTTATTTTAAAAAAATGTAAAAAAAACCCCAAAGTTCTTTCTATAGGAGGAAAACAAGGGTAAATTGTGCTGTACCTGATGGAAGGATGTTTCATGACGGGATGCTAAAGCTCTTCATGCCATAAAAATGCCCTGATGTTGCCACATAGGACAGGATGATACAATCTATGTAAATGACTCAGATGTATTAGCAGGTAGCAAGTTTTGCAGCAGCAGAGCACTGTTCAGGTGCTTGTGAGCTGTTCTGAATTGTCTGAGAGCTGCTTGGAAGGTGATGGGCTCTCCTTCGTCAGAGGTTATTAAACAGAGGTTGGATGGCCATCTGTCAGGGATTGTTTAATTCCTGCATTGCAGGGGGTTGGACTAGATGATCCCTGGGTTCCCTTCCAACTCTGCAATTCTATGATTGCATGGTACTCTGGATTGTTTGCATTGGGAAGCTAAGCATCCTGTGCTCTGCTGGTGGCATTGACTGACACATGGGTGAGTGAGCACAGGGCATCTTGTATGATTTCGATTTTCTGTATGATTGACATGCCTTCAGGGTGCAAGAGAGAGACTGCAATAAAGCGTGTTCATCTTGAGGACTCTGAAAAAATACATATACAGTGTTACCTTGGTTCCCAGACTTTAATCTGTTCCAGAAGTCCATTCCAAAACCAAAGTGTTCCAAAACCAAGGTGTGTTTTCCCATAGAAAGTAATGCAAAATGGATTAATCCGTTCCAGACTTTTAAAAGCAACCCCTAAAACAGCAATTTAACATGAATTTTACTATCTAACAAGACCATTGATCTATAAAATGAAAGCAATAATCAATGTAAAAGTAAAGGTAAAGGGACCCCTGACCATTAGGTCCAGTCGTGGCCGACTCTGGAGTTGCGGCGCTCATCTCACTTTATTGGCCAAGGGAGACGGCGTACAGCTTCCGGGTCATGTGGCCAGCATGACTAAGCCACTTCTGGCAAACCAGAGCAGCGCACGGAAACGCCGTTTACCTTCCCACTGGAGCGGTACCTATTTAGCAACTTGCACTTTGACGTACTTTCGAACTGCTAGGTTGGCAGGAGCAGGGACTGAGCAACAGGAGCTCACCCCGTTGTGGGGATTTGAACCGCCGACCTTCTGATTGGCAAGCCCTAGGCTCTGTGGTTTAACCCACAGTGCCACCCGCGTCCCTAATAGTCAATGTACTGTACTATAAAATAAATAAGACAGTATTGGAAATGATAAAAATTAAAATTGTTGTACAGTACACCTGTACTGATGATAGTCATTGTTTGGATGGGGGGCTTTTATCCATTTCCACAGTCACACAATCAATCAGTAGCGGAACTTGGTTCCAGTCACAAAAACAAGTCACGAAAAGAAAGCCATGAGTCCCATAAAACGAAGAGCAAGCCACAGTCGCAAAAAAATAGCAAAAACAAAAGCACCAAATATCACCTCAGAACACTGCAATCAGAAAGGGAAGGCTACAATTACATTGGGGTTTTTTGTTGTTGTTTTTAAGCAAATTAGCAGTGCAACAGTACAACAGTACAAACAGCACGTACAGCTTCCGAAGCAAAGTTTGCAAATTGGAACAATTTCCAAGTTGTTCGGGAAATAAGCTGTTCGAAAACCAAGGTATCACTCTAGAATCTTTTCGGCACACTTCATGACTGTATTCCCTGAAGAATCTTCAGAGGTCCATGGACCTTTTTTTATTCTGTGTTTGTGAGCCCCTGCTTTCTAGAGTAGTACAATGCTCCAGTTGCATTCAGAACGACCCTTAACAGTGGCGTAGCAGCACCGCTTGATTGACCTCCTGTTCTAGGTTTGTGAAGTCTTGTTGCCTCTAAAACCTAGGGTGGATCTATACACTGGGGGAAAACACGCTATAAATATCATAAATTAAATTGTCACAACAACAAAAAAAAAACTATGTAAAATCGCACAGAAAAGTTTCGTGCTCTACAGCGCCATCTGGTGTTGCATATTTATAATGCATTTAAAATGCTGTTTTTTGACTAATGTAAATGAGTCGCTTGTTACTGGCCTGCAGCACTTCTCTGGCATATGCACAACAGTTTCAGTTTGCAGAATATACCTAAAAATAAATAAATAAGAAACTCAGTCTGGTGGGCCCCCTGATTGAATGAATTGCCATTTTTTGACATTACTTTTTCCATTCACCTCCATTTCTGTCTCACAGCGATTCCATTATTGTCGGCCTTTTCACTTCACCTAGTGCTATATGTTTATATAAATATCAAGTCATAGTAATCCTAATTAAACTTTACCAAACCGTTAACCCGGGGTGGGGGATTATTACTCATTTTTCTCTCAAACTAAAGAAGGGAAGTTTGAGTCGCTTAAAAGAGAGAGAATGAAGAACTGCAGAATCAGCAAAAGAGTTAGGATGAAAATGGAAACAATTACTTGACAATACTGAATAAAGATGTAGCCTGAAAGGAATGTAAGCTGCAATCCTACCCACTTACCTGGGAGTAAGCCCCACTAAACTCAATGGCACTTACCTCTAAGTAGATATGTGCACTTGCTGGGCTGCAGTTCCAGCCATATTTACTCAAAAACAAGTCTCATTCAATGGAGCTTCTTCTTCTTCTTTGGCGATCACTCGTGGCCAAATAAAATTGGCTTCCATAAGCACAGTTTTAACAATGAGTCCGTAAGTGACTATGGAGGCCAATTCTGGACCCACACGTCCTTCCACAGTGGGGACATTGGTTTCCGGGTGGGAGTTGATCACGGTGTGGATTTGCCAAGCGTGCCTTCCCCTTAGCATGTTTCTCCCTTTTGTCCTGAGTTCAAGTGTCTTCAAAGCCCATGACACCTTTGGTAAAGGCTGTTCTCCAACTGGAGCGCTCGCAGGCCAATGCTTCCCAGTTGTCAGTGTTTATACTACATTTTTTTAAGATTTGCCTTGAGACAGTCTTTAAACCTCTTTTGGTGACCACCAGCATTGACCACCAGGAGCTTAATCCCAGGTAAATGGGTAAGATTGCAGCCCATGTTGTTGTTTTTATTGAATACTGACAGAAAGCAACCAGAAGATGGTGCTACTAAGCTGGAAAAGAATGCCTGATATATTAATGCAAACTCCTGGAGAAGCTTAGCAGCACACACTTGTTTATTTCTTTCCTCACACAGTGTGTCTTGCATTTGTCAAGTTTATAACTTCACCAACCAAAATAGTGCCCAAACCATACTGAAGCCAGGAGCCTTTTCACGTATGAAAAAGAATATCCAAGCATGCAGAAAGGAGAATATCTTTCAGAGGGAAGATTCATGGATACCTTCTTTAGGGGTAAAGGATGAAACTGCCTAGAGGAAAATCTGCATGCTCTGTCCTTGCCCCTGGCATGGTGCATATGATATGTAATGTAATTCCATAGATAAATGAGTCTTCTGATTGTTCTTTAACATAAGGCGAAATATTTGTGGTAAATGTTTTGCGCCAGGCAAAAAACATCCCTCTTCAACCAAGCCTTTGGCTGATGAATATTCCGCAGCCTTTTAAATGTGTTGTTGCTTTGTTGTTTTAACTATTTATTTGTGCTTATATCTTATGTTTTTATCTTGTGAATCGCTCTGAGATTATTTGATGAAGGGCAGTATATACATTTTAATAATAAATAATAATAATAATAATAATAATAATAATAATAATAATACATTCCCAATTCTCTCAGTTTCTCATTGTTCCAAACTTAAGTTCTGTTCTCCACATCAGTTTGCATTTTCTAAAAAAGCTTCATCAGAGTTTTTGTGCAAATTTCATCCCATACACCATTGGTGCCTGTGGTTTTTGTGTTTTGTGCACATATTTTACAAAGCATTTTACAAAGCAATTTCCCCCAATAAGTGGGGGGTTTTGTATGTTATTTTCACCAGATAAGAACACGGGCAGGATTATTGCAATAACCTGCAGTTTTATAAGTGTATATACTTAAAGTAGATGAATAAACGAGTAAGTTAAGTTAATTTGGAATATGCAGTATATATATATATATATATATATATATATATATGGAACTGCAGAAAGAGGGGGAAGGAAGTCGAGTTTCAAAATGTTAAAATGGTTGTAAAATTACTGAAATGTATAAAATTGAAAATAATGAAGAATTAAAATAAAAGTGGAGGGTCTGCAGAGGATATCAACCTTTCGACTTGGGTGGTTTTAAAAGGTAATTAGACAAGTTTGTGGAGGGCAAGGCTAACAGTGTCTAACTAGCCATGATGGCTGTGTTCTATGCACACTGCCAGAGGAAGTATTCTTCTGCGTACCAATTGCTTGAATTCTTGAAACCTCCGGAAGGGAGAGTTGCTTTTGCACACAGATCAGTCACCTGTGCGAACAGGATACTGGACTAGATGTGCCACTGGCCTGACTCAGCAGATTGTTGTTATGTTCACTGACTTCCAATATTTGGTCTTTTCCAATCCAGTTTACAGTCCTCAGCGAGGCACAGCACCCTCCTTCCGTTTAGGAGACAGTTTCTTGGCTGGGAGCTCAGATTATTAGAGTGGCTTCAGTTATGTGCCCCTGATTGGCTTCCCAGAGTTGATTTACTCCCCTTATTAGCAGACTGGAGTGCCACTTTACTTACATTTAGTTTGGGGCATGAAATTAAATAGTCCTTGCTGGACCCCTATATATTTTAAGCGTCTCCTGTCAGTCTGCCTCTGTCAGTCAACAGAAGGGATATATAAGCCTGCACTTAATGCAGTGCTATCTATTTGCTCCACCTGACCATGCAGTAAAACGCAGCTGAAAAACTCTAGGGTCCGATGTAGCTGAAAATAGAAGTTATTTCTGCACTGTGGAATTTTGCACTCTGACTCCACAAGGCTTTTTTAAAAAAAACAACCACCACAAATTATAACACAGTAGTTTTGAAAACTTCAGGAAACAACGAAGTGGCTTCGAAATGTTGGCAACTCTGAAAGCTGTTCTACAGTTATTAGTGACAGAATATCTCTGTACATTTAAGTCTTTGAATCCTAAATACTAGGAGCAAAATTGGTGGCGGTGGCTGGCGGGGGGGACGGAACCACCTACCTTTACATCCAGCTTGTGAGAGCTGGGAATCAGAGTTAAAGGTAAAGGTAAAGGGACCCCTGACCATTAGGTCCAGTCGCGGACGACTCTGGGGTTGTGGCGCTCATCTCGCTTTACTGGCTGAGGGAGCTGGCGTACAGCTTCTGGGTCATGTGGCCAGCATGACAAAGCTGCTTCTGGTGAACCAGAGCAGCACACAGAAACGCCGTTTACCTTCCCACCGGAGTGGTACCTATTTATCTACTTGCACTTTGTGCTTTCGAACTGCTAGGTTGGCAGTTGGCAGGAGCAGGGACTGAGCAACGGGAGCTCACCCTGTCGCGGGGATTCGAACCGCCGACCTTCTGATCAGCAAGTCCTAGGCTCAGTGGTTTAACCCACAGCACCACCCGTGTCCCAGACTAGATCTAACTCTAACTCTAACCAGAGTTAGATGTCAGCAAACACAACCAAAAAGTAGCTAGCTTATAACTCGTCCCCACAGTATGAAAAATGATGAAGCTGATTCAATATTTGTTATTAACGCAGCGCTATGGAGGGGCATTGGCCCTGGTAGTCATCTTGCAGCAGCAAGCTTCGGTGGTAGCATTTCTGCAAATTGGCCTCCCACAGAGGGTCTGGTAGTTTTCCTCACACCACTGCAAGCTTCTCCTTTGTATCAGTTAGCAATCTCATCCTGAAAATTGCTGGATCGGCAGGGAATCCATTCACACCTACGGCTTGCCATATAAGGATGGCCGCATTTGCAAGCAGCTACTGCACAGTGGAGGGCATGTGAGAATTAGACACAAGACAGGTCACTGTTTTGCTTCCTTGGCATGACCCATTAATAGCCCCTTCACCATGGAAAGGCTGTGCTTTGCCCCTCTCTCTCACACAAGGAAATCCGCTCCACTTTGTTCCCCAGCAAGGTGACTTTTTCTGGTCCTTCCCTGCTTCTCATTCAATTCTGGGTCACTATTGCCTGCCTCGTACAAAGTTGTCTGTCCAGTGCATGCAACCTAAAGAAGAATGCAACCTTTTTTCATTTTGTTTTCTGACTTCCTTAAGGTGCCTTTCACAGCGCTGCAGAGAGACGCCGCAATCTCCGTTCGATAACTCAAACTGGGTCACTCGGAATGCAGAGCCTCCAGGTTGGTCCACATTTCATTTATTTATTTAATCCCACTTCTGAATCACTTCCTGGGGAGGGGGGGGGGAACCCATAATAAAAATATCGGTGCAAGAAAAAACACACAATTGCACGCATATAAACAACCCCAACCAGTTTGGTGTTGTTTTTTAAAAAAATGACGATTAAAAACAGTTTCACACGTCAAAACAATTTCACGTGTAAAAAGAAAGAAAAGAAAGTCGAATATTTTTATGGACAATATAACAGGAACAATGGAAGAATCAGCATTAGTTCACCAGAACAATAAGAATAAATAATCAGTAATAGAATCGTTGGAACTATGGAGTTGCAAGGGGACCCGAGGGTCATCTAGTCCAACCCCCTGCAATGCAGGAAACTCAACAATATAATTTGAAATCTGTTTAGCTTCCATGGGATTGATAGCTAAAATGGGATTGATAACTGTCAGAGTCAAACGTAGAAAGGTATTAAGGTTTTCAGAACATTGAGAATGGATGATGGGTATTTATGCTTCCAGTTTTGAGCTACAGTGGTACCTTGGGTTACAGACGCTTCAGGTTACAGACGCTTCAGGTTACAGACTCCGCTAACCCAAAAATAGTACCTCGGGTTAAGAACTTTGCTTCAGGATGAGAACAGAAATCGCGCAGTGGCAGTGTGGCAGCAACGGGAGGCCCCATTAGCTAAAGTGGTACCTCAGGTTAAGAACAGTTTCAGGTTAAGAACGGATCTCCAGAACGAATTAAGTTCTTAACCCGAGGTACCACTGTATAAGTCTCTTTAGGGATGCAGTTGGACAAGTAGATAAATAGGTACTGCTGCGGCGGAAAGGTAAATGGTTTTCCAAGTGCTCTGGTTTCCGTCATGGTGTTTTGTTGCGCCAGAAGCAGCTTAGTCATGTTGGCCACGTGGCCTAAAAGCGAGATGAGCGCCACAATCCCGTAGTTGCCTTTGACTGGACTTAACTGTCCAGGCGTCCTTTACCTTTTTTTACCTTATAAGTCTCTTTGTTAGAAGGGTTCTCAGGTTCCTCTTTCATTGTCCATCTGTTGCTCTCCATGTCACAGGAATGTAATTTAGAAGTGTGTAACCCTTGCAAGCATTCCCCCCCAACCCCCCAAAAGTTAATACGAACAATTTCTGACTTACAAGAAAACACCACAGGGCACACCCACAACTGGTACCTCAAATAAAACATTATCAACTCCGGTCAGAACTTTGGCGACCCAATATAGCCGAAACATTTCACTGCTGTATATTACACAACTGAAAATTGTGTAAAATCTAAGAACACATTTTTAAGAGTAGAAATCCAACGAAGCAGAGTGACGGCAAGGGAAACACGCATTCATAAGAACAAAAAGAAACGTGTTAACTTATTGTTTCATGCATGCGTGTGTGAAAAATCTGGCACCTTTACATAAAGTAACATAATTGACATACAGGTGGAACCTGTGCACATTCAGATTGGAAAGTGGAAAGAAAAAAATGGATTTTCTTCACAGGGTTTTGTTCATACCTAAAGAAGGTGTAGGGACGCAGGTGGCGCTGTGGGTTAAAGCCTCAGCGCCTAGGACTTGCCAATCGAAAGGTCGGCGGTTCGAATCCCTGCGGTGGGGTGCACTCCCGCTGCTCGGTCCTAGCGCCTGCCAACCTAGCAGTTCGAAAGCACCTCCGGGTGCAAGTAGATAAATAGGGACCGCTTACCAGCGGGAAGGTAAACGGCGTTTCCGTGTGCAGCTCTGGCTCGCCAGAGCAGCGATGTCACGCTGGCCACGTGACCCGGAAGTGTCTCCGGACAGCGCTGGCCCCTGGCCTCTTAAGTGAGATGGGCGCACAACCCCAGAGTCTGTCAAGACTGGCCCGTACGGGCAGGGGTACCTTTACCTTTACCTTTAAAGAAGGTGTAACAGTAGCCTGAACTCATTACTATTATGCGTCCTACTTCCTATCAGCTCCACACTTCTTCTTTTTTTAAAAAAAAGCTTGCCTCAGCAAAGAATTCCAGGTATTGACCTCACAGCCCTGAAGGAAGATGAATAATGGGTCTGATCAAATGGCTTTGGCTCTTTGATGTTGGTTGAAATCAGTGACTGAAGAGAAGAAAGAGCGATGAGCCAGGGAGGGAAAGGGCCCATGAATTATGAAAAGTGATTCAAACTAATGAGGAAGGAAAGTTTGCTTTATTCTAAAGAATAATAATAAAAAAAACTAGCTGTGAGGGGATCAAAGGGTTTGGCATTGTCTTCACACACAAAAACGACCTACTGCATACCTGGCTTTTGTGGCCATAGTGTAACATGGCAGCCCATTCTTAGCTTTTGGATACTGGACTGGGAAACTGGGAAAACCAGCTGAGGCGTGCTGGGAACAACCGCTCCTTATGCCACATATTGACTTAACTCTGGCATGTTGCAGCAAAACAGGAATTGACAGGAAAGGTGAAAAAAATGGTTGACCTGAGTCAAAACCCCTCAGCAGGTAATCCCATCAACCAACCCCTCAGGGAGTAAGCTCATTATTATGTCCAAACAACAGAGCACCTATTGGGCTTTCAGTTCCTGAGTTGGGAGCACTTTTGTCCTGGGAATTAACATTTAAAGATGTTCAGTTTCTGTTAATTGATTCTCATGGGAAACTTACAGATTCTGGCTTCAAACAATTAACTCAAGGCAGTGTCAATTTACTCTTGGCAGAAAGCCCAGGTCAGCTTGACCTAGAAACTGCTTACTCTGATTGGTTAACGACCAGCATTCAACTCTTAACTAGGGATTGCTAGCTCAGTTTGATGTGAGGTGTGTTAGGAGTAGAAGTGCTGTGTATGGTTTTGAGAGAGAGAGAAAGAGAGGATTTATTTTGCTTTTATTTGTATGCAGAAACTCTGCTGGTTTTATTTTCTCCTTTTTAATAAATCCTGTAAATAGTTATTCTGAGTCTAGCTGACTAGTCATTACTGCCGCAACTAGCTTCTTCGCTGTGCAGGAAAACTCTGCTACGTTTGGGCTAAAGCCAATAGGGCTATGCCTGACACTTCAAAGTTCCATGAGGTTATGGGCATTGTGCTGCCAGCCTGAGTTGTGGTGGTGTCAGCATCAACGGCGTTGGTTCCAGTAGTTCCAGAAGTTGTTGTTCCTGGCTGGTTCCTGACCGTGGTGAGCTGGTGACGCAGCGGACAGAAGGACAACAGCTGCAGCGTGTGAGTGCTGGGTGCTGTGGTTCCTGTTCTCTCTCTCGGTGGTCGTGAGTAGCTGGTTCCGGGTTCCAGGGACATCGCTCTCAAGATGGCCTCACAACCAGTTCAGATGGCTTTTGAGCGTCTGAATGACTCCAATTACTTGCTGTGGTCGGAACGCATGCAGGCAGTGCTGCAGAGGGATCGTCTCTGGCAAGTGGTGAGTAAGTTTCCTGTGAAGCCTGATGATGAAGACCTCGATAAAGATCAAAGAGCAAGGGCCACAATTGTCTTGGGGCTGGAAGATTCCCAGTTGCCGTATGTGAGGGGAATCAAGACAGCTAGAGGTGTGTGGCAAGCACTTAAAGAACTCCATGTGCATGAGACAGCGGTCTCTAAGCTGTTCATTCGCAAGGCATTGTACAAGGCAATGTTACAGCCTGGGGTTACAATGCAGGAACACCTACACAGTTTACAGTTAAAGTTTGCAGCGCTACAGGAAAGAGACTGTGCGTTAGACCAGCAGGAGAAGGTGGCTATTATTTTGAGTTCTCTCCCGGAAAGCTGGGAAAATTTAGTTTTGTCTCTAGAAGGCATACAGGAGCGTGATTTATCAGTCAGTTACGTTACTGGGCGTTTGATTGAAGAATGGCAGAAGAGGCAAGAAAGGTCGTTTGCTACAGAGGCTTCTACAGGTGGGCGGTTTGGAGGGAGTTCTCATGCCGTGCCAGAGGTGAAGCAAAAGCAGCCTACCGGTGAGGAGTCAGCGTTTGCTGTTAGGCGTTGTTTCCGATGTGGGTCCTCAGCGCATCTAAAACGACAATGTCCGGAGTTGGTCAAGTCTCAGTTGCCGGTGCAGGAGCAGAGACGAGATCAGCAGCAGCAGTGGAAAAAGAAATTCTTCAAACGAAAACAGTCGGCTCAGCTGGTGACCGGCGAGGTCAAGATTGCTGATGAGAAACAAGCGGTCTGGGTGGTCGATTCGGGAGCATCTCGCCACATCGTAAATTCAGATGAATTGTTTGTTTCCAAGAACTCAGCACAGCGCAGCCAGGTGGCTCTAGCAGACGGAAGTACTTCCGAAGTGATTTTGGGGGGTGCAGTTTTTGTTCCTTGTCTTCGTGAATGCCTGCAAAATGTACTTTGTGTGCCTTCATTAAGGAGCAATCTGATGTCTGTAGATTGTTTGCTAAAAGCTGGGTTTAAAGTGTATTTTGAAGGAGACAGTTGCATTATTAAGAAGGCTGGTGAGATTTTAGGCACTGCTAAGTCAGAGGGAGGCTTGTTTTGGCTTAAAGCAGGATCTCAAGTTGCAGCAGTAGTCAGTAAATCTCAGCCTGCAGTGAATAACAAAGCTATACATGACAACTGTGTGCACTTATTGCATAGGAAAATGGGGCATGCTTGCTGGAAAAGTGTACTAAAAATGTCTGAATTGGCTGATGGGGGTGATTTAAAGAGTTGTAACAAGTACCTTGATTGTAATGTTTGTAAAAAGGTTAAAACCCACAGAGTCTCTTACCCCAGAAGTGACAGAGTTAGTGAGTCACCGCTACAGCTGGTTCACATGGACGTAATTGGTCCATTTGCTGTAAGCAGGGGTGGATCGCGTTTTTCATTAACAATTGTGGATGACGCCACACGTTACTCTTGGGTTTTTCCCATGAAGAACAAGGGTGACGTGTTCACTAAGTTTAAAGGCTGGGTGGCATCTGTGGAAAGATTTCTGTCCACTAAACTTAAAAGGATTCAGACGGACAGAGGTGGCGAATTTATGTCAAATGCTTTTAGAAATTGGTTACAAAAGCGTGGCATTGGGCATAGAAAAACGAATGCTTTTTCCCCAGAGGAGAATGGCGTTGCAGAGCGAAAAAACAGATCTTTACAAAATATGATGTTTGCCATGCTTGATGATGCTGATTTGCCCATGTCTTATTGGGGGGAGAGCATGCTCACCGCGTGTTATCTCCAAAATAGGCTCTTTCATCAAACAATAGGTACAACCCCGTACTTTAAATTGTTTCAGAAAAAACCCAAAATTGACCATTTGCATGTGTTTGGATCAAAAGCCTGGGTATTAATTCCAAAACAAATGAGAAAGAAGGGAGATCCTAAGACCAAACAGTTAGTGTTTGTGGGTTACCAGGAGCTGGGAAAAGGTTTCCGCTTTGCTGAAGGGACAAATGGCATTGTGATCTCCAGGAATGCCAGTTTTTGTGAACATAGTGGCTGGGAGAGACTACATGCCAATACTGAGGTTTGGTTTGAACCTTCCCAGGAGATTCATGACTCTGAAGGTAAACATAGAGAATCAGAGTCTGAGGGGGAGGAAAGTTCAGATAAGAGCTCTCAAGAAAGTGGAGTTAGCCAGAGACCAGTTGCTAAGCAACAAAAGAGAGGTCGTAGTTCTGAAGAGGAAAGTGGGTCAGAAGAAAAATTTTCTCCCAGAAGATCTAAAAGACAAAACAAAGGAGTGCCTCCAGTGCGTTTTTCTCCTGATACTGCAAATGTTTTTAGTGTGATTGCAGAACCCAAGAGTTTTCAGGAGGTGTTAAAGTTACCAAAAGAGGAGGCAGAGCGCTGGAAACAGGCAATGGAGGAAGAGATGTCCTCTCTGAATGAGCACAAGGTTTTTACACCAGTAGCAGCGCCTGAGGGGGCAAAGATTGTAGGCTGCAGCTGGGTGTACAAACTTAAACCACTGGTGACAGGAGAGTACAAATACAAAGCTCGTTTAGTGGCACAAGGATACTCTCAGAGGCCTGGAAAAGATTATGACGAGACTTTTTCCCCTACTGCTAAGGGGGACAGTGTAAGGCTGATTCTAACGCTTGGAGCAAAGAGAAAACTCCTGTTAAACCATTTTGATATCCAGACTGCATATTTACATGCATCAATATCAGAAGACCTGTATCTAGCCGAACCGCCTGGTTATGAGACAGGTTCCAATAGAGTGTTAAAATTAAACAAAGCTCTATATGGTCTCAAACAGGCTGCAAGATCTTGGAACAAATGTTTCCATGAGGCCTTAGTGTCATTTGGTTTCAAGCAGAGTACAGCTGACAATTGTGTTTATGTACGTGGTACAGGCAGTGATCAAGAGTTTTGTCTGATCTATGTAGATGATGTATTGTATGCCTGCAAAACAGATAAACAAACTAAGAGGTTTGCCAAACAATTGTCCAGTAAGTTCAAAGTGAAAGACTTAGGCCCGGTTAGGACATATCTAGGGTTGGAAGTGTGCTGGGCCCAAGATGGCAGCTGCCTAATTAGTCAGCAGAACAAAATTAAACAACTACTGACTACATACAGAATGCAGGATTGCAAAGGGGCAGTGGTGCCTATGGATCCAGGTTTCATAAAAACACTTCATACAGATGAGAGTCCTGAATTTGAACATCCTGATGTATATCACTCTGTAATTGGAAGTTTATTGTATCTAGCACAGTGGTCCAGACCTGATATTAGCTATGCAGTAGGCATATTAAGTAGATTGGTCTCAAAACCCACACTAAATGCCTGGAAAGGGGTAAAACAAGTTCTGAGATACCTCAAACAGACAATTGGCTATATGTTACAATTAAATTCTTCAGAGGATGAAATGTTGAGTTGCTTCTGTGATAGTGACTGGGGAAATTTGCCGGATAGAAAATCTGTCACAGGACTGGTCATAATGGTCGGTGGAGCTTTAATCAGCTGGCGGTCACGCAAGCAAGACGTTGTAAGTGTGTCATCAACGGAATCCGAGTACGCCGCATTGAGTGAATTGTGCAACGAGGTGATTTATTTCACGCATTTGTTAGCAGATTTAAATGTAAATTGTGGAGAACCAGTACAAGTTTACATTGATAATCAAGCTTGTATAACTTTAAGTAAAACAGAGGGTTTCAAATCACGTTCTAAACATATCTCTGTAAAATACCAAAATGTGCGTTGCTGTGTACAAGACAATATAATCACCTGTACTTATGTATCAAGTGAAGAAAATGTAGCAGATGTGTTAACTAAACCATTGGCAAAGGTAAAGAACAAGCGAATGTGCAAGGGTTTAGGTTTGCTAGAAAAATGATCTTCTACATAGGTGTATTTGATGTTAATTGTCCAGCAGAATCTGTGAGGGGGTGTTCAGTTTCTGTTAATTGATTCTCATGGGAAACTTGCAGATTCTGGCTTCAAACAATTAACTCAAGGCAGTGTCAATTCACTCTTGGCAGAAAGCCCAGGTCAGCTTGACCTAGAAACTGCTTACTCTGATTGGTTAACGACCAGCATTCAACTCTTAACTAGGGATTGCTAGCTCAGTTTGATGTGAGGTGTGTTAGGAGTAGAAGTGCTGTGTATGGTTTGAGAGAGAGAGAAAGAGAGGATTTATTTTGCTTTTATTTGTATGCAGAAACTCTGCTGGTTTTATTTTCTCCTTTTTAATAAATCCTGTAAATAGTTATTCTGAGTCTAGCTGACTAGTCATTACTGCCGCAACTAGCTTCTTCGCTGTGCAGGAAAAAACTGCTACGTTTGGGCTAAAGCCAATAGGGCTATGCCTGACACTTCAAAGTTCCATGAAAAGATTACAACCAGTATATGATCTCCTTTAATCAATGGATCCACAACATGACAACACTCACAGCATATGAATGGTTTACTTCTAGATGCAGACTTTGTCTAAATATGTTGACATTTGGAATGAGTTTACAGTGGCACCTCGTGTTAAGAACTTAATTCGTTCTGGAGGTCCGTTCTTAACCTGAAACTGTTTTTAACCTGAGGTACCACTTTAACTAATGGGGCCTCCTGCTACTGCCGCTGCGCTGCCGCCGCCGCGCTGCCGCCGCCGTGCAATTTCTGTTCTCATCCAGAAGCAAAGTTCTTAACCCGAGCTGCTATTTCTGGGTTAGCGGAGTCTGTAATCTAAAGCGTCTGTAACCTGAAGCGCCTGTAATCCGAGGTACCACTGTGTACAGAATATAGCAGGCAATTAATAACCATATATGTATTAGGACAATAATATTAGTTATATATCTGTGTATATAACAATGTATGGAGATGGACAATAAATGATTACATTTAGTGTACTAAACTGTATCTTTCTTTCTTAAAGTGCTTTTTGCACTATCCTCCTCTTTTCTTTTCTTTCTTTTTCTCTTTCATCAATAAAATCAATCAATAAAAATCACAACTATCATGATTCAAAATGGCTGCCAAAACCTTAAGAATGGGTCAGCGAGACATGGTGTCCACCAACACTCCAGCTATTATGGAAGCTGTCACTGATAAAATTAAATAATTTCATGCTCCACTTACTGCTGAGTGGACGAAAGTGTTCGATTCTATGAAGGAAAAATTAGAATTCTTAATGCAAAAACCCCCAGACCATTGAAACAACTGCAGATGAACTGCTGGACCTGGTCATCCAGTAAAACATGGACTTTATTAAAAGCCATTTTGAGCTCTCTATAAAGGTGGATGACCAGGAGATTAGAGTGAGATGATAAAACCTGTGCTAGAGGGGTGTTCCAGAGGGGGCTGAACAAGAGGATAGGATCAAATTTTTGCTGGTATGGTGGGTGACCAAGATCCCTAAAGTACCCCTGTCTCCTGGTGATATTGAAAGAGCCCAGCAAAGTTTAGCTCCCAAGCTCAAGAATTTATCTATGTGCAGATACATTACCGGGGTATTTCAAAGACTTTAAGGAGCTTTGAAACCAGTAACTAAAAAATAACAAGCAGCTCAAGTAAAATATTGTTAGGCTTTCCCACAACTAGTGGGGTTTGCTACTAATAAGAAGGAGATGACTCGCTTTCTGCAGCTACTGAATTTAGGAACCCCTTGGGATTTAGAAGAACTGGAGGAAAAAGATGAGAGCTTATCTGTGGAAGATTCCATGGAATATAGTGCCAGTTATTTCAATGGTTTGGTCGATTCAAAATGGGCTAGATCTGTTCTCAGAAATGAATATCAAATACAATTTGCTTGACGTATAGAGGATATTACCCAGATAGAGATCACAATTTTAATTCACCTAGGCACAACAGATATTGTAGAATTAATTGCCTACCAACATCTAACACTCTTCATACTAGGTTCCAAGAAGCATACATAGGTTACGTTTCTGGTACTTAAGGTTGGCCTGGGAGAGATGCCTACAGAAAACCCTGAAGGACCTCTGCCAGTCGTGTCGACAATACTTAAGGGATGTGGGTGGTGCTGTGGTCTAAACTACTGAGCCTCTTGGGCTTGCCGATCGGAAGGTTGACGGTTCAAATCTCCACAACAGGGTGAGATCCCATTGCTCTGTCCCAGCTCCTGCCAACCTAGCAGTTCGAAAGCATACCAGTGCAAGTAGATAAATAGGTACTGCTGCGGTGGGAAGGTAAACAGCGTTTTCCGTGCACTTTGGTTTCTGTCACGGTGTTCCATTGTGCCAGAAGCAGTTTAGTCATGCTGGCCACATGACCTGGAAAGCTGTCTGTGGACAAACACCGGCTCCCTCGGCCTGAAAGCGAGATGAGTGCCGCAACCTCATAGTTGCCTTTGACTGGACTTAAAAGTCCAGGGGTACTTTACCTTTTTTTTTTTTTTACAGTACTGAGCTTGACGGACCAATGGTCTGACTCAGTATAAGGCAGCTTCTGTTATGTCCTGAAGTTCTCACCCTGGGCCAGCAGGGGGATACTGTAGAGAGTTTTCACTCAGGTCCACATATGCAAATAAGGAATTAAAAGTGACATTCAGTGATTGGATAGTTACAGAAAGTAGTTACTGTTGCGTTGTAGTGGAACTCTATATAAGCAGGCTGGCTGAACCCTTCAGTTCAGTTCTGTTCTGGCCTGTGAATAAACAAGAGCTGTTTGAAGAATCGCTGTGTCGTCTGATATGTTCACCGACAATGTAACAGCTTCCTATGTTTCTTCTACCAATCCAATCCTGTATGAGGCATAGGAAGGGGGTTGTATCAGAGTGCCATGTTTGGAGACTTATTGCCCAGGTTGTCCTTCAGACATGGCACTCTGATACAATCCCCTTCCTTTTCTCTTCCAGGACCTTCCAGACAAGAAGATGTGACTTTGCTGGATTCTTTAGAACAGTGTTTCCCAACCTTGTGCCTCCAGCTGTTTTTGAACTACAATTCCCATCATCCCTGACCACTGGTCTTGCTAGCTAGGGATGATGGGAGTTGTAGGCCAAAAACATCTGGAGGCACAAGGTTGGGAAACACTGCTTTAGAAGGCTTGCTCTCAGAGCAGGCCCTGACACTCCAATGCCAGGGGGGGGGGGTTAAGCTACAAGATAAGATTACTTTACAGAGGTGACCGGGTCCATAGCAGGACTAATCCACCCAGCCTTCAGAAAGCCTTAGAAAGTTTTTGCAACTTGGAGATGCAACAACTTCCTTTTTACCTGAGCTCTGTCCAGGGTTGTGGCCTGGTCTCTGCCTTATTCTGAATTGATGGTTTAACAGTCAAGACGTATCCCAAGAATTCTAGGATTTGAAACTCAGCCATGAAATTGTGTAAATGTTCTCTACCTCTACACCCCCCCACTCTGGAACACTCCCTGAGCTCCTTAGTGAGAGGGAGGGGATTACTTGGAAATCAGTTCAAATTTGGAGTGTGGATGGATTGTAGGAAGAGGATGCTGCTGACTAGTTTTCCACCGAAATGAGTTGTGCTACAATAACAGATTAAGTGGATTTTTTAGACGCTAAACCCGAGGGCAGGAATTGTCTTTCTTGCTGAGATTTGTAAGACAATCTGGGAGCCTTTTGGGGGGCTGAAGAGTGGGATAAAAATGGTTTAAATAAATAAAATCAAATAAATATACAGCCTGGAAGAAAGTGCCACCCTTTCTGAAGTCTTCATAGTCCCACTCGGATGCTTCTCTCAGACTGAGGCGTTTTATGAGCCTAATTAAAATTTCCAACCAGGTTTCATTTGTTCCCTAATTATGTTTCTCTGCAGAGTCAAGCAAAAGAGAGAGAGAGAAGTATCTTGTCTTGTACATAAATCACTATCAGCAAAAACGCCAACTAGTAGGAATCTTGGGAATCAAAGCGTTATGAGCACAACCGTACCTTGTAAGCAGCAAGTGCTTCCCTCAGAAATGCTCAGGTGCGGTTTCCCGAAATGCATCGGTCAAGTTTCGTTCACATGCTTGCCAGGGTTGTTTAGCTGGAATGCAGAATTCACGTTTCCTGTAAAGGTTCCTTGTAATATCCAGATGCGGAGAACTGTGGTTTGTTTAAACAACAGTTTCGGAAGAAGCCAGGACCTGAAACCACAGCTTGATGCTGGCTTGTTCTCACTAACTATGGTTGAAACCAGGGACTCCCAACCTTTGTGAGGTTGTGGCTCTGTGATTATTCACAACATCCTCCACTGGCTTTGAATTTGCCAGCAGTGAGAAAGAAGCCTGACTTGTGGAGGGCTCCTTTATGAGAAGAAGGACCCTAAGACAATCAAGATTCACTTTTTGCACAGAGGGTCCTATGAGGACACATTCACTCGGCTGCTGAATGAGTGGCTGCTAAGGGGGTAACTGCTGTCAGGAGCTTGTCCTACACTCAAATAGGACCCTGGTAGAGACACATGCCCAACTGGCATGTTCTCTCCCTCCTGGTCGATCATTCGGGAGCTTCAAAAGCTTTCTTCAGCCCGAACATCACAGCAACCGATGCCAACAGACATCGGCACACTTAGGGATCCGCAGAGTCTTCACAGCTTGTGTGACAGACCTCAGCAACTCAGCATTTTGGCTAATCTACTTTATTTACATATAATCACACACAGAGCACTGCAACATGGCTCCCTCTCTCTCTAGCATCAGACAGCAAAGAGCAAAAAGTACAAAGGACAATAGTTCCACTTCACCGAACATAGTAACACAAACATCCTGTTTCCGTCACTTCCCACTCTGTGGAGTCAAAACATATACCGTCATGTGATAGACAACTATCCCATGACTGCAATCATGGAGCAGGAATTCTAACAACTGCTGCCTGGTGCAAATATTAGCAGCTGACTAATGACAGTGACCCCGAAGCTCATTTGCATGTACCTTCATGGTGTGAGGAGTCCCCCTAGTGGTGGTACAAGGGCAGGGTAGCAATTTCCTGCTATTGCCCCTGCATTTCAACAATACAATGGTACCTCTGGTTACGAACGTAATTCGTTCCGGAGGTCCATTCTTAAGCTGAAACTGTTCCTATCCAGAGGCGCGCTTTCGTTAATGGGGCCTCCCGCTGCATGTGCGCCTCCAGCACGTGATTTTTGTTCACATCCTGGGGCAAAGTTCGTAATCAGGAGCAGCTACTTCCGGGTTAGCGGAGTTTGTAACCAGAAGCGTTCGTAACCATAGTTACAACCATGCATGTGGTGAGCATTCTGTCCTGTCCTGAGCTGAGCTCATCAAATGCCTGTGAAGTCAATTCTGCAGGCAGTCTCTCTTTCCCATCTCTACAACCCCAGGGCTTGCAAATACCTACCAAGCTATCAATCCATCTCTTGTCTGTGAGCATTTAAATTCAGTTCCACGTCTGCAGACAATGCCATTGTAATCCTCGGATGTCCAACACATCTTATCTTTTGTAGAAAATTCAAAACTCCCTCTCACTTTTGTTAGTTTGGGTGCGGAAGCCTGGAAAAAGCCACTTAAAAACACAATAGTTCCAACCTGAAAGATTTCTGGAGGGCAGCAAATCTGTAGCAAAAAGCTGTCCTCTGATGTAAATGACGCCCCTCTTTTTATTGGATTAAAAAAAATATATATCCAGGCTCAGAGAGGCATAAAGCTTCTCTTTTTCCCCGTGTGATAGCACTAATAATAAGACAGCTCTGGAAGACTGAGCGATGTAATCACACCCCGGAGCAAAGTTTTAATTTGATTTAAACCTACCATAGTCCAAGATTCTAACATTCAGGTATGGGCTGTGCCTGAAATTGCTCTGATATTAACCTCTCTGATAGTGGCTGGGTTTGCTGAGTGGCATTGATGAGCATGCAACCATTCTCCTAAACTATTCGCAAGTAATTGCAGTTAATGCATGAGATATACTTAATTTGCTGCAAGACCAATAGCAATATTTTTGAGCGCTACTGAACATCTATTCAGCAATAAAAAATTTGCAGGCTTTATGCTTTCCTTTTCCAGCTTTTGTTATTCGCCCCCTTCCCCCCCCTCCGGTATGGTGTGAATCTGTTAAAAAAATGCCAACTCGCGTCAATTTGATTACAATCAAAGTGCAATCACAACAGATGTAACCACATAACAATTAAGTTTATGCCCCTTTCCTGAAATTACTGCATTCAAAGTCGGTTGAAGAAAATACAGCAAAATGATTCTTTGTGATGCTAAACTGAACCAGTCATCCAGAGTATGTCAATAATCAATGATACTCAACTCCTAATAATCCATTATGCTAAAACTAGCAGAAACACTGCAATGCCAGTGCTAAAGAACAAGTCACAATTCTGACACTGCACATATTTGGTATGACCATGATCACCCAGATATGTGCGTGTATGCATACATATATACATTATACCGCTTAATTGCAAATAAAACCTATAAGTGGTAAATAAAACCTCTACAACTGTGATTCACATCCTGAAATGTCACTGTGAAAGCAAGTAGGTGAAAAACAATATTTCTTTAGAGAAAGTTCTCTTTTGTTTATAATAATATATAATTATTATATAATTAGGGGACGCGGGTGGCGCTGTGGGTAAAAGCCTCAGCGCCTAGGGCTTGCCGATCGAAAGGTCGGCAGTTCGAATCCCCGCGGCGGGGTGCGCTCCCGTTGCTCGGTCCCAGCGCCTGCCAACCTAGCAGTTCGAAGGCACCTCCGGGTGCAAGTAGATAAATAGGGACCGCTTACCAGCGGGAAGGTAAACGGCGTTTCCGTGTGCAGCTCTGGCTCACCAGAGCAGCGATGTCACGCTGGCCACGTGACCCGGAAGTGTCTTCAGACAGCGCTGGCCCCTGGCCTCTTGAGTGAGATGGGCGCACAACCCCAGAGTCTGGCAAGACTGGCCCGTACAGGCAGGGGTACCTTTACCTTTACTATTATATAATTATAATAACTGCTTCATCTATGGCAGGGTTTCCCAAACTTGGGCCTCCAGTTTTTTTTGGGTTTTTTGGACTACAATTCCCATCATCCCTAGCTAGCAGGACCAGTGGTCAGGGATGATGGGAGTTGTAGTTCAAAAAAACAGCTGGAGACCAAAATTTGGGAAACCCTGATGGATGGCAAGACCTCTTGATGAATTTTGTATAAGATCTGAACTGGGGCTCTGATAAACTGAAACACATAAAACAAGGAATGGGATACCCTTAACATAAAGGCTGAAAATTACAGCCCACAAAATGGTGACACAGAGGCAGAGTCTGTCAGAAAGAAGTTTGTTAAAGATGCTGAGAGTTTTTTTAGGCAACCCCTATTCACCTCCCAGATTTATAATTCTCAAAGTTCCTTGAGAGTTATGGCTCTGGATGGAAAATAGGGGTCTCCTAACAAGTCTAGGTAAAGGTAAAGGTACCCCTGCCCGTACGGGCCAGTCTTGACAGACTCTGGGGTTGTGCGCCCATCTCACTTAAGAGGCCAGGGGCCAGCGCTGTCCGGAGACACTTCCGGGTCACTTGGCCAGCGTGACATCGCTGCTCTGGCGAGCCAGAGCCGCACACGGAAACGCCGTTTACCTTCCCGCTGTTAAGCGGTCCCTATTTATCTACTTGCACCCGGAGGTGCTTTCGAACTGCTAGGTTGGCAGGCGCTGGGACCGAGCAGCGGGAGCGCACCCCGCCGCAGGGATTCGAACCGCCGACCTTTCAATCGGCAAGTCCTAGGTGCTGAGGCTTTAACCCACAGCGCCACCTGGGTCCCTCCTAACAAGTCTAATGACCCTTAAATAACTACAGTTGTGTGTCAAGGCCCCCAATCCACCCCCCAGGAGAATAAAGACACAAGGACACAGAATTTTAGGTTAAATGTTAATGGGCAAAATTTAGGCTGAAAGAGGAAGCCTCAGAATCGCGCCGTAGCTTAAATCGTCCCTGGCCATGCCCTCAAGCAACCTGATTGGCTGCCTGGCAACCTGACATGGCCAGGATCTCCTTCAGCGGGACATGGGATGCTATCCCGCCACTGACGCTGAGGGGAGTGGCTAGGTGGCCAGACTGCAACCTGGCCCCACCAGGAAGTGGACCGAATTTCCCATAATTTGGGGGGGGGGAGCCATGGCTGCTTAAAATGGCCTCATAGTGCTTCAGTAGTGTGAATGCGGCCGTCATGATGGTCACCAACATGGATGGATTCAAAAGAGGATTAGATGTGACATTCCAAAGGAGCAGAAAAGACTTTTTATGTATGCAATGACGGCCGCATGTATGCTGTTAGCCCAGAGATGGAAAGAAGATAAAGTCCTTACCAGAGAAGAATGGCAAATGAAGCTGTTGGACTAGACCAAAACTTTAACAAAGATTGGGGGAGGGGAATTAATATTGATCTTGGAGATCACTGTAAGCAGATGAAAACATTAGCAGGATTGCAATAACGCTCGTAATGTGGATTTATATAAAATATGGACTATTGGAAAAGATGCAGTAGAAAAGGTTTAATAATAGGACCCACAGAGGGGAAGTTGGGAAGTCCAGAGATTCGGAGGAATGACCTCTTTCAGCTTCTGCCTTCTGGAAGAAGGTACAGGGTTATAAAGACTAGGACTAGACGCCTGAGAAACAGTTTCTATCCAAATGCGATTTTGGTTTTAAACACAGTTTAAGGAGTCTCTATGGAAGTACATTGTATTTTAAAAATGGGGTATCAGAGTTTTTAGGGGGCTAACCAGGTTGGGATAGCTGGCTTGTTTGTTTTTGAATGTCTTATGTAGATTTTTTCAATTTCGTTGTTCTGTATGGGACAATGAGAATAAAGATTATCGTATCGTGTCGTATCATGTATGGTTGTATTGTTATAATTTTATACTTTTAAAATCAAATGAAAATTATTTCAAAAAAGAGAATTAGATGAATCCGTGAAGGTGCAGGCTATAATGGCTACTAGGATGACACTGTTTTCCCTACACTGTCAGAGGGGCCGTCTTTAGCATATGTGGCGCTGGGGTGCAAAAACCGCCCAGCGCCCGAATTAAGTTGTTGAGCTCTTTTTGAGGGGGGCAGCTCAAAGTTCTTGAGCTTTGTTTTAGGGGGGCATGCAACTCTCTCTCCCATGCCACTGCAGGCGGAGGGAAGAGAGCAATCCCTGCAGAGGCTTGGGTGGGAAGCTGCATGCCCGCCAGCCATCTGGTGCCCCCCAGAATTTGGCGTTGGGGTGCCCTGCACCCCTTGCGTCCCCGGGTAAAGACGGCCTTGACTGTCAGAGATGGAGTGCCCCTGAATGCCAGTTGTGGAATCACATGTGGGAAGAGAGCTAGTGTGGTGTAGTGGTTAGGAGCGGTGGACTCGTAATCTGGTGAACCGGGTTCGATTCCCCGCTCCTCCACATGCAGCTGCTGGGTGACCTTGGGCTAGTCACACTTCTCTGAAGTCTATCAGCCCCACCCACCTCACAGGGTGTCTGTTGTGGAAGAGGAAGGGAAAGGAGATTGTGAGCCGCTTTGAGACTCTTTAGGGTAGTGATAAAGCAGGATATCAAATCCAAACTCTTCTTCTTCTGTGCTTTTGGGTCTTGCTTTGGGGCTCCCCACAAGCATCTGGTTGGCCACTGTGAGAACATGATGCTGGAGCAGATGGACCTTTGGAATGACCCAACAGGTTCTCCTTCCAGTTGCCACATCAAAATGGCGGCTTTCCAGCTTTGAGCATGCCTTTCAAGCAGCTTCCGTACACAGTAGCTCAGTTCAGTTCCAACGTACGTATCTTTAGGATTAGCCGCATCAGAAAAGAACAACTCCATCTTGTGGGCCATCTTCTTGCCATCGTACACCTACAGGAATCATTGGTCTCACTTGCGACTGCAGCTTATTCAGCCTCATATGGCATTATTGCCTCATAAACTGGATGTACCCTCCAGTTATCATCATCATAAATAAGAGCAGGGTTGCAATCAGACCAAATGTGTGATCGACTCCTCGGAGCAAGGTTGTTGGGTGTTTTTTTCTTTTCCTTTTCCTTTAAACCAGCCATCTATTATGGCAGAGCACATTGGCAGCAGTGCTGTAGCTGAAGGGTCTGGCAAAGGTTTTCTTTCTATAACTCTCATTTTTCAAGGCTTTAATAAACTCTATTTATGCCAGTTTGATCACCAGGGTGAAACTGGCCATATCGCGTCCCAGTAGTACAACAAACATTTTATTTTTCTTAACACCAGCCTTCAATAATATTAAGCTTTAGAAATAAATACATTGTGGCAGCAAAAAGAGGCTTATTTGCAGTTTAGGAGCTCCAGAAAAGTTCTGCTTTGAAAATAACATGGCGTTTCAGCCTTAAGTTCCCATCTTATGATCCCTCACAGGGCTGTTCTGAAGATAAGTGAGGGGAAATGCCTTTCTTTACAAATGTATTCCCTACTTTTGCCCCTGCACAAGCCTTTATGGTGGCAATAGCAATAGCCATAATAAATCTAACACATTTAGGTTAAGGATAAAGTCCCTTGACCCATGTTTTAGTCTAGCAAACTCTTAGGAGACCTGATGGAGATACAACAAATTATAAATGGGAGAAAATAGATGGGGGAGGCGACTATAGACGACTGAAAGCGCTTCAGCACGCAACATAAAATTAACCGGTGGAATTCACTGCCACAAGATATGGTGGTGTTTGCTGCCATTAGCAAAAGTGGTTTTTCAGAAGATCAAATGGAAGAAAATTTGTTTTTGATGACTGCGCATTTTATTGTTGCAACCTGCCCTGGGACCTTACAGTAAAGGGCAGGCAACCAACCAACCAAACATAACAACATGGCACTTTGCCAACTTGGTGCCCTCCATATGTTTTTGGATTACAACACCCATCAGTCCCAGCCAGCAAGTTCATGCCATTTTTTCCAACCCACCCTATGCTCTCAGTTCTTACTGCGCTCTTGGGAGGACTCCCCCCCACTTATTTCCCCCTCAAAAAATATTTTTTGAACTTCTAAAAACATTGGAATTTCTCAATACTTCTGAATACCCGATACTGGTGATCAACAGGGTTGTTGAATTCATACCCATTTTATGAGCTTCTCAAAGGCAATGTTGCAGACTGAATGCTACAAGAAATGAAGTTTTAATCTGAGCCAGTGAGGTAGTTATTATTATTATTATTATTATTATTATTATTATTATTATTAACGTGGCTGGCTGGCCTGTAACTACATTTACCACTCCCAGAGTGTGCACACATTTCCTTCCCTCTTCACCACCCAGGCTGATTGCCAGGGCTTGCATAACACGAGGCATGGCATTTTGTAAATTCTGATGTTCAACTGATTCTCTAGACTTCTGTGCACAGTGCAATGCAAACTCAAGTGATCAGCTGATTGTTGGGGGTTCAGAGAGGATGGTGCATGGGACATTACAAACCCTATGCAATAAAGAAAAAAAGAAAATAGCTCACTAATAATAATAATAATAATAATAATAATAATAATAATAAACTTATTTATTTATACCCTGCCCATCTGGCTGGGTTTTCCCAGCCACACTGGGCAGCTTACAGAATATATAAAACATAATAAAGCATCAAACATTAAAAACTTCCTGATACAGGGCTGCCTTCAGATGTCTTCTAAAAGTTCTTTATAGTTCTTTATCTCCTTGACATCCAAAGGGAGGGTGTTCTACAGGGATGGTGCCACTACCGAGAAGGCCTTCTGCCTGGTTCCCTGTAACTTCCCTTCTTGCAGTGAGAGAACAGGCAGAAGACCCTCGGAGGAGGACTTCAGTGTCTGGGCTGAGCAATTGGGGTGGGGACGCTGTTGATCTTTAAGGTGTCACAAGACTGTTGGTTTTGCTGCAACATCAAACATGAATAACAACAATCAGATCCTATATAAAAAGTCACAATTAGTATGACAGTAATTATGAAATCAGGTGACCTTTGCTTGCAAGGCACACGGGAGACCCAGTTCACTAGCAATTGATCTGGTGGTAGTTGAATAACATTTTTCACTTAACTGGTCCATGAGATCCACATCCTCATCCTTGTATTAATGGTCCTGTCTGGCGTACACAGTCAGCTGCTGCCTGATGCAACAGCTAAGGCTCTGTGAGTCAATTCTAGGAGAAACATTACTGTCTAAGGCAAGCAAAAGTTTAAGTCCCAACCGTTCCTACTGGCTTACCGTTCCCCTGGTTAGCTTTATGAAAACATTAACCTTGACATTTTGACGACATCTTTCCTTTCCCTTCATTTAGTATCTCATTTAAAGTTTGTTTTCATTGTCTTCCATTTAACGATTCCCTTGGACTGATTGCACAACCAAAGTCCTTTGAAGAATGACAGTCCTGGGCTCTTGGTGGCAGATCCCAAAGTGGGGTTTAAATGTCGAAAACAGAGCCAAGCTGCTATGTGGTGCCTGGGCAGCTCTGCGTCAGCATTCTCAGGTAGCAACACGGGTGGAACATGGAAAAGCAAACAACCGCTTGTTAGAAAAACCTGAAAAAACAGACAAGGCGTGTGCTTTTGTAAACCAAGAAAATCTTTAATAATAAAATTACTTAAGGAAGGGAATGAAAGGCAGGAGGCGTTGCTCTCAATGTTGCCTCATTTCACTGAATCAGGGATATCCAGCGTGGTGGAAGACCTGGGTTCCAGTCCCCACTCAGACAATGAAGTTCACAGAGTGACCTTGGGCCAGTTAATGTCTCTCAGCCTACCTCACAGAGTTGTTGTGAGGATAAAACAGGGAGGAGGATAACCACGCACGATGCTATGCGTTCCTTGGAGAAAAGGTAGATTATAATAGTAGCAAGCAAACAAAGAGCCAGAAGAGATTGTATTTATTTATTTCTCACAATTATGTCCCACCATTCCTCCAAGGGGCTCAAGGTGGTTCTCTTTCTCCCCTCACAACAGTCCTGTGAGGAAGGCTAAGTTGAGAGAATGTGATTGGCTCAAATTCACCTAGCGAGTTTCATGGCTGAGCAGGGAATTGAACCTTGGTCTCCTAGGTCTTAGTCCAGCACTCTAACCACTGCACCACACGGGTTGATTTTGAAGGTCATCTGTCAGGGATGGGTTCCAGGAGCAGGTTAGTAATAACTCACTCAACTCTTTATTCAAAGAAGCAAACAGGCCCAGTGAGCACAGCAACTCTTCCCTAGTCTTGCGCCAATGAGGCAGTTATGAAAACTGGAAGTTCCCACCTTCCCACCGCTCTCTAAGACTCCTTCCCCAAATCCTTCCTCAGCAACCTGAGACTCCTTTGGTCTTTTCTCTCTTTGCTCCACACTCTTCATTCCTCTTCGTGTTCTGGGAGAATGGGGTGGTGGTGGAGGAGCTTTTCGCAACAGGAGGGGGACACTTCCATGGCTTCTTCTGCAGCCTGTCTCATCTCTGCCTCTTGGGCCCCCTCCTCACCAGCCTCCTCTCCTGAGTCTAGCCTGCTCTCTGCCACATCCTCTTCCTGCTCACTAAACCTTGTTGCCTCTTCAGCTTCTGACACCTCCTCCTCCCAGTCTGCTCCCTCTTCTCCCTTTGACCACTCATCATTGTCCCGCCACCAATCGCCTGGCTCTGAGCCTTCTTCTCTTGGGGGTACTCTTGGGGGTTCCCCAGAGAGTGCCTTCCACCCCTCCTCTGTATCCAGCCAGTCCATGACATCATCTAATCCAGCATATTCACATTGCTATTACCGAGAAATTATAGTTAATAGACTATTCCCCCAGAATCCTCTAAACTAGTGTACTCTCTGCCCCCTAAATTTGCCTGCTGCCCTCAGGTCTAGGGAAGGATATTGCCCCATTACCAAAAGTGAATAAGATTTAACTGCCAGTTGAGATGGATTCTGTGCATGGAATAAGGGGTGCCATCTTGTCCCTTGCCTCAGGCTGAAAATATCTTTGAGCTGCTCCTGCAAGTCTAACTGATGAGGAAATAAAGGTGATAGCAGCACCGAAAGAAAGAAAGAAAGAAAGAAAGAAAGAAAGAAAGAAAGAAAGAAAGAAAGAAAGAAAGAGCCTCAAAACGGCACTGCAAAACAGAATTTTATAAAATAAATGTCCTTATAAAATAATGAGATGCCCAATGTGTTTCAGCAATGACTTCATTTGTGTTGCCTTTATAGGAAAAAGTGTATTCTTGGGCTCCCAAATATGGCCTTTGCTGAAATGTGACATTCGTTCTCACTATTATATGACATTTTTGTCATTTTATGAAATCCAATTTTCTTCGGGACACTTTTAGGGCTTCGCCTCTATTGTTGACAAGCAGGACTCTGCCATCTCCACAGTCATTCTCCCGCCTTGCCAGTCACTGATCAGAGGTGGGAGGAAAGAAATAGAACACAAAAGCTCTGCAGCGATGGGAGGGACATTAAAGGGGCATTCCCCTTCTTTGAGCTGCAACCTGGCAGTCCTATGAAAAAGTGAAGCAGAAATCTAAGGGGATTGACAAGGTTATAACTGCCTTGAGATGGAAGCCCAGACATAGGACTGGGATCACTCTGCAGAGGTGGTGATATAAAGAACAGAAGAGAACAGAGGTAAAGGACCCCTGGACGGTTAAGTTGTGGCGCTCATCTTGTTTTCAGGTCCACAGACAGCTTTCCAGGTCATGTGGCCAGCACAATTAAACTGCTTCTGGTGCAACAGCACACTGTGACAGAAATCAGAGCGCAAGGAAACATCCTTTACCTTCCTACCACAGTGGTGCCTATTTATCTACTTGCACTGGCGTGCTTTCGAACTGCTAGGTTGGCAGGAGCTGGGACAGAGCAACAGGAGCTCACCCTGTCGTGCGGATTCAAACTGCTGACCTTCCGATTGGCAAGCCCAAGAGGCTCAGTTGTTTAGACCACAGCGCCACCAGTGTCCCTCACCTAATAGAATAGAACAGAATGTCTTGAAATAGTAGGGCTGCAGACTTCCGATTTCCGCCGTGGATAGAAAGGGAGCGCGGAAAGCCTCGTCGGGGTTTTCCGAACAACACAGGGGCTTGGGGGAGCTGCAAAGGCAAAACAGTATTGTCTCTCCCCAACTCCTAAGGCATTGTTTTCACCACAGGCAAATATATATGCAGATTTAACGGGGTAGCTAGCTCATCGGATCAATCAACTAATTTTTAATCAGGAGATTGCCCTGTGCACAAAGGCTATATGCACACACTCCTGGTTTGAGAAGCAGTGTACACATGACATTTCCCGCAAAACCAGCTTCAATCCAAACTGGGGGAAAAGAACAACCTAGCTGCATTTTAAGCTGGTAATGTGTACACAACCAGAAAGGTAGGCTTAACGGGGGGGGGGGGGGACACAATTTAGCACAGGGTAATCCTGTGTGTGTTCGACTCCAAAGCAAATTTTATTATGTTCAATGGGACTTATTCCCAAATAAATGTGTATAGGACTGCAGTCTCTGCCATTTTGTTTAACCAGCTTCCAAAAGGGCAGGCATGTTAGATGGCTGCAGTAAAACCAACAAGTCTTTTGACACCTTAAAGGCTAACTCATTTTATTTTGGCGCAAGTCAGCCTGCTGCTTTCCAGATGTTTGGGACTACAGCTCCCAACCAGGCCAGGGCTGATGGAAGCTGTCATCCAAAGTATCAGGAGGGCACCAGGTTGGCAAAGATTTGCTTATGCCATAATAAAAGGACCCCTGACCATTAGGTCCAGTCGTGGCCGACTCTGGGGTTGCGGCGCTCATCTCGCTTTACTGGCCGAGGGAGCCGGCGTACAGCTTCCGGGTCATGTGACCAGCATGACTAAGCCGCTTCTGGCGAACCAGAGCAGCGCACGGAAACGCCGTTTACCTTCCCGCTGGAGTGGTACCTATTTATCTACTTGCACTTCGACGTGCTTTCAAACTGCTAGGTTGGCAGGAGCAGGGACCGAGCAACGGGAGCTCACCCCGTCATGGGGAGTCGAACCGCTGACCTTCTGATCGGCAAGTCCTAGGCTCTGTGGTTTAACCCACAGCGCCACCCGCGTCCCTGTAATAGTTATAATATTTATATTATAATGCCATAATAGTTAGTCTTAAAGGTTCTTTCTCGATTTTTTAAATAAAAAGTATCACCATGAAGAATACAATATACAGATAATTGCATCTGGATGGCCATTGTGAGAACAGGATATTGGACTAGATGAGCCATTGGCCTGATCCAGCAGGCTTTTCTCCTCTTCTTATGTGTTTTATATTGTTGATTTAAAAAATAAAATAAAAAAGAATGCTTTTGTATTCTAAATATGCCCTCTACTGCAGATTGCCTGGAGACCCCCAATATAGATGATGAATTAAGTTTAATGATGATGAGCATAATTAAAAATTAGCATGCAAGAATCCACAATGAAAAATCCATAGGGTTACTAACTTCTTGAAGGACGCGGGTGGCGCTGTGGTCTAAGCCACAGAGCCTAGGGCTTACCGATCAGAAGGTTGGCGGTTCGAATCCCCACGACGGGGTGAGCTCCTGTTGCTCAGTCCCTGCTCCTGTCAACCTAGCAGTTCAAAAGCGCGCCAAAGTGCAAGTAGATAAAGAGGTACCACTCCGGCGGGAAGGTAAACAGCGTTTCTGTGCGCTGTTCTGGTTCGCCAGAAGCGGCGTAGTCATGCTGGCCACATGACCCGGAAGCTGTATGCCTGCTCCCTCGGCCAGTAAAGCGAGATGAGCGCCGCAACTCCAGAGTCGTCTGCGACTGGACCTAACGTTCAGGGGTCCCTTTACCTTTTTTACTAACTTTTTAGAGGGAAAGGGGTGGGGGCGGGGAAGCAACCAAGTTTTTATATATGGAATTACTAGAGAGACTACTTAATCTGTTTTTAAGAGATCCAGTTGCACCCTTGTTACATAGTGCAGCAGTGATGCCTTGTGCAGGTGCAAGGGGAACAGAATCCCTTTGTTCTTACTTGAATGCGGATAACATCTGCATCCAGCAACCCTTCTTCCCCTTGCGGATTGCTTGGTTGCTATCTTATAATTGTTAGGCATGTCTTTGTGCTTCTCTGACGCCTCCACTTTCCTCTCGACTCCTGTGGATGTGGGATTTCTGCCTGACGATAACAGGCTTTTAAAAAAATAAATAAATGCAAAGACTGTCAGAAATGTTCAATTGACTTTGTGTTTGGTTCTGGCAGTAATCAATGCCAGGAATTTCTCTCTCTCTCTCGGGGGCTTCCAATGATATCTTACTAACTACCTGCTGTAATTGGCATTTTCATCTCCTCCCTCCTGGAATAAGGCACTGTAGATGTCACATTTTTCTAAGCCTGAAATCTGTTGTCATTATTTCTTAGTTAAAACCAGCACTGCTATTCACATTCTGGAATTTTTTACTTCTTTCTCATGACCGGAACATGTATTTTAGGCAAGTCTGTAGAAGGGCAACTACGATCACTACAACCATTCCTCTTCCATGGATGCCTCCCTGATTTCGTTCTCCAGCTTAACATCACCCTGAAGATTGTGGTCAAGGGGGAAATAATACATCTACAGTAATAAATTATTTTTGGGGCATGATAAATCTGGTATCTACCAATGAGATAATACTGAGAATCGTTCAGTTAGAATGAAGGAGTCAGAGGTTCAGAACCACAGGTGGCAATCCTACAGGCAGGGCCAGCCCTATCATTGGGCATAGTGAATCATTTTTGCTGAGCCCCTTCTCAACCCAACCATTTTTCCCTGTTACAGGACTGTGGTGTTTGGCTTTGTGGCCTGTTCTGCACACCCTAATCTAACTTGCAGTGGCAGATGATGCTGTCCCATTGCCAGACTTGAGTGAGATTCAATTGCAAGTCCATTCAGGCTCTGTATGTGAACTGGTAGGGATGCCATCTTGTCCTTTGCACCAAGCAGCAAAACATCTCGGGTCAGCCTTTCCTACAGCTGTGTGCTTATTGCAACTGCCAGAGCTTCAGAGTCTAGCGTGGAGGAGCCAGACGGAAGAACCACCTTCTGACTGCTTAAATACACTTGTTAAAAGGTGAGTACTCATCGGTTCAGCTGGACCTTCTTAATGGTAGAGCTTTTGGCCTCCAGGGACTTGGTCGGTGGTAGCTTTGCTTGACTGACATTGGAATCAGTAGCCTATCAGTTAGAGCCCACAGGGAAATATGCAACTTCAGTATTCAGTGGTACTATGCATGGAATTTGGTTCCAGTGTGTCTTCTGAGGATGGCCCCTGAAGCAGGTCTGCTGTTGCTTGAGGATTCCAAGGACTCGGGCCATGACACTTCCACTCATGCATTGGGCCACTTTTGGGTACAGGTCTCTGTTTTTGTTAATGGAATGTTGTTGCTGCAAATAAACTCAGTCAGTCTCATACATGGCAGAAATACTTATTGGGGGCGGGGGGAACTTAACTGACTGCAAGCAACATATATAGCATGAATTCAACAAGGAGGGGAAATGGAAAGAGGAAGTTAAAGAGGAAGTTGCTTAAATCAGAGATAGAAAGAGAAATAAGTAAGCTTCAGCCAATTAAGATAGGTTACAGCTCCATCTACTGTTGGAGTAGACTAATTACGACTTCAATAAGCAAGAAGAAGACGACGAAGAGTTTGGATTTGATATCCCACTTTATCACTACCTGAAGGAGTCTCAAAGCAGCTAACATTCTCCTTTCCCTTCCTCCCCCACAATAACACTCTGTGAGGTGAGTGGGGCTGAGAGACTTCAGAGAAGTGTGACTAGCCCAAGGTCACTAAGCAAGGCATAGCTCTCACCAGGCATAGGTTGTTGCGTCTCCATCACTTCTTAAGAGGTTTCTGGTAAAAGTGACCTGCTTTAAAAATTGTTATTTTTAATGCAGTTTTTAATTTGCATAGTACAAATGGATTGAAGCAAGGTATTAACACAAACAGCAAACTGCAGGGTTTGACAAGCGGTAAAAGTGTGTTAGAGATGCATGGTGGGGGAGGGTGTCTCATCACATCTTAATTTTTTAATATTTTTTGTAGGAGGTATTATTATTATTATTACAATTTATTATCCATACTTCACCCCAAAGTCCCAGGGTGAGTTAGAGCAAATAAACCACAATATTAAAAACTGTTTAAAATAAATTAAGATTGCAGGAATCGATTGGGTCCTAAAGATAAGTATTGCTATCCATTTCCTGAGTTCCTCAAGAGATCCAGCAAGTTTAGGGCACAGTTCCCTGTCATGTGTTATTTACTCCAAATAAAAGTATATTGACTCGGTAGCTGTGTCCCCTTATGTGCTTGGTTCACACAGGAAATAAAATCATGCCAAATGGCATAAAATGTGTCTGCAGACACCTGGCCCTGGAGGTGGCTTGTTAATTTATCCATTATAAATAGAAACCATAGTTTGTCATGCCAAATGATGATCTGCATTTCAGTGCAGAAAATAATGATTTTACAACAGCGTCTATGAAGGTCTGAACCAAGGAGAGGTAGACTGACAAGTTATAAATCTGGATGGTTTGACAGTTTTGCATGATGATTTCTAAGACGGAAGCAAGATAATAATATGGAAAGCAATATTACCATGCATCAAAGTGCTCACCATAATTACTCTTTTCAAGCCACCTCCAGTACATTACCGAGGAGGGTTGTAATTATTGAGCAGGAAAGGAACTGCAAAGTATGTCAGCCCAAGAATTGGAAAACAACAACAACATAAACACAAACTGCAGCCATTTCTTGGGAGAGGAGCAGGCAAATGGAAAAGCACAATGCCTTTCTGCACTCGCTGTTCTGAATTGTTTTCTTATTGCTATCAGGTGGCTGTTGGATTTCTTACATTTCCTCTCTCAGAGCACATTTCCCTTTTATGCAAAAGTTGTGAAATGCCTGTCATTATGATGGGCAACCTGTGAGGAGCATAGTTTTGAGTTTAGGGGGTAAAAGTCAACTGTCCACAGAGGCTGAATCACCCAAAGTTGGGGAGCTTCTCTAAGTCCTGCAAATTATTTATTTTTAACCCATAGGAATGAATTCACTCAGGAATTCTAGTATTATGGGAGAGGGATGATGCCTGGGTTAGCCTTGATTTTGTGACTTGTCTACAGCAGCCACTTATCTGGGCAAATGGGACGTTGCCCCACCAACCTTAGCCAGCCCACACGTGTCTGCTTTCTTACTTACAAGCAACCCTGGTCACCAGCTTCCTCTCCTTAGTTTTGCCCTTTGCAGAATTTAGCAGGGGTGGTGGTGGTTGGGGAGAACACTAGAATTATTTGGCTTTGCCTATCAGGGCCTCTGGCACCATCTACTATTGACTGGCTGGTCTTCTGCCCAATTAGTCCCAATGGGGACCAGCCACAACTGGCCTCTTGTACTTGCAAAGGGGACAGTCCACATGTGGCTTACATACTTGCTCCATTGGCTTGGAGAGAAAACAAGAAACATGAAGACAAATTCTCTGGGTTCTCCTTCCTTGCTGTTGAGTCATCATGGGGGGAAAAACCCTTGTGTGAAATGGCTTTTTGCTATGCAGGACTTGGAAGAAGTGCTACTGTGCCAGTATTGATAGCTAACTTATGGTGAGAACATCTTACCATGATCCTGCAATGGCTATACTTATTAGATGTTTGTTTCTGGGCTCAATCCAAAGTGTTGACAATTATCTTTAAATCTCTAAGTGATTTTGGTCCAGGATAACTTTGGAATCAACTACTCCATACGATCTTGCCTGCCCCCTAACATCAAAAGGAAAAGCCCTTCCTTGCTTCTTTAGCCTGGAAAAGAGGAGACGGAGATAGCCGTCTTCAAATATCTAAAGGGCTGTGACATGGAAGATGGAGCAAGCTTGTTTTCTCCTGCTCTGGAAGGCAGGACTCAAACCAATGGCTTCAAGTTACAAGAAAGGAGGTTCCGAATAAACACCAGGAAGAACTTTCTGACAGCAAGAGCTGTTTGGCAGTGGAACAGACTCCCACGAGAGGTTGTGGGCTCTCCTTCCTTGGAGGCTTTTAAGCAGATGTTGGTTGGCCATCTGTCATGGATGCTTTAGCTGAGATTCCTGCATTGCAGGGGGTTGGACAAGATGATCCTTGGGTTCCTTCCAGCTCTGCAATTCTGTGATCCCACTGAGAATGGAAGCATAGCTCAATGGCACAGGAGAAAGGGCCTTCTCAGTGGCAGCAGCTGGAGTATGAGATGTGTAAACAGTGGCCTAGGACACTAAAAACACAAATATTTGAAAGGTTAAGGAGAATAATAATTTAGGTAAAGGTAAAGGTACCCCTGCCCGTACGGGCCAGTCTTGACAGACTCTGGGGTTGTGCGCCCATCTCACTCTATAGGCCGGGGGCCAGCGCTGTCCGGAGACACTTCCGGGTCACATGGCCAGTGTGACATCGCTGCTCTGGTGAGCCAGAGCTGCACACGGAAACGCCGTTTACCTTCCCGCTGGTAAGCGGTCCCTATTTATCTACTTGCACCCGGAGGTGCTTTCGAACTGCTAGGTTGGCAGGCGCTGGGACCGAGCAGCAGGAGCGCACCCCGCAGCAGGGATTCGAACCGCCGACCTTTCGATCAGCAAGTCCTAGGCGCTGAGGCTTTAACCCACAGCGCCACCTATTTACTTGGTGCTAAAATTACTACAAAGAAGGCATCAGGTGAGCCTCTTCAGGAAAGGCATTCTTCAACTGGGGTGCCACCACTGCAAAGGCCTTCTGGCCAGCCCTGTGTCCTCCCAACCCATCTGACAGCTCAACCTCGCTAGACATCCTATAGTTCACTGCTGGCTGAAAATCATTTATGGATAAATTGAACAGCACCAGCCAGAATGAAGATTCCCTGCATTGTGAAAGCTGTCTGTTTAATGCTACCTTCAGTTTCTCTTTCTTTAACCGCTTATAGATCAGTTTGAAGACCTCTTCCTATGACTGCTAAGTTTATTGAAGATCTTTGATGAAGGACTTTGCCCAAAGCTTTTTGGAAGCCTGAATATGCATTGCACAGCGGCCAAGGAAGGCTGGTGAGTCTTTTAAGGAAGGGAAATCTCTTGGGCAAACATCCCAGCACTTTGCTGAAACTGGACAGATTAATCTTTCAAAGTAACTTTGGGCTCAGCCTGCAATAAGCTACGAGAGCGAAGTCAAATCCATGGCTGTAATAGATTCCGTAGCTTATTATGCGCCTCACAGCACCACTAAGCTTGGCTCATTGGAAAGTCTAATTGGTGCTTTGGGGAGAGCTTCAGCCTATCAAGGCTTCTCCACCCACGAATGGTGGGTTTCCAGCCAGCCAGAACCTTCAAGGGGGCTGTCAGAGAAGCCAGCTCTGCTTAGCTTGCTAGCTCTGTTTTGTGACTTGACATGAGACAAGGTATTACCATATAAATGAGATAAGGTCTTAGATAATTGCTGACTGAAAGTAAAAAACTGAACTGAGCTGCTTGTGTCCGGAACTATTAAATGTACCTTTCTATCTACCATCTTTTTTTCTGTCTTTCTAAATCTGTATAATTTTCTCTGCTGCTGCTTCTATTTCTTCCATCTTCTCTCCACTAGTAAAAACTACAAATTATACATAGAGAGAGAGAGAGAAAGAAAGAAAGAAAGAAAGAGAGAGCTCTAGGACATTTTAAAATTCTGTCCTCCCTTGCCCACCCACTCACATACACTATAAACCTAGGAAGCTGCCTTGTACTAATTCAGGCAATCTAACTCAATATTGTATAAGCTGATAGGAAGTAGGTTCTCCAGGATTTCAGGTGGGACATTCCTTGTCCTACCTGGAGATGCTGGGGACTGAGCCTGGGACCTTCTGCATGCAAAGCAGATGCTCTGCCACAGACCCACATCTCTTCCCCTCCAAAAATACAGCTCTTTCTCTTGAAAAGGACTATTTAATTTGAATATTCTATTTGAATTTCTGGAGTCAAATGCTCATAGGAGGAAGAAACTGTGAGGCAGTGAAAGACACCAGCCAGACTTAAGGCCATCCTACATGATACTCAAAACACATGCCTTATCTTAGGCCCCAAAGCACTATGGGCCCATTACCTCCTGGCAAATAGAAGGGGAAGAAATGGAGGCAGTGAGAGATTTTACTTTCTTGGGCTCCATGATCACTGCAGATGCTGACAGCAGCCACAAACTTAAGACGCCTGCGTCTTGGGAGGAAAGCAATGACAGCATCTTAAAAAGCAGAGACATCACCTTGCCAACAAAGGTCCTTATAGTAAAAGCTATGGTTTTCCCAGTAGTGATGTATGGAAGTGAGAGCTGGACCATAAAGAAGGCTGATGATCGAAGAATTGATGCTTTTGAATTATGGTGCTGGAGGAGACTCTCAAGAGTTCCATGGACTGCAAGAAGATCAAACCTATCCATTCTGCAGGAAATCAGCCCTGAGTGCTCACTGGAAGGACAGATCGTGAAGCTGAGGCTCCAAGACTTTGGCCACCTCATGAGAAGAGAAGACTCCCTGGAAAAGACCCTGATGTTGGGAAAGATGGAGGGCACAAGGAGAAGGGGATGACAGAGGATGAGATGGTTGGATAGTGTTCTCGAAGCTACCAGCATGAGTTTGACCAAACTGCGGGAGGCAGTGGAAGACAGGAGTCCCTGGCATGCTCTGGTCCATGGGGTCACGAAGAGTCAGACACGACTAGACGACTAAACAACAACAAAGCATCCATGACAGATGACCATCCCACCTCTGCTTAAAAACCTCCAATCATCCACTAGCAGGCAAACCCCCTTTTATTTAAACAGGTGTCTGGTTCCTGAGTTGTTTTTTCTCTGCCAATGTTTGTTTAAGCCTGTGTTTTTATTTTCAACAGGCCCAGCCCTCAATTTTCTTTTTAAATCTACCCTCATCTCATTTTCACACAGTTTTATTATGATGTTGCTTATTTATTAAGTGTTAGATAATACATTGCCTTTGGCATTTATTTTTTTAAATGGAAATGCAGCCTATACATGGAAGAAAGGATAAACAGAGAATAGCCTTCAATTTTATTTGAGTAACCCCATTTTGTGCGACAGCTAAGATAATTTGAAAGGCGGGTCTATAGCTCTTGTTGCAGCCTGCATTTATATACAGTGGACAGAATGCTGAACTTGGACTAGGAAGATCCAGGTGCGAATTCTTACTCACCCATGAAAAGCCAATCATTTTTTTCTCAGCGTAACCTACCTCATAGATGTGTTGTGAGGATAATGGAGGAAATATGTATATCATTCTGAGCAACGTGGAGAAATGGCAGCATAAGAAAAATATAATGAACGGAAGGAAATCATAAGAAAATTGAAACAAAAAGGAAAACAATAGAATTACCATTTGAAAATAAAAGTAAGCCCCAAACCCAGAAATCTCACATAACTATGAGTCATTCTGTGGGTGGTTTGATGATTGAAGGATATCGGTGTACAGACAGTTGAAAGGGAAAGAACATTGCAGTAGATAAGAAGTTGAAAGAGAGGCAGCTTGAAAGAATAACGAATGGACCAATTAATATTTCAGGAGTTCCTATTTAAAAATGATGTTATTACAATGCTTCAGGCATTAAATTTGCCAAGCTGACTATTATGGGAAATCAGTGCAGTTTAAGTACTCTGCAATCATAGAGAATTCATGGAAATTTAAGAGAAGTTATATATTATACATTGGATATTGGGGAGGGAGAGAGAGCGGGGGGGGGGGGAGGGAGAGACCCAACACAGCTAAAGAAGGATGGCTAGCTACCATCCTGATTCTACGAACCTTGCATGTACTTTGCAACATTTCACAGATGAAAACAGGGATAACCTTGTGTACTCTTAACACCTTATACCAGGCATCCCCAAACTCAGTCCTCCAGATGTTTTGGGACTACAGTTCCCATCATCCCTGACCACTGGTCCTGTTAGCTAGGGATGATGGGAGTTGTAGTCCCAAAACATCTGGAGGGCCAAGTTTGGGGACGCCTGCCTTATATCCTCACACCAAACACCATTCATTTACTCTTGGGTGGGCTTCTGGAGCAGGATCTGAAGAAATCCCCCCTCCCGTTTTTGTTTTGACAAATTTAGGAGGCAAAACTTGAAATGCCTTCAGGCTTCAATCCTACTCACTGACAAGGAGTAAGGCTCATTGAACCCAATGTGGCTTGCATCTGAGTAGATGTGGATAGGGCGGAGTTGTGAGTAGCACTGACTCTCTGCCTCTTCAGCTATGGAATAGATAGAGGGGAAACTGGGCGGTACAGAAGTACAGGCTAGACATAATGTGTAGGGATGGGTGAGCTGATGTGCATCCACACCAAAGATTAATCTGACTGCTCATCGTAAGAACATAAAAAGAGCAGAAGAATAAGAGTTTGGATTTGATATCCCATTTTATCACTACCCAAAGGAGTCTCAAAGCGGCTAACATTCTCCTTTCCCTTCCTCCCCACAACAAACACTCTGTGAGGTGAGTGGGGCTGAGAGACTTCAAAGAAGTGTGACCAGCCCAAGGTCACCCAGCAGTTGTGTGTGGAGGAGCGGAGACACGAACCCGGTTCCCCAGATTACAAGTCTAGCGTTCCTAACCACTACACCACACTGACTAGATGTGCCAGGCCAATGGCACATCTAGTCCAGTTTCCTGTTCTCACAGCAGCCAGCCAGATATGAGAAGCCTGAAAGAAGGACGCTCTGCACTTGTGCTTTCCAGAAACTGGTATTCAGAACCTAATAATGCAGGTGGCCAACAAAAAAGGCAAATCTTTAAAAAATGTAGTATAAACACCAACAACTGGGAAACACTGGCCTGCAAGTGCTCCAGTTGGAGAACAGCCTTTACCAAAGGTGTCGTGGGCTTTGAAGACACTCGAACTCAGGACGCAAGGGAGAAACGAGCTAAGAGGAAGGCACACTTGGCAAATCCACACCGTGATCAACTCCCGCCCGGAAACCTATGTCCTCACTGTGGATTCAGAATTGGCCTCCACAGTCACCTACGAACCCACTGTTAAAACCCTTGTGGCATTTGTACGGAGCCCCTGGTCATCTCACAGACTATTGACCCGTACACCACTAATCCGCTGCCACCAACCAGGTCCTCCCCGGTAAATCACTTAGTCTCAGTCTGGTTCTTAAGTTAACAAATAAGAGTGTAGTTTGTTGCAGACACAAATAAACTTTAACTGCATTCAAAACGTTGTTACTCTTTACCTTCTTAGTCTTATTTTTATCCTGTCTCTAACTCTTCTACCTCCCCTCACACAAAAACCAACTGCACTAACTGTCTCTCTGTTTCCAACTGTCTGCCAACTGCTTTCCCAACTGCCTTTCCCAACCAACCAAAAGCAACCCACCCAAACCTTGGGCTAAGCCCTTTTATGAACAGGTAGGCTTCACCTCTGGCTTTTCTATTGGTCTACCTAGTAACTCTTTCTCTCCCCCTGTAGAGACATTTTCAAAAGAATGGACAAACGCCACAACCGTGTTTATGGAAGACAATCTTACTCAGCTACGAGTGATCACCAAAGAAGAAGAAGAATTCAGAACTGTATTGCCTCTGACAGTAGAGTAGCCATGATGACTAGGACCCACTGATAGGCTTATCCTCCATGAATTTGTCTTTTAAAGCCACCCAAATTGGCGGACATCACTACCTCTTGTGGGAGCGAATTCTATAGTTTTAACTATGCACTGTGTGAAGAATCATAGAACTGTAGCGTTGGAAGGGCACCACATGGGGCATTTAGTTCAACCCCCAGCAATGCAGGAACCTTTTGCCCTATGCTCAAACCCACAACCCTGAGATTTAGAGTTGTATCTTAATCTCTGACTGAGCTATCCTTCTTCCCTGAAGTACTTACTTTAGATGGTCCTCCTGAACCTTCCAGCATTCAGCTTCCTTGGATTGGACTCTAGTATTATGAAAGAGAGAGAAAAAATTCCCCTCTATCCCATTTCTGCACCGCATGCATATTCTTATACATCTCTGCCATGCCCCCCTGCTAACTTGCCTTTAGCTGCGTTGTCTGAAAGCAGGAGCAGAGCCTTGCAGGGCTGTCCAAGTGTCTCTCTGGGGGGAGCTTCTACCTTGCAGACATGCCTGCTGTTTGCCTCTGTTTATGCTGTGCTTGTAAGAAAACATTACCAGGATGCCTTAGGTCTCTAGTTCTCTAAAGGAAACCAAAGCAGGTACTGACACTGTCCCCCAGATCTTCTCACCGCTTGGGGAAGTAGGCAGAGGGCAACAGTAGCTTTCTTTCCCAGATCTATACTTACTGACTATAGCTTTTAGCGTTTTACAGGTGACGTTTAACAGTGGAACTGCAGGTAGCTACACTACTGAAATGGCTATAAAAAACATATAAAGCCCCTATGAGACTTTGTTTGCTGCAAAGAAATACAAAAGGCTTTCAGAAACCAAAATAATTTGGTCCTGTCTTTTTTTTGGGGGGGGGAGTGTTTCCTTAAGCAGGAGACATGAACCCATCCAGTTATACAGCTTGACCCTGAGGTTAATGAGGCTGTCGTACTTTATTCATCTCACGTTTGTAGTGTTGTGCCCATAGCACCACCATGCTCCAACTCACTTCCAACTATATTTTGGATAGGATATTGACTGTGGAAAGGCATTCTGCCTCTGTTTCAGTGATCCTTGACAGTGACTTACCAATGTCTTCTGTTTATGAATTTTGATACAGTATAGTGTTATAAAAATGTTGTCAGTACAGTATGTTATTAGCCGACGTGTTGTTTGTTGTTGTTCAGAGCACTTTATTCTGAGTCAAGGTTCATAAATCCCAATCTGGCGAGAATCACATTTTACAAAATAAGCTTCTAGAGCTCAAGAGGGGAGAAAAAAATGGGAAGAACGAAAAGAACTTATTTAACAGTGCAATCCTATACAAGTCTACTTAGAACTAAACCTAATTGAGTGCAGTGGGACTTCCATGCATGCATGTCTTTAAATATTCAAACTGCAGAAAGAAAACAAGGAGGGGAAGAGCCATGAAAGAGTTCAAAGTCCCAGCCAGCCAGCTTCCTCCAGCAGACCTGTGATCTGATTCCATTGTTTCTCCACTTTTCACTCACTGTCTCTGGTTCCTAATTCTTGCGATAATAATTTGATGGATATTTTGGCTTGGTCATACTGAACAAATGCTACCGAATTTAACAGAGCCTATGAGCTGCCAGAGTTAACCCACCACTTCCACATTATGGAATCTATATACAAAAGGAACAGTGATAACAAAGCTCTATGAACCTGTCCTTCTGCTGAGATAACCAGCGGAGGCCCTGATCCACACACATTCCCCTTGTCAGAAGTGTGACTGGCAGCAACACAAGGTGCCTGGATTACGGAACTTCCTCCCTTGAGACATCAGTACAGCTCTGACAGTGCAGGTACTTGCTTGAGAGTGGTTTTTGTTCCCCTGTGACTCTGGCATTTGTTTCTGCTCTGCCATATTTATCTTTTATAGGTACAGAAGTAGCAGCTTCAACAAAACAGCCACGTAGAAGGCAATTAAATCATCACCATCATCTCACCTCCTGACAAGAACACTCCTGTTCAAAGTCCCAGCCAGCCAGCTTCCTCCAGCAGACCTGTGATCTGATTCCATTGTTTCTCCACTTTTCACTCACTGTCTCTGGTTCCTAATTCTCTGAACTACCACTTGCTGAATCAGAGCTCCTTGTTCCAGCTGTTTTCTTGCTTATTTTCTTGATTTTCCCTACCTGGCCCAGGAATTCTCAGGCACCTCGGTTTTACTTCTTCAAGAACAGTCTATTGGGACCCAGAAGAGGTATCATTTCTGTCTTATCCTATCTTCCAAAGGTCCTCTACTTTCACACTGTAGCCTCCACTCTGCTTCCTTGTCCTATCTTGGTGTTTGTGTAGACCTGTTTTGGGACTCACCTTTCCTCCACTTCCTCTCCTGCTCCCTCTTGCAATTCATGCATGTGCTGATTGAGTCATTCCTAAATTTGTCTAGGCCATGTCCCTAAAACATAGTAGTCATAGCTGTCAACCTTCCCTTTTTTTGCGGGAAATTCCCTTATTCCAGCACCATTTCCCACTGCTTCCTGCTGCTATGTTAGATATCCCGTAGACTGTCCCCGGGACAGGTGAAGCTGCTGATCCCTTGTTTTTGAGGCTGCTGATCCCTTCTTTTCAAATCTGAAAGTTGACAGCTATGATAGTAGTCAATGCTGCTATGTTAGTAGAGCTAATTTCCCCAAAGAAATGCAAATGTTTTGCTGAGCGATTGCCCACTGCAGTAATGAATGTGTACATTTCTGTGTATTCATCTCAGCCTTGGGAAAGATTTGTGTGACTGTGACGTACTGAGTAAATCTGCCAAGAGGTCCTATTGCCACAGTTCGAGGATACCTAATACACGGGAGTATTGGAAAGTGTGTGAGTGAAACATGAGGAGGCTGAGTAGCACGAACACACATGCACTAAACTGCAGAATAGGCACAAGAGGTACTTTGCTATGTGCTTTGGAAAAACAAATCAGGCTCATTCCTTCCTTCTTTCTTTCTTTCTAGCAATCAACAGCAAAGTAGGTTGGGTACCAATCTACAGAGGGTAGATCAACACTATACATTTATACTTTATAGTATGTTAAGGGTGCCAAGTGCTCTGAAACCCTTATTCTCCCCCCAGAGCTACAATTCTCAGAGTTCCCTGGGAGGAGGGATTGTTAAGACACAAGGTGAATTGTAGCTCTGTGGGGAGAACCGGGGCTTCCTCTAAGCACACTTAACAAACTACAGTTCCCAGAATTCTTTGTGGGAAGCTATCACTGTCAAAGTGGTATAACAGTCCTTTCAATATACAGGGCACGTGTGACCTGAGTTTTGTGTTACTTTCCCCAAAGTTTTCCTCCCTCCCTCCAGCTGCATTGTCTGCAATCTGACTCAGAAGACTTATGTCTGCTCCTGGTCACAGGTGAGGAGTCATGTGGGCGAGACAATGTTCATGGGACCACAGCTACCCGTGAAATCCTTAAAACGAGTCAAACACTTGTACTATGCAACCAGTTTGTCTAAGGATCCAGGAATATGTGTTCACATATAGGGCACAACAAGACAATGACCTACCACCCCCAACAGGCTATGACTCAATAAGACTAATCTTCTTCAACAACACCCGTGCCACATACAAGCAAACCATACTACAACAAACTGAACCCAACCAACCAAGCTCTGGACACTCTAATCTCTTGCAATGCCAATCAATCAATCAATCAATCAATCAATCAATCAATACCTACCTATGTTATGCTGACACAAACACTATGCAATAGAATGAAATAAGATTACCCCTACTTCTCTTCCTCCCTCTCCCTCCCTCTCCTCTCTTTCCCTTCAACCGCACAACGTGTATGACAATAGTGTCTCATCCTGAACGTAAATGAACTGTGACAAAACCACTATGAATCCAAAATGGAGACATTATATGTACTTTCCCTTGTTTATTTGTTTGTTTTGCAACATAAGAAAATCTTTAATAAAAACCTTTTTAAAAAACAGGAAAGATACACTGGTCAACAACAAATTTGTTGTTTGCGTTTTTTCAGTTGATTTAGGACGAATCTGATGCGCTGAATCCAAAAATCACATTGGTTTTGCTTAATCAAGTCATGGCCACATGTCTTTTTTATGTTTTTGTTCACATGTACGCTTGTGTGGAGCATTTTAGAAGAAGTTGGGGGTAAAATGCCATGTCGAATAATTGTTTTGATTGGAAATGATTATTTTAATGACAGGAAATATTCAGGTCCGATAGTTCTGGGTGATTATGTCGAAAAGGGATCAGTTTGAAGTCATAAAACCTTCGAAATCTTCCATAAATTGGTGCGGCAAAGCATAAAGTTGGGGGATCAAAACTAAGTTAATGGGGCAGCCGCCCCACGAAGTATCCTGATCTTCAATCAGCACGTCGTCCTGTAGCTCATTGTGATGAAATTCCAGTGCCTATCTTCGGAGAACTTCCTGACATTAGTGACAAAGATGCCTCCAGTGTTGAAGGACATGAAGAAGAAGAAGTGGTTCTTGAAGATGATGCTCCACATCCATTTTCCCAAAAGGAGTTGAATGATCTAGTTCGCGACCTCAGCTTGTCAAAGGACTCTGCCGAACTGTTGGCATCCAGATTGAAGGAAAAAAACCTCCCCTCTGACAGTGCTCGCATCAGCTTCTTTCACAACAGGCATCAAGAGTACCTCCGTTTTTTCTCGGAAGAGGACTTGGTGTACTGTGCAGATATTGCGCAACTTCTGCTCAAGCTTGGAGTGCCACAGTATGAACCCAAAGATTGGAGACTGTTCATTGACAGCAGCAAGCGATCACTGAAATGTGTTCTGCTACACAACGGCAACCAGTTTGCCTCTATACCCCTGGCTCACTCAAGTACACTGAAGGAGAACTATGAAGCGGTGAAGTATGTGCTGGAGAAAATTGGTTACGATCAGCTTAAATGGTTTATTTGTGTTGACCTGAAAATGGTGAACTTTTTGTTGGGACAACAGTCTGGCTTCACCAAGTACCCATGTTTTGTGTGCATGTGGGATAGTAGGGACCGTGCTCAGCATTACACGAAGAAGGACTGGCCTGTGCGGGAGGAATTGGTGCCTTGCAAAGAAAGGAATGTCATCAACGACCCTCTGGTGGACAGAGACAGAATACTCTTCCCACCGCTGCACATCAAGCTCGGCTTAATCATGCAGTTCACCAAGGCTCTGGACAAGGATGGTGACTGCTTCACTTACTTGTGCCAGGCTTTTCCAGGATTGACCATGGAGAAGTTGAAAGCTGGCATCTTTGACAGTCCTCAGATCCGTCAGCTCACCAGAGATCCAGAGTTCGGAAACTCAATGAACGAAGTGGAACTGGAAACATGGAAGGCATTTGTTCTGGTAGTGAAGAACTTTCTTGGCAACAATAAGGCCAGAAACTACACAGAACTTGTCAACAACATGATGACTGCTTTCAGAAACCTGGGCTGCAACATGAGCGTCAAGATGCACTACCTATTTTCACATATAGACCAGTTTCCTGAGAAGCTGGGATCAATGAGTGATGAGCAGGGGGAGAGATTCCATCAGGACATGAAAGAGATGGAGACCAGGTATCAGGGTCGCTGGGACGCAGTCATGATGGCTGACTATTGTTGGACTCTGAAGAGAGACCTCCCTGCCGCTGAGCATTCCAGGAGTTCCAAGAAACGGAAGTTCAAGCCCTGAAGTTAGAAAAATGGTGAAGCAACATGCAATTTACGTGTACTTACCTTTATCAATGCCCACCATTCAGTTTACAGTAAACCTGACCTGATGGAGAGAAACGGATGCCATTTCCTGATTCAGCAGTGCAAAAATACCCTAAATCAGTTGTAGAAATCTAGACAACATTCAAAAAGTAAAAAAGTGTTGCCCAGTGTAATGGATGGTGGACTCCAGCAAATAATTAGGGATGGTTAGGCTTGTGCTTCAGAACCTTGGACAGCACCAAGGCTGACAATTTCATCTTCTGGTAGTTAGACTTAAGCCACTAAATCAGGGTTTCCCAAAGTGGTTGATATTGACCTCCTAGGGTTGAGGGGATTTTTGCAAGGGGTGAATAAAGATCTTTCTGAATAAAGAGGTTTCTAATGTGAAAAAACCAATTAAGAAGGATGAGCTTGCAAAATAAAGGGCACTGGCATGTTCAGAGGCAACCTCCCTTTGCCAATAAGAAACCTCTGTACAGTCGTACTGTAGAAGTCAAACGGAATCCATTCCGGAGGTCCGTTCGACTTCCAAAATGTTCAGAAACCAAAGCACAGCTTCTGATTGGCTGCAGGAAGCTCCTGCAGCCAATCAGAAGCCACAGAAGCTCATTGGACATTCTGCTTCCAAAAAGGTTTGAAAACCAGAACACTCACTTCTAGTTTTGTTCATTCAGGAGCCGATTTGTTTGACAACTAAGGCATTTGACAACCAAGGTATGACTGTATTTAATAAGATGATTCCACAATTCCACAGCATTTCTTTTTTTTTTTATGTTGTTACTCCTAGTAATGGTGACCAATGATGGGCGAATCTGTCACTTTCAGTTTCGCTCAATTTCTCATTTTTTCAATTTTAAAGACAGTTCTCATTTCCACATTAGTGTATATATATATGCATGAGCATTTTACTGTAAATTTCTCCTAATACATGCTAGCTTGTATGCAATTTAGCTTAATGCACACATTTTTTTCAAAGCAATTTCATCTAACATAATGCAATTTTGCATGTTATTTTCACGAATATATGCATTTTTACAAAAACCTATACCCCATTATTTGCTTCTTCGGGTTTTTTACACATTACCTGGGTCAAGAGCTCCATTGCCAAATCTGAAGATCTGCAAATTTTGAATGTTTTGTTTTTGTTTTGGTTCTTGAATTGTTTCAGAAACTGTGTATTAGGCAGGCCTGTCTTTAAATGTGAACTGACTCCAAATTCTTCCTCATCCCTAACTGAGAATCCCGTATAGTTTCTCCCTTTAATTGTCAATATTTTATTTTTAAAAAAGCAACCCATTTTCATTTGCCTTGAAAAGAACCATTCAGCACATAGTAGACATATTTCTGGTCAAACAAGCAGAGTTTCAAAGTGTTCTCTATCTACTCCCTTAAGTTGTGATCCTTTTAGTGAAGGAGCCTTAAGGGGGAGTTGATGGCCTTTTCTGAGGCACTCTCAAGAACTCAACGAGACCTGAGAGTACATAACACTTTACAAAATAGATCCTTCAGGCTGTTCAAGAATGTTAGGGAATCCTAGACTTGTCTAGCGAGTTATTCATGACAGTTTCTTCTAAAAGCTTCAAACATGTTGATCAAAGAGCATCCTTTGCCCTTGAGACAAAAGCTTCTCTTTCCGTTTAAATATAGAACAATAAATATAGAAAAGTTGGCTTTGCAGATTCCACCTACAGTGATAACAGCAAGGGTCAGCTCGTTTGTGTATTTTTAGCACTTGCACAGGGAGTTTTCAAAGTTGTCAAGGTGGCAGGATGGAAAAGGTAATCATCCTGAATTTGGACAGGCCTCACAGGTTGCAAACTGATCTTTGCCAGAGGATCTCGCGTCCCTTGCCAGATAATGCACCTCCGAGCTCTGTAGAAATCTGAAGGCCAGAGACATTTGTTTTGGAGATAACCCGTAGTGTTTCTAATGCATTTTGTGGCATAGATGGTGCACATCTCCTGGAGTGTGAGATAATCTAACATGGCACATGGAGTTATAAATAGAACTATGAGATCTCGCAAAAACCTGCCTGGGAGGCAAGCTCACTGTCTCGTTCTATCCCGCAGTTCCCCCCTGTCTTCTTGGTCTGAAATGTTTTCTTAACCAAACTCATCACCCCTCCAGCCTGCTCTTTAGTTCCTTGTAAACCCAATGGTAAACCCACCAGTGCGTCCATGGATTCATTCCCTGCCCCACATAAAAATTATGAATGGTGTGGAGGGAGGGAATATTTTCTCCCTCTCCTATGGCAAGTAGAACTCGAGATCACCTGATGAAGCTGGACTCAGGAGGACTTACAGAAGGAACGACTACACAAAACACATCATTCACTTACTTTGGTTGGGCTTCAGCCTGATCCAACAACACTGTTCTTCTGTGTTGCTCATGAATGAAGAGCCATAGCCAGGTCTCATAGTGGAAAGGGCTTTGGTTGCCAGGCAGACTGAAGCCTTAGCAACTGTAGTTTCAAAGAATAATAATTGGCCAGGACAAGGGGAAAACATTGCAATTATGGCAAGGAGAATGTCAGGGTAGCTTCAGTTTTAGGAAGGGCTTAACATCTTCCCAGAGATACCTGCAAGATTGCCTTGCCCTGTATCTGGCCACTCGAATGATTCCCTCTGCAGAACTGCCAAGATAGCAAGTATCACATAATACTCTGCGTTTGTCAGAAATGGATCTTTCGGTGTGGCAGCAGCCGCACTTGGGAACTCTCTGCACAGGTGCCCTTCGCTGTGCTCTTTTCAGTACATCCTAAAAACTTTTCTGTTGAGGCAAACCTGTCCAGATTGTAGAATATTGATACGTGTTTTGATCAGTTTTTAGCTTATCGTTGATTTTAATTATTTCTGAATGTTTTAAATAGCTGTTTTCAGCTGGTTTTTTTTACTGATAATTTTATTGTTTTATTTTTGTGTGAGGGTTTTTTTGGGGGGAGGGGGTTGTTTAACAATCAAGTAGTATATAAATGTTATGAAAAAATAAAATAAAATAAAATAAAAATACACTTGCTTGGACCTTGAGAGCATCTTCCTTGGCTGCTTTCATGAAGTGATTTTGCAGAGAAGCCAGTTTCCAGGGTGCTGCTACAGCTGTGAAATCCTCTTCCCAGAGCAGCTCACTGGACACCTTCTTCGTTGTGTTTTTGGTGTGAGGTGAAGACTTCGGTGATTCCCCAAGTTCTCTCTCTCTCTCTCTCTCTCTCTCTCTCTCTCTCTCTCTCTCTCTCTCTCTCTCTCTTCCTTTCCACCTTTGAAACACCTCAACAAATTTGCTTTAAACGGGGTTGAGGGAGCCTTAGAATTTGAGATACTCTTATAACTGTGGACACCTCCAGATGTCCTGTTTCATGAGCATTTATCCTGATTTCCTTGCACAAAACTATGCAGAGGTTAGACTATATGCAGTACAGTCTTTATTCAGCATTAGTTCTGATTTGTTTGTGGGGAGGGCATACGATGATGACCATTCCTCTTGCATTCATCCTGATTTGCTTGCTTTCCTGCTAATCTTTTGTTCATACTACACGTTTAAGTGCATTTCCCTGTTGGTTTCCAAATCATAAAAGTCCTCCTCCTCCTCCTCCTCCTCCTCCTCCTCCTCCTCCTCCTCCTCCTCCTCCTCCTCTTCTTCTTCTTCTTTGGATTCATTGCACCAGGGTGACATAGGGCTTTAATCCGTTTTAATTGCACAAACCTAGCTTTCTGATATGAATTTCAATCTCTCCTGAAAATACTGAGTCTGAGGGGGGGGGTCACCAATATTTTAGCGTTTTGATTGTTAGAGTAATTAGCGCAAATAAATTAATAAATACATGCATAACAATGAGCGAGGCAAGGAAGGTGTTCAGAACCTCCCACTTGAATTACTTCTGCAGCAAATCAGGTTACTTCCCATTAGAATTGTCTTCCCATAGATTTATGTTTGCTGAAACCTTGAAGCTTCCAAAAACCAAATTAGCCCAAGGCAAGCCTAAGGCATGAAAAATTGAGTTCCTGCCAAACGTTAACTATCCAAGTTAAGGGAAAAGCAGCAGGAAATAGCTGTCCTATTCAAGAACGGACACAGAAAAAGGAGAGGATATTCGGGTCCCACTTTTCCTTCATAGTACGAAGTTTCAAGGGACTTTTCTTCTTTTTACAGAGTCACTTTCGTTGTGAGGAGAGAGCACTGAAGATTTTGTAATATCTAATGGTGCTAGAGTAACTATTTGTTACAGCGGGGCCTTCTTGATGACTGCTCCAGACTTTGGAACTCCTTCCACAGAGAAGCTAGACTGCTCCCCTCCTTGCTGCCCTTCTGCTGGCAGGTGAAGGCTTCCTTGTTCCCACAGGATTTGGGGAACTGACTACAGCAGCAAGAATGCTACTTGCCCCAAAGTGGAAAGAAGCAGAAATCCCAGTAAAGGAAGAATGCATACAAAAACTTATGGAATATGCAGAAATGTTGAAACTTACCGGAGGAATAAGAAATCAAGATAACAAACTTTTTATAAAAAAAATGGAAATGGTTTATTGAATATTTACAGATCAATTGCAAACAGATAAAAACATTAGCAGGATTATTGTAATAACCTGAAGTTTCATAAGAGTATATATTTAAAGAAGATAATTAAATGAGCAAATGACATGAATTTGGATATGCAGAAGATAATAAGAATAAATTTAAGGAACCGCAGAAAGAGGGGGAAGGAAGTCAAATTTTGAAATGTTAAATTGATTATAAAACTAATGAAATGTATAAACTTGAAAAGTATATATATATATATATATATATATATATATATATATATATTTTAAAAAAGATTTAGGGAACTGACTGCTTTTAATGAAAGGGCTGGTGCCATGCTGTTTTTATTGCAATTACTGGTTTGGTTTTAATAGATTTTATATATGTATAAAGTTTTAATTAGATCAATGTTTATTTTTTATGAGCCCCCCCATGTTGTTATTGGTTCTTAGCCACCCTGAGTTTTGTCACGGGTAAAGGCAGGGTATAAAACAACAACAACAACAACAACAACCGTTTGCAAATGTGTAACTGGCTCAGGCAGCACCAGCCTCCCTAAGTCAACTGCACACCCTTGTATCTTCTGCGACTGCTTCTTAACAGAGAGTTACGTACAAAGCTATCAGCTTCTGACTGTGCCTTTCTGTTTGAAATGACCAGCAAACAACTTTTCCTGCTGTCTCCCTGGAGTGGTGTGACCTTTGCCCAATTCGGATCAGTGTCTCACTCAAAACGCTTGAGAATAATCCCCAGCTCTCAAGAAACTTTCTCCTTAATCATCAGCTGACCAACCTGGACTATTAAGAACTAGCCAACAAAAGAATGGTTGGTGGCCATTGTAACAATATCTACCCATCCATAGTCATCCCTCTCCTTTGTTGCTCAGCTGGTCCTCTGTACATCTCTGAGTGAGTTACAGGGTTTGTAGCTCTAGGCCCCTGTCCCTATGCAATAGGAATACATCACCAAAGCTGTCCCTGACTATGAATTGAAATGGGAAACCTCTGCTTAACCAATGGATATCAGAATGCAAGAATGTGCACAGTTTCTGTATCAGGATGCGGGTATGCATTTCTGTTTGCTTTCTGAGTATCAAACCGTCTCCCCCACCCCCAGTAAGCATGACGCAAGGCTTAGATGCTATTGAAATTCTTCTCTGAATTTCTTCCTTAAATTCCGAGCATGTTCAAGCTGCAGCTTGGAATGACACTGTTTCTCAAGGCTGTGTTTACAAGCCCCACTCTCGTGAATGAAGGTACACAAAATAGATGAATGGTCCAGGACGGGCAAGGGATTTGTGTTTGTTTGGATACCAATAGGGCGAGTGCCTACCTGAATCATCCTCTGCCTCCAGCAGGGAAGGCCCTTTTTGGTTTCACAGCTGAGGCTAAGTGACGGAACACTAACTTTGTGAGGCTTAATGGGAGAATACTGCAGAATGCTGCCAATGGTTGCCTGTTTCTGATGGCTTTACAGTGGTACCTCCGGTTAAGAACTTAATTTGTTCCAGAGGTCCGTTCCTAACCTGAAACTGTTCTTAACTTGAGGTACCACTTTAGCTAATAGGGCCTCCCACTGCCACTGTGCTACCGCCACTGCGTGATTTATGTTCTCATCCTGAAGCAAAGTTCTAAACCTGAAGTACTATTTCTGGGTTAGCGGAGTCTGTAACCTGAAGCATCTGTAACCCGAGGTGCCACTGTACCTCAAAACACTACAAATAACGTATTTTTTGTTCTATAAGACTCACTATTTCTCTCCTAAAAAGGGAAAATGTGTGTGCGTCTTTTGGAGCGCGTGCAGGCTGCGCAGCTATCCCAGAAGCCAGAACCGCAAGACAGATTGCTGCTTTCACTGCGCAGCGATCCCTCTTGCTGTTCCGGCTTCTGAGATTCAGAATATTTTTTTTCTTGTTTTCCTCCTCCAAAAACTAGGTGTGTCTTGTGGTCTGGTGCATCTTATAGAGTGAAAAATACAGTATGTCACAGGCAAAAGAAGTCAAGTGCAAAACTCATAACTCCTTTTATCAGCATGAATGCCAGATTAAGAAATGCACTGGATCCTAACAGGCTAGACTAGATTAGTGACTGGGCTCAGGCTGGAGATAGACATGAAGTTCAATGTGCTAAAGTGCTAGAAGGTTTGCTTTAGGTTGTGGGTGAAAATTTACAGTTTTTCATTTTGCTTAGCGCAAACAGAAAACTTTCTGATGTCCTACTTCCCTTTTTATGGGGATTATTATTTTTTTTTATAAATATTTATTAAGGTTTTTACAGAAAAAAAGAAAACATCCAATAACAGTATACAATATTACTTTGTTTAACAAAATTTCATATCCTCTTTGAGCTTCCTCACGCCTCCCACTCCCATTTGCATCATTAATAAATTTTGTCCAGCAAATTATCATCTTATTTCCAAATTTTAAAACCGCTTATTTAATTACAATAAAATTGTTCTCCTACAAATTTGTTTTTCTTAATCTCTCTTATCATCAGTTCCTGATCTATTTTAGTGATGACCAATTATTTATAACTAAGCATCTTTTTTAACATTCCGATAAATCATAATATTTTTGTAAATAAATCTTGAATTTCTTCCAGTCTTCTTCCATCCTTTCTTCTCCCAGGTCTCGGATTCTGCCAGTCATCTCCGCCAGTTGCATATAGTCCATCAGTTGCATCTGCCATTCTTCCAGTGTGGGTAGATCTTGAGTTTTCCAATTCTTAGCGAGTAATATCCTTGCTGCTGTTGTCGCATACATAAAGAATGTTCTATCTTTCTTTAACACCTTCTGGTCGACAATGCCCAGAAGAAAGGCCTCTGGTTTCTTGGTAAAGGTATACTTAAACACCTTTTTCAACTCATTATATATCATTTCCCAGAAGGCCTTCACCTTAGGGCAAGTCCACCAGAGGTGGTAGAATGTTCCTTCATTTTCCTTACATTTCCAGCATTTATTGTCTGACGAATGGTATATTTTAGCAAGTTTAACTGGGGATTATTTTTTTAAACATGCAGGAGCATTCAACTAAATTAAGTTAATAGCTATTTTTCAATTCCCCATAAGAGTGAATGGCAAATGCTGAGCTTCATTTTATACAAATGGGTCAGAACCCAGGGTGGTTTAACAACCAATTCTTCTTCACTCTAGGAATTGTAACTCTGTGGGGTGGTGGTGGCGGCATTGAGGTCTGCTCACAACTCTCAGCACCCAGAATTCTTGGGGGGGAGCTCTGACATATTTATGGGACGTGGGTGGTGCTGTGGGTTAAACCACAGAGCCTAGAACTTGCCGATCAGAAAGTCTGTGGTTTGAATCCCTGCGACAGGGTGAGCTCCCGTTGCTCGGTCCCAGCTCCTGCCAACCTAGCAGTTTGAAAGCACGTCAAAGTGCAAGTAGATAAATAGGTACCGCTCTGACGGGAAGGTAAACTGCGTTTCCGTGCTCTGCTCTGGTTCGCCAGAAGCGGCTTAGTCATGCTGGCCATATGACCTGGAAAAACTGTCTGCAGACAAATGTCGGCTCCCTCAGCCAGTAAAATGAGATGAGTGCTGCAACCCCAGGTCGTTCACGACTGGACTTAACTGTCAAGGGTCCTTTACCTTTACCTTAAACCTTAGCATTACCAGTCTTTACTTGTAACTCATATATATGTGTGTGCGAGTGTGTGTTTGTGTGTATGTTTTACATAAAAGTTATACACCATAAACAACATTTACACATATTAAAAAAAGAAAAGGGTTCTTTCGAACCTTGAGACCTCCTTCCTGAATTGTCGCCATGTATTGCACCTGCTGTACTACTTTAGGGGACAGAAATCTTAGAAGAATTTTGGGTGGGAATGGGGAGTGGGATGAGGCACAAATATAATCTAGTTCCCTTTCCCACCCACACTCAGTGAGTGTTTGTCTGGCCTGGTGTTAGTATACAGAACGACATGCAACACTGATGAACACCAGCTGCCATGAGATCTGCGAGGGATCATTCGTTTAGGTGGTTCCCTCAGTGTCTGTCTTTACAACCAGTGCTTTTTTCAAAAGGTCAGCCTGTGTTTGGGAAGATTCCACTGGGCTCCCCCTCCCTAGGAATTACACAGAACACTCAAGAATCCACATGTCGTTAGCGTGAGTGGAATTCAAAGAGGGAGGAAATCTCCGTAGGAGGCTCTTGCGAGACTTGCATTGACTTGCATCCGGTCGAAACCCACAAGCTGGGTACCCCAGTGGATATGGATAGGACTCCTCCTCACCATACTAAACAGGGGGCCCTGCCAACTATAGCAGCTGTTGCAGTCACCAGGAATTCAGTAGTAGGAAGAAAGGGATTTCAGTTTGGATTTCCCTCCCAAAACTGAAATCACTACCCTCTCCCAATGCTGATATATTCATCTCCAGGCAAAACGTACAGGTTTCCAGTTTTGGCTTGAACCAGAAGTTCGTAGCTGGTGAAATTTGCTGGTAAGATGACAAACAGGGGGCTTCAAATATATATACATATATTTATATCACACACACAAACATGATACATATTCACATCTGGTGTTTTGTTTACTTGTATTAAAATCAAGCGGTAGGTCTCTTCAGTGGCAAAAAAGATGAGACATTTATATATGTGCATATAGATTATGCAGTCAGACGTGCATGAAATCCCTGAGGAGCAGTCCTCAGAAATAATGGGGGCATACTGTATCAATTCAACCATTCATATCTCTACTGCAAAAATGCACCTTGGTTAGCTAGAACTGCAGCAACTTGTCTGACACAATCTGCACAATTTTTTAAAAGCCCAAAAACAAGGTACCCAAGAGTTAGGTTTTGAGGAAGACTTCTGAAAATGTAATATAAAGGAATCTTCACGCTGCCTAACATGAGGTCGCTTCTCAGTTATGGTTAGGGATGGGTGGGGAATTCAATTCAGTTCACATTTAAAGGCGAATCTATCTAACTTTCCCTTTGAGAAGCAATATGAGAATGAAAACAGCCATCCGTTGAAATCTGCACTTATCTGAATTTTGCAGTGCAGTTCTGCAGCCAAGTAATGTGTACAAATATGCACATGCTGGGGTAAATTGTGCACTGAATGCATATGTATTTCTGAAAACAACATACAGACATGCCTTATATTAGGGGGAAATGCTTTGCAAAAAATATGTCTATTAGGGGAAATGATGTATATATTAGGAAAAATTCACACTTTCCAAATTCACATAACCAAATTTATCCCCCATCTAGTCCCATTGCTTTCAGTGGGACATGCTGCCAAGTATGGATGCCTGGCAATGAATGGTCATTTCTGAAGCTAACTTCCAGGCACTTTATCTTCATCACACTTTTCTGATGATTTAGCTCTTGAGGAAGAGTGAGAAGAAGGCAGGCGATGACAGCTACTTACCATTCTGCAAAACTCCCAGAAGACCAGTATCCAGTTGTGTGAAGGGCATGGAATTGAGGAGGCCAGGGAGATGGAGAGGTTGATTTGCAAGATTCTGGAAGGGAGAAAAGGAGGAGCGCTGAGCTAAACAGAAACCCATCTTGCTGATTGTGACAGAGATGGGAAACAGGTTTAGCAAACTCTAGAGGTTGCATCGCAAATTAATCCCATGAAACCACTCTCACTCTTCTCTTTCCAAAACCCAATGTGAGATTCTCCTTCCTCTTTGTACTTGGAAAAGGTTGAAAAAAAGTCACCCCATTAAACTCTTGCTGTAAAACAAAATGCTTCCATGTGTCCTGTTGTGAGATGAACAGTCCTCACTTTCCGGTATATTCTCAGAAAAGCTATGTACAGGAGGTATGGGAAACCTGTGGCATTCCAGATATTGTTGGACTCCAAATCCCATCATCCCCAGCCTGCATGGCCAATGATCAGGGATGATGGGAGTTGTTGTCCAGCAACATCAGGAAGGCCAAAGAACTTGAGGAGACTGTAGAGGAGGGCTGGTGAGGCATATGACCTTGAAAAAAGGAGGTATGGCCTACCATCTTGAAGGTTAAACAGAGGCACTCGGAGGACCACATTGGGTCTGAAGCTCTCCATCCTTGCTAACAGCTGATGTTGTTCTATCAGCTAGGAAAGTCATTGCTTGTCTCAGATCACATTAATTGTTCAATAAAGTTGTGACCCAGTTTTACTCTTAAATCTCTCTTTATTCCCCACCGGGTCCACAATTAATCTAGGTAGACTGAACTCCTGGACATACCACAGAAGACTCTGATCTTCTAGCACTAAAAAACAAACAAACAAACAAACAAACAAACATAAAGGACCCCAACAGTTAAGTCCCGTCACGAACAACTCTGGGGTTGCGGCGCTCATCTTGCTTTACTGGCCGAGGGAGCTGACATTTGTCCACAGACAGTTTTTCCGGGTCATGTGGCCAGCATGACTAAGCCGTTTCTGGTGAAACCAGAGCAGTGCACAGAAATGCCATTTACCTTCCTGCTGGAGTGGTACCTATTTATTTACTTGCACTTTGAAGCACCTTCGAACTGCTAGGTTGGCAGGAGCTGGGACCACGCAACGGGAGCTCACCCCATCATGGGGAATCGAATCGCCGACCTTCCAATTGGCAAGCCCAAGACTCAGTGGTTTACACCACAGAGCCACCCACATCCCTATATCTTCTAGCAATAATGCAATTTAAAAGTTAATCCACCCCCCAATCCAGCTTCCCCCGCAACACACCCTGAGCAGACTTTTGTGATCTTTCTGACAGTTTGGCTGATACATTTTTCATTTAATTGAGTGTCACTTCTTGCAGCCTGGAATGTAGGAAACAGGGCTCACCCTTTCTGCAAAGTGTAGCGATATTGCTGGTTCCATCAGTAATTAAGTTGTCATTCTCTCAAATAATCTGGCTTTGGCCGAAGGAGGGGGGGGGGGATAAAGGAAATCCAATTATTTGGAATCTTAATTTGACAGAGGTGCTAATTTGCCTTCAATAAAGCCTTAATAGATTATCCTTTGATGTGACATTATGAAATAGATCTGAGGTATGGGGAAATCAGCTGGGGCGGTTGGGTTCAGCAAATGTTTAAATGAAAATTCATTTCCTGGATTGCAAAGAGATCCCAGAACACCTTTCAGATTGTCCATTGCTTCATTGGTGGCTGCTGTGCATGACCTAAGAAGTGTCTGAAATATCGCAGAGAATTCTGACGCACCAGCCACAGCTCGTCTGCTGCAGCTACCAATTCCTGCATTTAATCCGAGGGCTGCATTGTTGCAAAATAAATGATGGCACACCTCCCAGTTGAAAAGCTGCATCCAGACACATTTTTAGTAGATGCATTACTAAAGGTGGGATGAGGAAGCTGTGGCTCATGAGTGAAAGCCTGCTCACAGAAAGTTCAGTTTCATTCCATGGATGAGATATGCAATGGCTAGATAAATAGAAAAGGAGGCTTTCAATACAAGTTCTTATAACAGATATCAAGGATGTGGGTGGCGCTGTCATCTAAACCACTGAGCCTCTTGGGCTCGCCAATCAGAAGGTCAGCAGTTTGAATCTGTGTGATGGAGTGAGCTCCTGTTGCTCTATCCCAACTCCTGCCAACCTAGCAGTTTGAAAACACACCAGTGCAAGTAGATAAATAGGTACTGCTGCAGCAGGAAGGTAAACAGTGTTTCCATGCGCTCTGGTTTCCATCACGGACTCCCATTGCTGGCCACATGACCCAGAAAGCTGTCTGTGGACAAACGCCGGTTCCCTCAGCCTCAAAGTGAGATGAGGGCCGCAACCCCATAGTCACCTTTGACTGGACTTAACCTTCCAGGGGTCCTTTACCTTATAACTGAAGCAACATCCCCTTCAGGGAGGAATTTCCTCTTTTCTCACATGGTAGGCATTGCCTCCTGCAAAATGATGCCATCTACAATACATGTGCATATGATCTAAAGACAAACTTTGCAACCTGTTTCAGAGAGCTTACTTTACCTGTGTGCAAATTTAATTGTGAGATCAATTGATTAAGGCTTCAACCCTAACCCCAACACCACCATTACCTGAATTTGGTAGGGCTTACTTCTGAGTATGCATGGCTAGCACTGTATGTGATTGTCTGGAATTCCTATGAGTAGCCAATTCATATTTCGAATCAAGCTAAAACAGGGTTGCTATCTCGGTCCATCAGCAGCAGGCAAAGACTGTTGTTTAGTCGTTTACTCGTGTCCGACTCTTCGTGACCCCATGGACCAGAGCACGCCAGGCACTCCTGTCTTCCACTGCCTCTCGCAGTTTGGTCAAACTCATGCTGGTAGCTTCGAGAACACTGTCCAACCATCTCGTCCTCTGTTGTCCCCTTCTCCTTGTGCCCTCCATCTTTCCCAACATCAGGGTCTTTTCCAGGGAGTCTTCTCTTCTCATGAGGTGGCCAAAGTATTGGAGCCTCAGCTTCACAATCTGTCCTTCCAATGAGCACTCAGGGCTGATTTCCTTCAGAATGGATAGGTTTGATCTTCTTGCAGTCCGTGGGACTCTCAAGACTACTTGACACTTAATCAAGAGCCATTGGCTGCCCACCATCATTTGAGGTGGACCAAAAAGCCTCCTCCCCATTAAGGCTCAGGACTTCTCCCCAAAACCCTACCTAAATCTGTGTGCAATGGCTGTTGGGTCATTTGTTTTGGTTCCTTCCTTCCATTTAGTGCAGTGAACTGCAGCTTGCCACACTCCAGTTATGATGTCTGAAAGTCTCCAAAGGTGAATTTTCCCTACATGAAATTAAACTGCCGTGTTTTTGGTTCAGTAATCAAGAGCTGGCTAAAAGACAGGGAGGGTGGGAGCTCATGTTACTGCTACATCTGTAACCCAATTACTCTCCTACCCAAGACAGATTTGAAACGGCCTGCATGATTAAGTTGCTTTTTATAACTAGGCAAGCTTCCCATTTGATGTGAACGCCTTCCTGCATCCAGATCCAGATCCACACCAACTCACTTTGGATTCCCTGTCTGTAAACTCATCACCAAAGTGAGAGAGAGGAATGGCAGAGGAACAGGGTTGGCTTCAGATGGACAGAAAGATGTTCATCATATTTACACAGCACTGATAGCTGTTGTTACAAATCATTCAGAAAGCCGTTTAGGAGATGTATCGCTCATTACCTAGCAAATGAAAAGCAAATCAAATCAAAGGTTTAGAAAATTTCTGGAAGGCAAAGGAGAAATTCTGGAGCTTGGCCTGGTTGCAGATATTAAGGTTCCAAACACATACTTGGCAAGGCTTAGCTTGCTTTCACCTGGGCCCAGGCCAGCCACCTGCGGGGGCAGGACAGGGTGAGCTGGGGCAGGACACTCCATGGGGCCTCTGAGGAGTCTGCCTGCCTCCTCCCACTCAGCCGCCCTACAGCTGAGGTGACATTTAAACCACAGTGCCACCCACGTCCCTAATGCTAAGGTTCAATGACCATAAAAAAACCAGACACAAAAAATAAAACAATACAATGCAACAAACAAAAACAAACAACCCCAATGGAAACAGTTGTAGGGTGGGAATGTGGAGTTGAGGAGCCCAGGAACACAGAAGGTTCTAGATTCAGTTCATGGCATTTCCAGGATGGACTAGCAGAGACTTCTGCCTGAAACCCTGGAGAGCTACTGCCAGTTTATTTTGTTGTTGTTTTTTTAATTAAAGATTTTCTTGTTTTACAGAAGTATGTGTAATTTTTTCCATGTAACATTTTTTCCATGTAACATTTTTGCAAATCCGTTTCATTTGTTGAGACATTAGGGGGAGAAAAAAAGGGGTGGAGAAGATGGGTGGGGTTGGGGTTGGGTGGCGATGTTTCTATTTTGCTTACTGTATGTAGGGTTTGGTGTCAGTGTTGCTTGTGCAGGTTCTCTGCTGTTCACTTGTGTTCCTTTGGTGGTGAGAGAGGTTGAGGTTGGCCTGGGGTGTGGTTGTTTGTTTGTGATTGGCTGTGGTGGTCTTTGTTTTCGTGTGTGAGTGGGGTGGGTGGGTGTTTTAGATCAGGTTAGCCATATTGATTTGTATGCTGTTGGTGGATTATTGTCATTGTCTTGTTAGAGCTACTGCCAGCTGGGCAGTACTGAGTTAGTTGGACCAATGGTCTGACAGCATAAGGCAGCTTTCTGAAAGCTGTGCTGAGGGAAACTAAAACTAAATCATTCAAATGAGGTGTTTTTTTAGGGCCAAACACAACACAATGGCAACAGTCCTGTTTGTTTATTTCCAAACATGATCCAATTGGCAATGGCTTCCTAGGATTTCAGACAAGGATCTGTCCCAGTCCTATCTCTAGATGTTGGGGGCTGAACCTGGAACCTTCAGCATTCAAAGCAGATACTCTGCTACTGATGTCTAGCCTGTCCAAATAGGTTTTTCCCAAAGACTCATTCCAGAGGTCCTGACTGTCTTGTTTCTCTTTTGCGGAAACATGTAATCACATCCTAACCTGAACCCAACCAGGATATGCTTAAGTTTCCATTGCCTCCCTGATTCCAGTACTATGTTACTTTGGTGAATGACATGTACTCTTCAGACAGATTGACAGTGTGGCAGGAAGAATGAAGTTTTCTCTGATACACAGAATCATTAAGGCTCCACCTGTGCTTCCTGTACTTTCCTATGTGCTAATGTGTCTCACTTGGGGAAATCTTGTTTGTTAAGTCCGAATTTTCAAAGGGACTTTCCCCTGAAGGATAGGCCTTTCCTTTTCAGGATTATTTTGGAGTATAACATGTTTTTCCCCCCCTCCTTTCTGCATTTTTATGAGTTGAATGCAAGTTTCCGTATGATATGTCAGTGATAGAATGAATAACAGTATCTGAATGATTCCTTCTGTGTAGAAGGCAAGGCTTTTCCATTTCATACATCAGTAGAATTTGCTGCAGTACAGCTAGAAATCCATATAGCCATGGTGTTTATTAACACAAAGAATAAATTCCACCCTTTAAAAAAAAGTGTTATTTTAGGGTTGAATTCTGGACATATTTGGGGATAACTGAAGAATCCAGATTTACACTTGCACAATGGGAATTTCCCCCCTTCCTTTACATGCCCCCTAATTCTGTTCTCAGAGTTCCCCAAGCACTCCAGAGCAAATTTGGGGAGAGTGCAGGGGAAGAAGTGGGGTGTGAGTCCTGTTGCGTAAATCTGTGCACTGATAGGATGGTTCCCTAGCACTACACTGGAACAAGCAAAACTATTTTCAAATTCCAGTGCAAATTGGCCTGATTCGAACCTCCTCCTGTAATTACATGCATATCAGAAGTTACGTACCCTCTGAATTTGCTGTTCACCAAATGGCGAGTCAAAATATTCAGCTTTAAAATGTATCACACGTTTAAAGCTTTTTCAAAATACACATTGCAGTAACATTTAACTGTGAATTTCTTTACTTTTATAAATGCAGAAATGGGATAGAACAGAGTTAAGGGTGGTCACATGCAGATTTAAGTGTATATATATGTGATCTCTTGTTCCTACGCAACTGCCGAGACAACAACTTAATTCCCACATGCTTCCAACTTAAATTCCATTCTAAAACCCCAGCTACCGAAAGGATCCTGAAACGAACTGAACTATCCCTAATCAGAAACGAACTACACAAGAAAAGATACCTACTAAACCAAACCAACAAAGATCTGCTCACTCTTCACCTCAAACTCTGTAACAAAATCCACCCTGCACTCTGGGACAAATGCAAACAACTAGCCGTCTGGAGAGCTGAAACGGAGACCTCACATAAGACAGACACACACACCAACAAACTCCACAAACTAGAGAAACGCCAGAAGCCCAGCCACCCTCCACAACAACCCATGAAACAAACAGTACATAACATATCAGACAGGATCCTCACCACAACTGAAACCAAAGTACTCTCCAAAGGTTTCAACTTTGCAGTCGCCCCGAGACGCATCCCCACGGAAAACATCATATGCGGAGTCGAAGCTAGCCTAACCAAAATCAACCCAGATGAAGCCAATAAAATCAGACTTGAAGTCACCAACATCCTCTGCTCCAGCAAACCACCCAGAAGCAATTTACACAAAGAAGAACAGAAAGCACTCACCAACCTGAGGAAAGACAACAACATAATCATTCTCCCAGCAGACAAAGGTAATGCCACTGTTGTGATGAACACATCGGACTACCAAGCAAAACTATCAAACCTACTCCAAGATCCTACCTACCAACCTATAAAAACAGATCCCACCACCTATCTGGAAAAAACCACCAAATCCAAAATAAAAGCCTCTCCTATCAGTGAAGAAATCCAGCTAAGAATCATCCCCAGAGAAAAATCATCCAGATGCCCCAAACTCTACGGCCTCCCCAAGATACACAAAGAAGGAACACCACTCAGACCAATAGTCAGCTCCATAGGCTCACCTCTACAAAATCTCGCTAAATTTCTCGCCAAGCAACTTCAGCCCTATGCAGAATCCATCTCTTCACACGTTCCAAACTCCTTCCAGTTCATAGAAACAATAAAGAAGCAAAACCTACATCCTAATGACCTACTTGTGAGCTTCGATGTTGTATCTCTCTTCACACAAGTGCCCATTAATGAAGCCTTGACAGCCATTCAAAACAAATACAATCCCCCCGAATACATCTTGGACCTGACCAACCACTGCCTAACCAACACGTACTTCATCCACAATGGACAAAGATACAAACAGATAGAAGGAGCACCTATGGGATCACCCCTCTCACCGGTCATCGCAAACCTGTACATGGAACACTTTGAAACCAATGCTTTAGACAAGTCAGAACACAAACCCAAACTTTGGCTCAGATATGTTGACGACACCTTTGTAATTTGGCCACACGGGAAGGAAAAACTGGATAGCTTCCTCACACATCTCAACAGCCTACACCCCAAAATACAATTCACTATGGAAATAGAAGCCAACAACCAACTTCCCTTCCTTGACGTCCTAATCTACAAAAAACCTGATGGCTCCCTAGGACACACTATCTACCGGAAAAAAACACACACCAACCGCTACTTACATGCACAATCACACCACCACCCTGCACAAATAAACTCCGTAGCCAAGACTCTCATCTCCAGAACCAAACGCCTGGCTGACAAAGACCACTTGACAACTGAGTTACAGAATCTCTCAAATGTGTTAATTGCCAATGGATACCAGCAAAACAGGGTTACGAAGCTAATCCAAAAAGAAACACCCCCCAAAAACCAAGACACAGAAGAAAACAATGGCATGGCCCTCCTTCCTTATATCAAGGGCACTACAGATAAAATTAGCAAAATCCTCCATAAACACAATATCAAAACAGCCTTTTGCACCAACCAAAAAATAGCCAATATCCTCAGAAACCCCAAGGATAAAATCCAGTTGGAAAACCAAGGGGTCTATGAAATACCCTGCAAAGTCTGCCCAGCCACGTACATTGGACAAACAAACAGACGAATAAATGCACGTATCGCAGAACACAAGAATGCCGTCAAAAAAGAAGAAAAAACTTCCTCTCTTTTCCAACACATGAAAGAAACAGGACACGAAATTAATTTTGCAGATTCCAAATTGCTCTTTAACATGGAACATCACCACAAGAGAATAATCATGGAAGCCATCGAGATAGAGAAACACCCTCACAACATGAACAAGCGTGACGACACATCCCGCTTGCCAGACATCTGGAAATTAGCCCTCCCCACAAAAACTGACACCAGATCCAGAGGCACACAGAACGCTATCACCAATCAACCACACCAGACCCAAACCCAGACCCTCTCCACAGATAAATTACAGACACCATCCAGTAGCCAAACCATGGTGGCACCTCCGGATGCTGCACCCCCCTGCAATCCCTACACAGATCTGGCTGACACAGGCCACAAAACCACAGCTCGCCCCTATACACGAAGCCAAGCCAGAGCACAACTAAGTGCAGTACAGCCATCTTCTCAGAAAAACTCTTCACAAAGTTCAAGAGGTCAAGACACAAAGACTTTAGCAACTAATCCACACCTAATGACCCACCTAAGTGGTACTCAGGATATCACTCAAGAAATCACTCAAGATATCCCTCAAGTAATTAAGGAACAAAAGAAGAAAAGGCACACTAGCCTGGGAACTTCCTCTCTGCCCAGAACATTGGAGGCTATACACCACACCCCCTCAACAGTATTTATAGGAACTCAAACACTGAGATCCTGCTCTGTTCCAGTAACAAGAAGCCGAAAGCACCAGCCTGAAGATGACGAGTGAGACCTCGTCGAAACGTCGCCTAGACACCCCAACTTTTACACGGGAAGACACCCGAGGACACCAAAACCTGCATTCCTGTACCCGTGAAAATCTACGAAAGCAAATATATATATATATATATATATATATATGCAGGTTTTGGTGTCCTCGGGTGTCTTTCCGTGTAAAAGTTGGGGTGTCTAGGCGACGTTTCGACGAGGTCTCACTCGTCATCTTCAGGCTGGTGCTTTCGGCTTCTTGTTACTGGAACAGAGCTCTGTTCCAGTAACAAGAAGCCGAAAGCACCAGCCTGAAGATGACGAGTGAGACCTCGTCGAAACGTCGCCTAGACACCCCAACTTTTACACGGGAAGACACCCGAGGACACCAAAACCTGCATTCCTGTACCCGTGAAAATCTACGAAAGCAAATATATATATATATATATATATATATATATATATATATATATATATATATATAATAAATGTTGCTCTGACTTAACAGCCTCATCTCTGAGTTCACATTGTAAGGCTTATTAGAGGCCTTTAAGACTTAACAGTCAATGTGAAGTTGCAATAATAATAAAAATACAAGCAAGAATACAGTCAGCTCTTCATTATTTTAAGGTTGGAAAGAACAGGATATAACCCCGCACTCCCCACCTCGACCTTCAGAAATTATGAAACTCCACAATGTGGATTATGGAGAAGTGAATCCCTTTTACTTCCCCCACAAAAAGCCCCTGGACCTATTCATCTGCAGTTCAGCTGGCTTAACCCAACCTGGAGGAGATCCTGTGTCTGCAAATTTAATAATAATAATAATAATAATAATAATAATAATAATAATAATAATAATAATAATAAATTTATATCCTGCCCCCCCCCCAGCCAAAGCCAAGCTCAGAGCAGCTATCAACAGTAAAATAATACAGCATTCTAAAATCAATTAATTATAAAATCAGTTCAAATCAAACTGATGGCAACCATTGGACTAGGGTTCTGTGAAGAATTACCAAAGGAGGGGGTCAGGCTGTGCCTTGGCCAAAGGCCTGGTGGAACAGCTCTGTCTTGCAGGCCCTGCGGAAGGATGTCAAGTCCCACAGGGTCCTAGTTTCTTGTGGCAGAGCGTTCCACCAGATCGGAGCCACAGCCAAAAAAGCCCTAGCTCTGGTTGAGGCCAGCCTAACCTCTCTGTGGCCTGGGACCTCCAAGGTGTTTTTGTTTGAAGACCGTAAGGTCCTCCGTGGGACATACCAGGAGAGGCGGTCCCATAGGTATGAGGGTCCTAGGCCGTAGAGGGCTTTAAATTTCATCTGCTACGGTCATTTTCAGATTTCCCATTATAGTGAATGGGGACCATGGACCAAAATAGCAAGTCTGGTTCCTCCCCATTTTATCCTCTAAACTTGCCTGTGAGATAGGTCAAGCTAATAGGTAACAGCTGGCCCAAGATCATGCAGAGGCCTTCATAGCTGAATGGGGATTTGAAGTCTGACCCCCCTGGTCTTAGTCCATCACTCTAACCACTACACCATGCTTGCTTGCTTTTTGCCCAAAGCTAAAGAAGATCAAACCTATCCATTCTTAAGGAAATCAGCCCTGAAGGCTCATTGGAAGAACAGATCCTCAAACTGAGACTCCAATACTTTGGCCACCTCATGAGAAGAGAAGACTCCCTGGAAAAGACCCTGATGTTGGGAAAGGTGGAGAGCACAAGGAGAAGGGGACGACAGAGGACAAGATGGTTGGATAGTGTTCTCGAAGCTACCAGCATGAGTTTGACCAAACTGCGGGAGGCAGTGGAAGACAGGAGTGCCTGGCGTGCTCTGGTTCATGGGGTCACGAAGAATCGGACACGACTAAACGACTAAACAACAACAAAAATCAGCCATGAGGCCCACACACAAGTGAGAATCTGACAGTGGGGGAGGAACTTTAACTCTTCCCCTGCACCATTTCCCCAGTATAAACCACCCCCTTTTGCCCTAAATAGGTAAAAATACTTAGGGACCCACTTACATGTTCCTCCCACCCCTGTGGTGTAAGTAGCAGGTATGGGGTACAATTCAACTTGTGAAAGCACCAAAACGTACTGAGGAATGCTCCTTTTCATGGGGATCTGTGCCAATCACTCTCCCCATCTGCAGATCCCCCCCAACTCCCACACTGCTCTGGAGATCTTGCAGCTCTCCATAGCATCTTCTGAGGGTCAGGGGGAGCTTGCAGAGGAAGGAGAAACACGGATTGCCTCCCCTCTTCTTCCAGCAAGAGCATCCAATGAGTGCAGTTGCACTTGAGGAAATTCTAGATCCAGCCTCATCTCTTTCTTTAAGGGAAGAAAGTGCAACAGCATACCTTGGAGTCTCAGTGACAGGCTAAACCTACAATGACAGCTTGATCTTGAGACTCTCTCTGTTTCAAAGTCCTTTATAACCATTCCTAAGCATCTGCCTGAGTAGTGTGCTTTATCTGATTACCAACTAGAGTGAGTCTAAAGTAATGGAAATGGATGCTTCAACCAAATTCACTTTGTATTGGAGAATCTTTTCAATGTATCTGTGCTTCAGATGCAAAGGCGATACTCCCCCCACCCTATAATTCGCAACTAATTAGTTTTTCTTCCTTGAATCACTCATTTCCTGAAAGGGCTGTTTATCCCATCTCCACCACACTTATTGGAAAACAGGAAAATTTGTCTCCCCCTCACTGTTGTTGAATCACAAGCTCCTGCAGTCAGAGAGATCTTGGGAAATGAGATATATTCAAGAGAATTGTGACAGAATGGTCTGTCTTCAAACAAGTCTTCAAGATACTATACAACCCTATTTGCACTGTACATTTAAAGCAGTATCATGCTACTTTAAACAGCTGTGGCTTTCCCCTAAAGAACTGTGGGAACTGCAGTTTGCTAAGGCTGCTGAGTGCTGTTAGGAGACCCGTCTCCCCCCCAAAGAGGTACAATTCCCAGAATTCCTCGGGAAGAGGAACACTCTGGTTTTGACACTCAGACTAGACTAATTGAAATTAGAGGATCTAAGTTAGTCATGTCCACCAATACCAGTGGCTCAACACTAAGCAGAACTTAGATGAATACAAGCCATTATGTGAGCTGAAAACAGCCATCTTTCAAAAATTTGCACTTTTCAAAATTTTGCAATGCTATGTTCTGCAGCCAAGTAAGATGGCCCAAAATGCATAGACCTGGGTAAAGTGGGCATAAACAATGCATGTATTATGCATTGCAAAACAATGCAAAAAAAATGCACCAGGCTGCCAAAAAAAGTCCATATCCACATAAATTCACACTAAAAAGCTGATTGATTTACATGAGTACTTTTTAAAAAAAAAATGCAAACCAGTGTGGTAACATAGCCATCTGAATTTAAGATTAGAAAAGGGAGAAGAGCAGAGAAACTGGAATTGAGAGATTCAGTCATCCCTACTTCCCACACCCATAAGAGAGCTCAACGAACAATGTGATGGGTATTTCAGGAAGTGCAAGTTGCCTGAAGATCTGTGGCCTATGGACCAGCAGAGAAGAAATTTGCAGAATGAATGAAAGACATCTCACAAACACCTCTTGGCTATCTTAAGCATAAAATAAGTGCAATAAAAATCCTATACTCCACCAATGGGAGCTTCTCTCTCTTTTGCTCTTTCACACACAAATTTTCCTCTTTGATCATTTTTAATGCAATTGCTTTTCATATTAATTGAAGGGTTTTTTTTTAAAAAAAGCGGGAGGAATTTTCGGCACAGCACTAATTTTTTTGCCCCACCGGCCAGAAAGGTTTAAAATAAAACTGCTGAACAAGAGAGAAGCCCCGGTTTGATCAAGTGCATCCAGGTATTTTTAGAAGACAATTTTGAATGTATTTATAGAAGTCACTTTTTGCATGGAGCCTTCATACTGAGCTGTTTATTATTTGCAAGAGTTACAAGTGCCTGCTTATGCGCTGCATATGCAAATAAAGCTGATCTATGGAATTTTGGCATAAGCCAGCACGCTTCATCTGGGAGCAGGTGCTTAGAAAAGCCGTCCTGTTGGGGGGAAACGAATGTTTTCCGAGAGTTTTTGGAAGCATCTCGCATGCAGCTGCTGACACGTTACGAGCAGATCCCTCGGCAGCTGAGCTTTTGCTGGCTTAGGAGTCTGTCCTCTTGCTCAAGGTCCCACTTCCCACCACACTAAGCTTTGCTTGGCAGCAGGTAGAATTGCTAAGCACACAATATGTCGGATGCTAACTCGCCAAAGCGAGGAATGAAAAATGAGGTGCTTCAAGATCTCAATCCCCTGCATCCCTTGGCGTTATGATACCCAGACTCTGGATCAGGCATTCAGTAAGATCTCCCTAAGAGAAACAAGGTCAGGTGCCTTGTTTAGAGAGGTCAAAGAGTGGCACTCAAGTACATTCCAATGTTTTGGGCTACTTATAAAGCCCCCAAATGACTTAGGGTTCAGATATGGAGCAAGGTCATAGCTGCACGGTAGAGCATCTGCTCTGTATGAATGAAGTCCCAGGTTCAACCCCTGACTGAATTCCTAGAAAGCCATTGCCCATCAGGGTAGACCAAAGGCGGAGAACATGTGGCCTTCCAGGTGTTAGTGGATTCCAACTTCCAACAGCCCGGAATAGCATGGACAATGTCCAGGGTTGAAGGGAGATGGACAACATCTGGTGGGTCCACAGTTTCCCCATCAATGGTGTTGAAAACGGTTATCAGGCTTTGGGTAATCGGCTTTCTCTCCCCATGGCAGTAGATAAGAAGATCAAATGAAATGAACATCTTACCAGTTAGAAACTTCAATAATCACAGTGAGAGAACAAAGAACACATCTCCTAGAAATGGCAGTGCTCCCAATTAAGGGTCACCCCCCCGTCCCTATTAATCTACACCACTCCTACGTCTTGTAATATGAACTTGTAGCCTCTGCACTTTCTGTTCTAACACTTTCTGAGCTCTCCATGACTTTGGAGATGGGGAGTGAATGCTGTCCAGAGACTTTGAATCTGTTAACCCTCTCTCTCCATGTTTCTTCTCCTAGCTGCTCCCCATCCAGTATTTCCCAGCTTCTGCCTTCTTAACTACGCCCCTCTGCAAACCACTGTTCCAAATCTACACTGTCCTCCTGCTCCTGGGAAGATTCAGGATCAAGATCATGGGGAGGGGGTGGCTCCCACCATTCTTCCTCAGTGCAGCCCTCCTCAGCATGGTCCCTGGCATGGGTGAAAGGAATTAAAGATGAAACTGCCAATATCATAATGCTGTTATACAAATCAATGGTGCAGCTGCACTCAGAATACTGTGTGTAGTGTTCTGGTCACCTCACCTCAAAAACGGACATCTTGGAGTTAGAAAGGTTCAGAAAAGGGCAACTGAACTGATGGAAGGGATGGAGCAAAGGTGGAAAGGCGGAAGCATTTGGGAAATTTCAGTTTAGAGAAAAGCTGAGTAAGATGTGACCTGATAGAAGTTTATACAATTATGCATGGCATGGAGAAAGTGGATAGAGAACAGTTTTTAATCCCTCTTTTGTCTAGTAGTTTGGATAGGTCAGTTGGCTAGAGCATGGTGCTGATAACACTAAGGTTGCAGATTTGACCCCCTTATAGGACAGCAGCATATTCCTGCATTGCAGGGGGTTGGTCCAGAAGATCCTCAGGGTCCCTTTCAACTCAACAACAACAACTTATTATTATTTGTACCCCACCCATCTGGCTGGGTTTCCCCAACCACTCTGGGTGGCTTCCAACAAAGATTAAAAACACATTAAAATGTCACACATTAAAAACTTCCTTAAAGAGGGCTGCCTTCAGATGTCTTCTAAATGTCAGGTAGTTGTTTATCTCTTTGACATCTGGTGGGAAGGTGTTCCACAGGGTGGGTGCCACTACCGAGAAGGCCTTCTGCCTGGTTCCCTGTAGCTTTGCTTCTTGCAGTGAGGGAACCGCCAGAAGGCCCTCGGCGCTGGACCTCAGTGTCTGGGCAGAATGATGGGGGTGGAGATGCTCCTTCAGGTATACTGGGCTGAGGCCATTTAGGGCTTTAAAGGTCAACACCAACACTTTGAATTGTGCTCGGAAATGTACTGGGAGCCAATGTAGGTCTTTTAGGACCAGTGTTATATGGTCTTGGCGGCCGCCCCCAGTCACCAGTGTAGTTGTTGCATTTTGGATTAGCTGTAGTTTCCGAGTCACCTTCAAAGGTAGCCCCACGTAGAGCGCATTGCAATAGTCCAAGCGGGAGATAACTAGAGCATGCACCACTCTGTCGAGACAGTCGGCGGGCAGGTAGGGTCTCAGCCTATGCACCAGATGGAGCTGGTAGACAGCTGCCCTGGATACAGAATTGACCTGCGCCTCCATGGACAGCTGTGAGTCCAAAATGACTCCCAGGCTGTGCACCTGGTCCTTCAGGGACACAGTTACCCCATTCAGGACCAGGGAGTCCTCCACACCAGCCCGTCCCCTGTCCCCCAAGAACAGTACTTCTGTCTTGTTAGGATGCAACCTCAATTCTGCATATCATTTGCTGGAAGCCACAGGAGGGGACAGTGTTCTTGTGCTCAGGTCCTGCTAGTGAGTTTCCTACAGGCATCTTGTTGGCCAATGTGAGGACAGGATGCTGGACTAGACAGGCCACTAATCTGATCCAGCGTGCATTTCAGCTTCCATCTTCACCCTTAGCTCCTAAATTGCCTTCATTGCTAATAAATCTCAAACTTCACACAGATATAGCAACCTTAACTAAGAGCCTGGTAAACCTGGTTAAATTTAACCAACTGTTTAAATTACCCAGTTCCCAACAAAATCTGAAGATGATTATAATTCTGTGGAGCTGAAAAAAAAAGGTTTTGGCAAAGGTGTGCAGGAGAATTTTGCTCTTTGCACAGGAAGAAAATCCTTTAGCATTTTTCTCTGTGCGAACAGGCAACAGAAAACTGACATTTTATACCTAGATTTGACTTTTCTTTTCATGTGATCTCTTAATCTTAACAAACACAATAGAGCCTCAGATTTAGGAAATAACTTGTTTGCTTCTTGTGTCTAGAGAAAGAAAGAAAGAAAGAAAGAAAGAAAGGAAGGAAGGAAGGAAGGAAGGAAGGAAGGAAGGAAGGAAGGAAGGAAGAAAGAAAGAAAACGCTTGAAGGAAGTGGTTTGGCGTATCAAAGGAATCAGGCAAGAAAAATTGGACACCAGGAATGCATGGAGGTCTGTGGGGTTTGAGACATTGCAAGGCATATTGGCAAGAGGGCCAAATTCACTCTGGTTTTAAACATGACAGCTTAGTTTACAGTCAATGTAAGCACGTGTATGTCTTGCTTTCAAGGTGCTGTCGGCAAGCAAGCAAAAACCTGAAGCTGCTCAAAATGCCATCTTTGGGTGTTTGAAAATCCTTCCATTGACAGAAGCTTGACGACTGCTTGGAAAATTGACGTGATAAAGGGGAGGGGGAGAGAATGAAAGGTTAGCAAATGTGGCTCAACTAAAACTACCTGTCATTTTGTTTTGCAGGCAGTCCTGAGAGAAAAAGAGGCAGAGATAAGGTACAGGGGGACAAGTGAACTAATTCCTTGCTATTGTATTCAGGTACAATTATGGCAACCTCTATAAAACTGGAATTAATCCATACAAGATGCAGCAAACAGGCTTTATTGCTTTGAGGGAATAAATCATTGGTGAAACTTCCAAGGTATTTCTATATATCCATATAATCTTGTCTTAACTGTCATTGTGGAAAGGTCACATTGCTCACCACCCCTCCTAGCCCATACCTTTGCTGAGTATGTGTATTTGTGTTTGTGTGATTCTTCCTCTGTCACTTAAGCCCTTTTCAATTTACGTTCTCTTGGTACATTTTGTGCCTCTCAATTGCCTTCAGTCAGAAAGAGATACATGGCTTTGTGCTTCCTAATTTGTCTGGTACAAACACCTCATGTGCCTGTCAGAGGGGATTTGTTTTCTTTGCTGACCGTGTTTGTGAAAACTGCTTCAATGGGTTGCGAGGGCCTGATGGCGGCCCCTTCAGCAGCTCATGTCACCAATCTAGTGAAAACAATTCACCGGCGAACCTGATCAGGGCTTCTCCTAGGCATGTGGTTGGCCACTGTGAGAAAAGGATGCTGGATAAATTTACCCTTCTCTGTGGTAAAAATAATATCTTCTCCACCCCCTCACAACCTGACGCACACAAAGCTCTTGTGTGGTCGATCTCACGGCCATTCAGAATGCAGGATGTGAGGTATGAGTCTCCTAGGCTGTCAAGGAGAAGGTATCACTTGAAGTGTCTCAAATCCCTTTTGATGCCAGTCTTTTCACAGTGACTCTTATTGGAATAGAAGCCTTGTCATGAGAAATTTGAGTGGCAGCAGAAACAGCAAAAACACACCAACCCTTAAAAAAAATAGCAGGAGGGGAAACAGTGAAGAAAACTTGGTGACTCAGATAGCGGAAAGGGCGTCCAAATTCATCATCTCCTCTTGCTGACATCAATGCTTACTTTCCTTTCCTGACATCAGTTCCTTTTGGCCAATAGAAACAGAATGATGATGGTCTTTCTGTCACTCACTGTCCTTTTTCAAATGCCTCTCCCCTTTGTTTCTGTAAATCTAAGGATGAAAGTCACCTTTTCTTAAAAAAAAAAAAAAGTTTGATGATGAAGAGGGAGGGAAAGTATCGGTAAAAAGTTTGAAAAAGTACAGGCTTGTTGGAGGTGACCTCAACATCTAGTTCGCTAGAGCTACTGAGCACCTTGGTTCAGCTGGAACTCTACACATGCCCTCCGACTATTTTGACTTTGCTCTCATTATGCGAGGAAGCCAAGGTAGTTCAGACTAAGAAAAGCGCAACGGGAACCATAATAACTGAGGTACAAGGGGTTTTTTCTGCCTTTTCTAGTATATGTAAAGGACTATATAAGTGGAAACATATTTTGTCCCTGGCCCGTTGGTTACATCTAATACAAATATCTACCCCCACACCTTCATTGAGATTAATTAACTCTAGGAAAATCAGCATCCAAGGTTATTTCAAGGATAAAAGGAGAGGATCATATATGTGCCCTTGAGCTCCTGGGAATGTGTGTGATAAGAATGCAATGTAATCAGCCAGTACAGGGGATTCTCATTAGGCAAGCCAATACAAAAAGGAGGTCTCAGTGGGTAGAGAGTTTAAAAACTATGGGGTTAGATGAAGAGCAAGCAGTGTGAGTCTGGGGCCTCCATATGTTGCTAGACAACAACTCCAACCATCCCTGACCAATGGCTATGCTGATTTGGGCTGAAGGCAGTTAGAATCCAACAACCTCTGGAGGGCCACAGGTTCCTCACAACTGGACTAAGCACTCATGGCTAGGTCATTTAAGCTTAAGGCAATTCATTCTATTGCCATGACAGGGTCTCTCAGAGTGTAGAGGAAGACTCAGATGAAAAGGGGGCTGTCATCCACAAGGGGGGACCCTTCAGGACCCTCTTTTGCACCATTCTGGCCAAAAGACCTCCTCAGACTTGGATGATGAATTCACAAGAGCACAATTCTCTTCTTCACTTTGCAGAAGCTTAAGAATACTAAGGACACTTTAAGGCAGAGCTTTCCAAACTTCAGTTGGTGGTATACCTTTTAGACATGCATCATTTTGTGACACAGTAATTCAGTTTTACTAGCTAACCGGAGGTTAAACTAGCCCCTCTCCAGCCCCAGGAGGAGTGCAGGGAGCGGTCACGAGACACACAGCAGTCGACATACTAACATGTCACGACACACAGTTTGGAAAGCTTTGCTTTAAGGAGTACAGCAAGCTCTTTCCAGGTGACGGGGGCTTTAGCAAAAAAGACAAGTGCCTTGATAAGTCCGCAAATGAAGCCAGCTCCTAGGTGTGGTACTCAATGGGAACTCTCCAAGGTGCTGATCTGGCTAGCTGAACTTGCAAGCTCTGTGATTCTCCTAGATGGGTCTGCTACTTCTGTGACTACACCAGTTGTAATGGCACTTATTAATATGATTCTAACCACTGAGCTTCCCCAGCCTAAAGTCCTGGACCTTTGCAAGGCTAGATATCTGTCCACTGAGCAATGGTTCTCTGCTGCTTCAGCTGTCACCTGCAGGCAGCCGCTATCAAATGGATGAATGGGTGAGATTAATCAGCAAATGAATAAGCGCAGATGATTCCCATTTCACAGGGCCACTGAGAGTATTGTGCTCTACCCACCTCCCCTTGCTTTGCTGGATCGCTGATTGCTCTTGGTGAAGGAATAGTGCCGGAACCCTTGCACAATCAGCAACGGGAGATGGTGGAAAAACAAAACAACATGCCAGAACAGAAACCACTTGAGAATTGGCTCTGAGTTGTTTAACTGGTTGTGTGAATTGAGGTATCCGCTGGATGAATTGAGGAAGCAATAATGTGTGATGATTCACTGTGTGGTGACTTATGCAAGCAATTTCACATATTCAAGCAATTACTTGCAATTACCATGTGATTAACGTAATGTGCGAACTTGCTCTGCCTAGTATGAAAGGCAATTTCCTGGCACTGCTGGATGCATGTGCTTACCCAGCAATTAACAGTTTGCAGGCTTGAAACTCATTTTCTTTGCATCTTAGAAATGTCTCCCTCTCCCCCTCTCCCCCCTCCCAGGTCTAGATTAATACACTTGGGGGCCCTGTGCTTCATGGAGTCTCATGTCTCTGACTGATAAAACTAGTTTACGCCCCACCAACAAAACACAGAAGCCCCATGCCAATACAAAATTTCACATACATCCCCCATCATTACTGTCCACCAAGGACTACTCTGCCCTTGATAATTTTCTGCAATACAGGTAGTATGCACCCAGCAATGTTCCTCTGGTGGACCCAGCAACCGATATCACAAACACAATTCTGGAGATTTTGCTGCCCAAAGCAGTTGTGTTGCATGATCTGACAAATACAACCCTGTGGAAAGCTGCAGGAGATACTCTCTGAGCATGCACAATTACAGAGAATCTGAAAGAAGTGCTTGGCTTCTACTGGGATATTACAAGGGATTCTGGGTACATTCTCAGGTCTTGCACTGCTTCACTGGTACTTTGGCCTCCACGAGACAGCTTGAGTTGCCTCTGCTGTTGTTGGCTGTGGTCTCAAATCTCCCCACTGTTTGGAACAGTCATTGCTCCCCTGTTTCAGTATGTGGGAGCAACCAGTCTCCTAAGCTGTGAATCTACCACTGAAGATTATGCCACGTAGAATCATAGAATCTTAGAGTTGGAAGGGACCCCAAGGATCATCTAGTTCAACCCCCTGCAATGCAGGAATCTCACCAAAGCATCCATGACATGGACATCCAATCTCTGCTTAAAAACCTCCAAGGAAGTAGAGCCCACCACCTCTCATGGAATCTTTTCCACTGCTGAACAGCTCTGTCAGGATGTTTTTCTGAATGTTTAGTCAGAATCTCCTTTCTTGCAACTTGAAGCCATTGGTTTGAGTCCCACCCTCCAGAGCAGGAGAAAACAAGCATGCTCCCTCCTCCATGTGACAACCCTTAAGATATTTGAAGATGGCTATCCTCTCTCCTTTCAGTCTCCCCTTTTCCAGGCTAAACATACCCAGCTCCTTCAAGCGCTCCTCATAAGGCTTAGTTTCCAGACCCTTGATCATCTTGGTTGCCCTCCTCTGCACATGTTCCAGTTTGTCAACATCCTTCTTAAAATAACAGTAGCTTTTTTACTGCTGCATCACACTGTTGACTCATGTTAAGCCTGTGGTCCACCAAGACCCCTAGATCCTTTTCACATGTACTGCTAGTAAGCCAGGTGCCCCCCATCCTATATTTGTGCATCTAGTTCTTCCTGCCTAAGTGCAGAACCATATCTTTGTCCCTATTGAAATTCATTTTGTTAGCTTGCACACAGTTCTTCAATCTGTTAAGGTCATTTTGAATTCTAATTCTGTCTTCTGTGGAATTAGCTACTCCTCCCAGGTTGGTGTCATCTGCAAATTTAATGAGTATCCCCTCAATTCCTTCATCCAAGTAATTTATAAAGATGTTGAACAACAATGGGCCCAGGACAGAACCCTGCAGCACCCCACTTGCCACTTTTTTTCCAGGATGATGAGGAATTATTAATGAGTACTCTTTGGGTTCGGTCAGTCAACCAGCTACAATTCCATCTAATAACTCACATTTTACCAGCTTCCTCCCGAGAATGTCATGGGGGGCTTTGTCAAAAGCCTTACTGAAATCAAGATACATTATGTCCACAGCATTTCCCTGATCCACCAACTTTGTAATTCCACAAAAAAAGAAAAGAAAAGAAAACAGATTGGTCTGGCATGACTTATTTTTGAGAAATCCATTCTGGGTCATAGTAATCACAGCATCCTTCTCTAAATGCTCACAGGTTGGGCATCGCTTTCCTTTCGGGTGAAGATAGGGGCAAAGTAGGCGTTGAGTAGTTCTGTGTTTTCTCTGTCACCCAATAGCATTTCTCCTTGTTCCCCACACAGAGGACCTACCACTTGCTTGTTCTTCCTCTTACTTCAGACATAGCCAAAGAAACCATTTCTTATTATTTTTAACCTCTCTTGCAAGCCAGTTCTCATTCTGAGCTTTAGCCAGCATGACTTCCCCCCTGCAGCTGTTGGCTACTCGTGTATACTCCTCCTTTGTGATTCCCCTTCTTTCCATTTCTTATACATGTCCTTCTGAACTCTCAGCTCGTCTGTAAGCTCCTTATGCAGCTACACCGGTTTCCTTAGATGCCTCCCACTTTTCTTTCTTGTTGGTATTGCCTGCGTTTGGACCTTCAATATTTCTCCTTTTAGAAACTCCCATACTTCTTTGACTCTCTTCTTGTTGAATATTTCTGACCAATGCTTCAAACTCAAGTACCCAGGTATAAAGAACGTTAGAGTTCCTGGGCATTTCATAACTATGTAGAAGAGAGGGTTTTTAAGCTGATCTGTAGAAAACACAACCTGAAGAAAGAGACAATGCATGTGCTTTTGTAAATGAGGAAAATCTTTAATAAAAAAATATGTTTTAAAAACCACATAGCTCTCCTCTCCACAGCATGATGAACCTACATCTGCAAGGATCCCCCTGGTGCTCACTATTAAATGTGCAGAAGACTGGTCTTCTTCTGAATCTGATAACTGTTTTTTTCCCCTTTTTCTTTCCAGTGAAGGATGCAGAGAGGTTGCTGACATCAGAGAAACCAATCCAGTTTTCAGCCAGATACTGCAGCTTTTTTTATTGTTGCTGTCGCCGTGGATCTTAAGGAGAAGAGAGTGTATTTCTTTCCACACAAGTCTTGTAAAACCTACTTTAGAAGTCTGAGAAAAGAGCTGGTAGCAGCCTCCAGAAATGTGCGGCAGCCAAGCTCACGATGACTTGGTTCTCCTGCAGCCAGGAAAACCCGAAGGAGAAAATCTTGGTGGTTTTTCTGAGCAGATAAATACCTTTTGATCCTCAGAGTCTTGAGCTCACCAGCGCGCGACAAGTGGGGAGGTGAGGGGGGGGGGAATTCCTGCCAGTTCCGTGTTTATGGTTCAGGAGTTCAGTTAAAACCGCACGGTCTGCTTTGAAATGTTACAGTAAGCACAAAGCCCCAGCAAAGCAAAGCAGTAAACATGATGACACCCGCTTTATTGAGGGGCTTCTGCGGGAACTAATTTGAAGCCAATGCGCTCCCAGAGCAGCAGAGGTGCGGCAAGACCTTAGCTAGCATATTTTAAATTAGGCCTTTCCATTTGTGATAGTCCCCGGGTTGCACTGAACTGCTGAATGATTGACGGTACGTGCATCGTTAACTTGCATGGAGCCGCTGCGGAGCGAGAGGGGAAAGAAACCCTCAGTGTAATAAATATTGTAGGAACTAATGATCCCATCCCCGATTTTGCACAAGCTTCAACACCAGGAGGCTCCAGGTAGGGTTCAGAGGCTCTCAGATGGCAATGACGTAGATTTCTGGAGGGAGGGGCACAGTTCCCCAAACCAAATGGAAATCCTAGTGGTGGTGAGTTCACTTCCTAGACTTAGTATATATTAAAAAGGAGGACACTCATGACATGATTTCATAATCAACAGGAAAGAGGCCTCTTCTCTCTACAGTGGTACCTCGGGTTACAGACGCTTCAGGTTACAGACTCCGCTAACCCAGAAATAGTACCTCGGGTTAAGAACTTTGCTTCAGGATGAGAACAGAAATCGTGCTCCGGCAGTGCGGTGGCAGTGGGAGGCCCCATTCGCTAAAGTGGTGCTTCAGGTTAAGAACAGTTTCAGGTTAAGAACAGACCTCCGGAATGAATTAAGTACATAACCAGAGGTACCACTGTATATACCTACAAGATGAACAAGGTTGTGGGGTTCTTGTTGTAGGACACTTGGTTGGGGAATTGGGGGGGGGGACTAGTCACAGGGTATCAACATTTTTTTCTTCAGCATGTTAATCATGGAAGAGCAGGCTAAAAAAGTCAAGAAATAAAAGAAGTATTTTATCAGCCACTCTGCTAGCAAACTCAGCTGCTGCCTGAGGCAATGGCCTTCTTCCACCTGATGTTAGTGCCGGCCCTGTGTTATAGCTCTGTGGAATTTATCCCTTGGGCTTCCTGTATTAATTTATAGCTGCTGTGATGTTTAACTCTCAGGAGACCCTTTTGGCCATTCAGTTTACTTGTATGGGACCAGGAGGAGAAGCAGGGGTGCACTGACTTCCCTGCTACCTTGTCCCTCCCACATCAGCCACCAGCAGCAACCCTGGCATTGGGAAGCCAAGTAAGCATTGCCCTCCCCTGTCAATCACTGCTGCTCTAAACAGTGTAGCTGATGTTCTGGATTGGGCAGCACTTGGCAGTAATGTGCCTAATTCTTCTAGCATGTGCATCTACAACTGAGGAGACTGGATGCGCCAACATAGCTTAGATACCTGCTTTGGAATGATGGTTTTATTCCTATAGCTTTTCTTCTACTTTGCTGATTCTTTTAGTCCTACCAATCAGAGTTTCTGTTGCTTTGAAAGAATATACATTTTGGGGAGGCTATTTCTTTTTTCAGGCTCTGTTTTTAATTTCGTTGGTGAGACACACAGCTTTTGTTTAATATGAGTTTATGAGTTGGATGGCCAATGGATGCTTTAGGTGAGATTCCTGCATTGGACTAGATCAGCCTTGGGATCCCTTCCAACTCTTAAGATTCAATGATTCTAACTCCCCCCTCATTTATTCATTTGATTTTGCATATTAAAATTTACAGTTATGCCACAACACCTTCCAAAAGTACAAGATTCCCACGAATCTCTGGACTTCTCCCCCTCCATGGGTCCCTTTTCTACTGCATCTTTTAGAATAATCCAATTTTTCAAAATCTCAATTGTATCCATAGTTCTCAAGTGTTATTGCAATCCCGCTAATGATTTTGACTGTTTACAGTGGTCTCCAAGATAAATTATAAAATTTCCCCATTCCTTATTAAAGTTTTGGTCTTCCTGATTTCTGACTTTTCTGGTCATTTTTGCCATTTCGGCATAGTCCATCAACTTGATCTGCCATTCTTCTCTGGTAGGGACTTTGTCTTCATTCCATCTCTGGCCTAGCAGCATCCACACAGCTGTCATCGTATACATAAACAGTCTTTTCTGTTCCCTTGGAATTTTAGCACCTGAAATTCCTAATAGAAAAGCTTCTGGGTTTTTTGTAAAAGTTATTTTAAACTCCCCCCTCCCAGTTCCTTATATATCATTATATATCATTTCACAGAATGCTTTTATTATCTTGCATGCCCACCACAGATGATAGAAGGTGTCTTCCTTTTCTTTACATTTACAACAGATATTTGTACCTGTCTATGACTCTACTTTGTAGGGACACGGGTGGCGCTGTGGGTTAAACCACAGAGCCTAGGACTTGCCGATCAGAAGGTCGGTGGTTCGAATCCCCACGACGGGGTGAGCTCCTGTTGCTCGGTCCCAGCTCCTGCCAACCTAGCAGTTCGAAAGCACGTCAAAGTGCAAGTAGATAAATAGGCACCACTCCGGCGGGAAGGTAAACGGTGTTTCCGTGCACTGCTCTGGTCAGCCAGAAACGCCTTAGTCATGCTGGCCACATAACTCGGAAGCTGTATGCCGGCTCCCTCGGCCAATAAAGCGAGATGAGCGCTGCAACCCCAGAGTCGGTCACGACCGGACCTAATGGTCAGGGGTCCCTTTACCTTTTATGACTCTAACTTATGCCTTCATGGGTATTATTGGTCTCTATCTCTCATCAACTCCTGCCAGAATGCTCATGGCTGATGAGAGTTGTGGTGCAACAACCCTGGTTCCCATCCTTGATTTAAAGCAAAGGAGGGGAACCTTTAACATTTCAAGGGAGGGAACTACATTGCCTACTATTGATATCAAGACATGGTGTAACAGTGTTGTGCATTATGGAGGAATCAAAGGATGAACCCAACAAAGGGATACCATTTAAGGCAGAAGCCCTGTGTTGAGTGTGCAGTTCCCTCCTTAGTCTCCTGACCCGACATAAATATTGGTGTCAGCATGGGCTGAAGTTGTTCTCATATCAATAAATCGTTATATACAACAACGTGAAGATCTTGAGGGTACCTGCAGTTGTTCAATATGTGGGATATCCCATCCCTGACTGTTGCTTATTTTAGTAGAGTAGACTACCCAATTATTATTTGAAAAAAACAAAGGACAGAAGGAAATTGAATGATTACAGTTTAGTAGATTTTTTTTTGTTCAGATGAGTCTTGTGTGTGTGTGTGTGACATGTAGAAAATAAATTACAGTGCATTCAGAAATCCAGCTGCTTCTATTTGAGTGGAATATATCATGATTTAATGAAGACGGCCATCTGCTCTTGTGTAAAATCCTAATTAAGAAATATATGAATCAGAACAAAACGAACTCTGAAGTAATTAGTATTTTGTAACTTTTGCAAGGAACATAGAACAATTATGGTGCAAAAAGCTTTCTTAAGCATGTTGTAGCTATCATCACGTCTTTAATGTGCTGAGGCAGATGTAAAACTTTTCTTCCTGCCCCCAGCAGATATCACCACTGTCATGGAGTTTTACGTGTGAAAACAACCAGTTTATTCATTAGCACATTTATAGTCTTTCGTCTTTCTTTCTTTCTTTCTTTCTTTCTTTCTTTCTTTCTTTCTTTCTTTCTTTCTTTCTTTCTTTCTTCTTTCTTTCTTCTCCTTCCTTCCTTCTTTTCAGCTTAGTGTCAAATTTTTGAATGAACGTGCATTTTTTCTAATTAAATCCACAGAAAAGTAATGTTAGAGGCCTTGTTCTATATAAGTAATTATGGCATGTCAGATCATTAGTCAGTCTGTCAGTGCTGTCCATGTGTCAGAGGATGGATCTACATACAGGGGAAAAACACTATAAACGAGTAATAAATTAAATCATTATAACAAAAGGAAAAAAAACCCTCCAGGTAAAATCACTTAGAAAAGTTTTGTGCTCTACAGCACCATCTGGTGTTGCATGTTTATAATGCATTTAAAATGCTGTTCTTTGACTAATGTAGCTGAGTCCGGAGTCTGCATTACATCTTGACTTGCTGAAGCAACATAAATACTTTCTACAGTATCTGATCTACAAAGCCTACAAGCTGTATGTATATATATTAATGTCCAGAACTGATCTTCTGTAGGAGCAAGTGATTCTGGGCCTTAAGCTACCTCTGTGTGGTGACTGCAACTGGGGGCAACTTCTGCCATGTGGGTATCACATTCAGACTCCCAAGAGGCATGGGAGCAATCGGGCAGCAAAATATATTAGCTTAATACTGCTGATCTGTATTAATGAAGCTCCTAAATGCAAGTGTATGGTCTTTCTTGCTTTAAATCTAGCCATCACATATGCAAATACCCTTAAAAATTATGTAGGATCAGAAGCATTCAGACTGGATTCCTACTGGGGCCCATGCAAGGCCACAGCTAACATGCACACCACACTGTCAGATACTTGTTGCTTTTTTGCTTCTGATACATTATTGTTGCTTAATTCAGCTGACCTTGGGCATGACTGCAAATGACCGAGGATAAGTGACAAAAGTGATTGTGAGTTCGGCTCATTAATTGTGAAATAAATAAATAAATAAATAAATAAATAAATAAATAGAGCTAAATAAAATAAAAATAAAAAAAATTAGCCAGTAGCATCTTAGAGGCCAACTAAGTTTGTTCTGGGTATAAGCTTCCGTGTGCATGCACACTTCTTCAGATACACTGAAGCAGAAGTCACCAGACCCTTATATATGATAAAAGAATCCAATATCTCTTTTAAGACCAGGTCTCTCCATAGTTTTCAATTTAGTTATAAGTTGTAACTCAGCAACTTCTCTTTCAAGTCTATTTTTGAATTGAGATATTGGATTCTTGTCTCATTACATATGCTAAAGCTATTTTTGGTCATCTGCATACTATCCCTTGCCTTTTCCTGTAGGACTAATTGCAGTCGTTAACAGTTGACAACAGGTTTACCATACCCATGGAGTCAATCACCCATCTCCCACTACCCTTCTGAGAAAACCCCCACCCCACCCTCCCACTATATATAAGGGTCTGGTGACTTCTGTTTCAGTGTATCTGAAGAAGTGTGCATGCACATGAAAGCTTATACCCAGAACAAACTACTGGACAATTTTTAATTTTATTTATTTATTTCATCTGCGTCAGACCAACACGGCTACCTACCCGAAATTATGAGAGAGCTGGTTGTATTTGTGCAATGGGTGCATGTGAAAAAAGGGTTGGGAGCCCTCTGTTGGCTAGCTCTTGAATTGCATGAAACCAGAACCTAATGAAGAAATAATGCTTATAAATTTTCTATTGGTGTTTCTATTTGGTTGATTGATTGTCACAGCATGCCTCTGTAACTTGAGGTCTTAACACATGGTAATGTTCTAACCCCATTAAATATAATTCAACTTTCTCCGATGGCATTGTAAGAGTGAGACAGGCTGTGTACACTTTCTCATTTACATTGCATCCAGGGGCACATCCTCCGAGGGTTTGGGATATGGCCACGCTCCATATCTATCCCAAATTTAACCTGTCACTTCTTATGAAATACTACATTCTTATGTGTATTCCTCCAAACCAGTTTCAATCCAAATTCAGAAAAAGGACAACCTAGCTGTGTTTTAAGCTGATAATGTGTATGCAACCACAGTCCGGAGACTAACTTTAGGTGGAATTTTATCTTGTTTTGGGCTTGTCATTTTAGATATTGGTACTTTTTAAGTCTTGATTTTGCTATTAAAAGGCAAAGTATATATTTTATAAATTTATAAAGGAAAAATTATACCCCACTCTATTGAAAGGTGAACACCAATACAAACATTGTTGTTGTTTAGTCGTTTAGTCGTGTCCGACTCTTCGTGACCCCATGGACCAGAGCATGCCAGGCACCCCTGTCTTCCACTGCCTCCCGCAGTTTGGTCAAACTCATGCTGGTAGCTTCGAGAACACTGTCCAACCATCTCGTCCTCTGTCGTTCCCTTCTCTTTGTGCCCTCCATCTTTCCCAACATCAGGGTCTTTTCCAGGGAGCCTTCTCTTCTCAAAGTATTGGAGCCACAGCTTCACGATCTGTCCTTCCAATGAGCACTCAGAGCTGATTTCCTTCAGAATGGAGAGGTTTGATCTTCTTTCAGTCCATGGGACTCTCAAGAGTCTCCTCCAGCACCATAATTCAAAAGCATCAATTCTTCAGCGATCAGCCTTCTTTATGGACATGGGTATCATCATATCCTATGACCCCAGTCAAGAGCCAAATTCATTGGTGAACAGGAATTTTTTTTTTTGACTGGCACCTAAAAGTTGGTGATGATGGCACCAGGAGCATTTCTCTGGAGAGAGCGTTCTGAGCATGCAAAGAATAAGTGGATATTGTTTAGGACCACAATGTGATACCACCCAGGCATTTTCAAAATTAGGTAGTCAGAGATAGATTTTCCTCAGCCTCTCAATGGAAACTCTGAGTCTCTTCATGAATACTGAATATGCTGTCTTAGTTTTTCCGAGCTCAAGGGTATGCGTTTTTGTGTTAGAGAAATAAAATTTTGTCTGTATGCATATGACAGCAGCGGCAGAAATAAGTGGGAACAGCAGCTTTTCCTTGATACCATCCCAAAATCCCTAAGCATAAGGTTGGATTTGCACCAGTCTGTGTTATTGCAACAGCATTAAACCTGAACCTGAGGGATGGTGCTTGCCAAAAGGAAGCTACTCTGTAGCCCAGAAGTCTTATGCAATACAGTGGTACCTCAGGTTACATACACCTCAGGTTACATATGCTTCAGGTTACAGACTCCGCTAACCCAGAAATAGTGCTTCAGGTTACGAACTTTGCTTCAGGATGAGAACAGAAATCGTGCTCCGGAGGCACAGCAACAGCAGGAGGCCCCATTAGCTAAAGTGGTGCTTCAGGTTAAGAACAGTTTCAGGTTAAGAACGGACCTTCTCCTGCCAATCTAGCAGTTTGAAAGCACGTCAAAGTGCAAGTAGATAAATAGGTACCGCTCCGGCGGGAAGGTAAACGGCGTTTCCGTGCACTGCTCTGGTTCGCCAGAAGCGGCTTAGTCATGCTGGCCACGTGACCTGGAAGCTGTACACCGGCTCCCTCGGCCAATAAAGCGAGATGAGCGCCGCAACCCCAGAGTCGGTCACGACCGGACCTAATGGTCAGGGGTCCCTTTACCTTTACCTTACCACTTTTTTATGTTGTGTTGGCAGTGTCACTCATAAGGACTACCACTGCTCCCTTGGCCCACTTTGCAGACCAGTGGAAATCTACATGCTGGTTCCTTGTTGCCTGTGGAAATCAGATGGGTGCATTTTGTCCATGTGAACACATACCCCCAAATGGACTTCCCACAAGGCCTCGTTCATAACAAGAGGTAAGCCTGTGTCTCAGCTATGCCATTTCAGACTATAAGTGAGGTCTCGCTTGTATGACTGAATGACCTTTTATAACCAAGCGAAGAAGCAAAGACCTCCTTGCACAAAGGAAACTCGATATCAACGAGAAGACAAGGCTAGAGCTTTTCTTCCTGAAGCACTAATTGACTTAAGCATGTTGTATTTGCAGACTCCTGTACACAGCGGAAGGATGAGCAGTACATGCCACATGCTTAACTTTACTTTATTTACACTTCAATGCTGAGAGATTCCAAGCATGCATATTGCCTCTGCGAGAGCAGAGAAGCAACTTCCTTCTCCTCGGAAACAAAGAACACTGAGAGAACTGTGAAAAACAGGAAACCAGTGTACGTCACATCCAGTCTCCCATTCCTGTGGGAAACCCAACAGTACTTTGACTGTGGAATGCAAAACATTGTCCCATGACAAGCACTTCGCTGCACAGTGAAGAAAGCAGAAACCAACAAAGCAAAGCCTCATTTGCTAAATTTCCCCTGCATCAGGCACAGGAGCAGAACTAGTAAGAACATCAGTGTGACCAGTACTATTTTTCTAGAAAAAGAGATGCCGGAACTCACCATGAAAGCCACTCTTATAGGACTGCCGTGTGTGGAGGAAAACTTAAACACGTTGCAGAGTCCCCCCAAAATAGACCAGAGGCAATTGTACTTCATCCAGCAGAGCTTTACTGCTGCTGAAGGCAAATAAGCATAATGGTCACAAATCCAATACATTCAGGATTGGCACTGTCCGTAAGAAATCCAGTTGCAGCAGACTTAACTTGAACTTAACAATAACTTTTAATAAGACCAGTGCTTTTTTTTCTGGGGGGATGCAGGGGGACGCATACCCACAAACATTTTGTGAATCTAACAGGAGAAGTAACTAATTTGTTTTAATGTTTAGTTTCTTCTCTAGCACGGTGAATCGTCAGTTCCGTTGCTACCCCAAATGGTGGATTAATTTCCTGTCACGGTGTTTCCTGAGTCTCAGATGGAATGAGAGTACCCCTAAACATTTCTTTTATGGAGAAAAACACTGAATAAGACTAAACCTTAATACGATATCATACTATGTACAGAACAAAGGGATAGAAAGAGAAAGTGAGTGAGACCCAGGCTCCTCCTGGCCTGACTATTATCGATAGCATGACCTTGACAGAAAAGATAACAGAACCATTTTAAACCAGCTGTACTCAGCTTCCCAGAAGGAATAACCCAAACATCAGAAAACTTCTGCCTGCTTCTTTCACATAGAAAGAAACTTTTCAGAACATTCCCGAACCAAGCAGAATGGGAAAGATCTCTACACATCAGATCAATACTTTCTGTACTAAGAAATGCAAACTGACAGTATTCAGGGCCTCTGACTTCGGAATCCATTCTAACCAAGTCTTTGGCTGATTGACATTCAATGCCCTTTTAAAATGTGTTGGGAAGGGGGCGTTTATTGGGCTGCTCTTGTTTTTATTTTTATTCTGTATTTTATGTTTTTATATTGTGCATTTATCTTGTGAACTGCCCTGAGACCTGTGGGTATAGGGTGGTATATTATTATTATTATTATTATTATTATTACTACTACAGTGGTACCTCAGGTTACATATGCTTCAGGTTACATACGATTCAGGTTACAGACTCTGCTAACCCAGAAATATTACCTCGGGTTAAGAACTTTGCTTCAGGATGAGAACAGAAATTGTGCAGTGGCGGTGCAGCAGCAGCAGGAGGCCCCATTAGCTAAAGTGGTGCTTCAGGTTAAGAACAGTTTCAGGTTAAGAACAGACCTCCAGAACGAATTAAGTTCTTAACCCGAGGTACCACTGTATTATTATTATGTCTTTAGCAGAAAAGTGAGCAGAAATGTCTTCCAAGAGAGCCCAAATAGAATCAATATCTGGTGCTATTCACATGGAATACCTCAGGACAGTTATAGCACTTACCTTGTCATGACGTAAACATGATGTTTGAAAGCAACCATTAATTACAGTGAGATTAAAGATCTTTAATCAGCTTAGGCTGTGGATCAAGGGCTTGCAAACTTGCCTGGTGCTATTTACAGAAGTCACACATTTCCTAACTGAGGGACAGCCTGGATGAAATACTGCTTGCTGTGGCAAGGCATTTATCACTATCCCCGTGAGATTGCAATGGGAGGAGGTAGGCACATTCAGCCTACCAATTCAGGCGGGCTTTTATGAAATCTCACATGGCACAGTTGCATTCGCAGCCTGAAGGTTAGTCAGCTTATCAGTTCCGGCACCACAGCGAGGTACTACACTCTAATGAAAGGGAATATACCCGATAATATTAAATAATGGCTGTATTCTTCAGATACATTATCACCGAGAGAGTACATAACATTTGAATAAAGGGATTTGTGTGTGTGTTTTGAGCAGAAAGAACCATCTATCAACCATTTATCAGGCGGTGAGATAAAAGCTGCCTGAGATACTAAGGAGCTCAACATGAAGACAAGGAGGCTTCATGAATACACAATACCTAGCCCACTGAGGGAGATAAAAGGATTTGTATGTGAAGGAGCTGGGGTGGGAAAAAAGTTTAGGAGCTGGAAATCAAACAATAATTCCATATACTCATAAACTCAAGTTTGGAGAAAGTTAGAGAAGTCTCACTGAAATGCATGGGACATAAACTCAGGTCATTTAACAGGACATCTGATTGCAAGCGTTGGTCACGAGCCACTGGGTGGCTTTAGGCAGGATTTCAGCTTGTGCGGCCCCAGGCACACATTTTTGAGGGGCAGCAATCAGGCACTCCCCATGACAGGCATGGAGCCCTGGCAGCTGAGGCATGGCGACAGGCCGGTTGGTCTAGTGAGCAGGTGGATGGAGGCAGGTGGGCTCCATTCACTCTCCATGTGGGCTCTGTGTGCAGCTCCACCCCAGTTGCCCAGTCCACCAGACGGGTGCAATACTCGCCTTGCCCCGGGTGCCGGCAAGCCACACTATGCTGCTGACACCAGCCAAGGGAGCCTCCATGTGTCAATTGGTCAGAAGAAGTCAGATGATATTCCACAAGCAACTAGAATATGGTTACCAGATTTTTTTCAATGAATCTGGGGACAATTGTTTTTTTTTTTTTTTGGAAGCTGAGTAGTAACAGGGAGTCAGTAGTGGAGATGGTGAAGCAAAAGACCTTGGGCCCAAAGACACATGCATATTGTATAAAGGTGCAAAGCCCTTCTTTCGCACCCTGTGAAACATAAATGCACAGTTTTTAAAAAACTGGGCAATGGTACCTGCCCGTGGCTCCCGAGCCTCCCCTGATCTGTCAAAACGAAGGGGGAAGGGGGCAGGAGATCTGTACTGCCAGATGTCCCCGGTTCCCCTTCGGCAGTGGTGGTGGCAGTGGCAGTCAGCAGCCCGGAGCCAGCCAGAGCCAACTGCGCTACCAGGCTGGCTCTGGGCTGCTGAGGCTGCCGCTGCCACGTTTCCCAGGGACAGATGTGCAAATCTGGGGACATTCCAGGGACAGAATTTGTCCGGGGACAGATTTGCAAATCCGGGGACGTCTGGTAATCCTAAACTAGAAGCTCTGATGTTGCTATCTGCCCATAGGGCACCTTTCATGCCCCCTTTCCTGCCTTGCCCAGCTCTTAATTGCCTGGGAGCCAATCCTGAAGGCCAAAATGCATGGCATACACCATGGGTTGCCCAACTTTTATTTACTTATTTGAAAGCCTCTGTGGGGAGGGGGCTTGAACTTTATTTGAAGCAGTGGCAGTGGAGAAGGGCCATTTGATCCTCCCTCTGCTATGCTTTGGATCGCTGCCACTCAATGCTATTAGCATACAAACACACCCAGCCAGGGGGAAGGGAAGGTGGGATAGGATAGTCCTAGAAGGAGCTCTTTTTATTTTTAATGGCCACAGATACCATCCAGCAAACCTGCTGTGGAAAGCAGCTTTTCCAGCCAGGTGATCATTCCTTGATCCCAGACAGCTACCTGGCCGCAGAACAAAGCCTTATTTTGAGCAACAAATTGGGTCTGTAGGGTGGCATTTTACTGATTGCCACTTGGATAGAGATGCACAAATATATTAAACCTGACAAAGACTCTGCGTGTGATTTAGATTCTAATAAGCTACTAATTAAGATAGAGCTAACAGGCATCCTCCTAATTTGCTAGTCAATAATTGCAGACAAAAGCCAGTAACATTTTATTAACTAGAACAAAATGAAACAGAGTTAAGTGCTGAAGACTCAGAGGCTCAATGTATTATTTCGGAGGAAGGGGGAGGGGAAAATAAACAAATGCTGCAATCCTATGCATGCTTACTTGGGAGTAAACCCCACCCATCCCAACAGTGGTAAGTGTTCAGTGGATTGGCACATTTGCTCCCTGCAAATAATCCCGGGAAATGTTGTTTGTCAATGGTGCTGGAAACTATAGCATTGTAAGGGGGTAAACTACAGTTTCCAGGATTATTTGTGGGAAGCCATGTGTTTTAAATGTGCATTGAACGTGCTTTAAATGTATGGTGCAGACGTATCACAGGGGACTGGAGCCTCTGGCCTTCCAGTTGCTACTGTATTGCAACTCCCATAACCCTTCACCACTGGCCATGCTGGCTGGGGCTGGTGGGAGTTGGAGGCCCACAGCTCTGGAGGGCCACAAGTGCCCCATCCCTGTGGTAACCCCATCAGATATCTTGCTCTTCATTCAGCCTAGGAGGAAGCCTAGGGCTTTGGGGTGGGTGGGGACTTCACTCTTCACTTTTGCACTCCTGTTGCTATGAAAAGCAAAAGTAATATATGATCATCATGATGAGAAAGGGATGCCTCCCTCCCCATTAAACAGAGGTGAGGAAATTCAATGTTTCCTCCTTTCCCCCTCCTTCTTTCTGCCATCTCCTTGCTCCATCTCTCTCGTTGCCACCCCTTCTCTCCTCCCCATTTTCTGTCTCCTCTCTCCTCTCTCTCTCTCCTACCCCATTCTCTTCTCATTCCTTCTGCCACCCCCCCTCTCTCTCCCTCTTCTCTCAGCAGGCCAAATGAGGGACAAATGGCTCTTGCTAGAGCTCCAAACTGATTGCTTATGGAGGACTTCAGGCCAAGGGCCCAAAGTTGTCCTTTGCCAGATCTGACCATGCTACACACCCATTGGATGATGTGTACAGGTGCCCCCTTCACCAAAAGGAATAGCAAAGCTTTTCCAGGTGAGAAATTTCCTTGCACAGTCGTGCCTTGGTTCTCAAATGGAATCCGTTCCGGAAGTCCGTTTGACTTCCAAAAATGTTTGAAAACCAAGGCGCAGCTTCCAATTGGCTGTAGGAGCTTCCTGCACTCAATCGAAAGCCACGGAAGCCGTGTTGGACACATAGCTGTCAACGTTTCCCTTTTTAAAAGGGAAATTCCCTTATTCCAAATAGGATTCCTTCCAAGAAAAGGGAAAAGTTGTCAGCTATGGTTGGACATTTGGCTTCCAAAAAACAGTTGCAAACCGCTACACACATTTCCGGGTTTGTGGTGTTAGGGAGCCAATAAGTTCGAGAACTAAACTGTTTGAAAACCAAGGCACAACTGTATATATTAAAACTTCCACATACACGAATAAATCCCTGAACTCACTGATTCGATGGGGTGGAGAGTCTATGTGTCCCTCCAGTTGTTATACAGCCAACAGCCAACATGGCTAAAAGGGATTATGGGGTACCTCACCCAAATGAGGTCTCCAATCTGAGGTGAATATCGGAAGCTGCAGTGTAGACGGCTGTTCCTATTAGCACATCCCCAGCTTCTGTTCTCAGCACCAGCCGAATGACAACAACTTATAAAGTCATGACACTTAAGGCCATTTATGGTCCAGTTGGCTTGCCCTGCCAAATGAGCCACTTAGACGCGTAAACATTCCTTGCTTGTGCTGCTAAACTAATTCTCCACAGGCTGTATATCACTCACCACAGCAGAATGTGGTGATAAAACTAAGAGCCTAATAAGTGGGAAGAGTGATGTGCAGCTATGCCAATTAGGAGATCGTTTTATAGGGGCCGTGTCAATTTGGGGATGTGTACAGGGGAAAGTGAAGGAGCTGACGGCTAATAAATATTCACAAGGGCAGGTCAGCCGGCAGCATGGCTGTGTTTCGGTATAAATGAGCTCCATAGGATGTTAAGATAGGGTGCTGCAAAAAGAAAACAAAAAGCACCAGATTGATTTTCTTTTTTTAATGGTGGGTGGGTGGGTGTAGGCTTGGGAAGGTTATTTAAAGACTTGCTATTTTCACAAAGTTTGTGATTTTAAAGCAAGCACTTTGAAAAAGGGGAAAGGAAATTGACATTGTTGTATCTATGGGTTATGAGCAACTTTTAATGCTGTTTGAAAGAAATATGGATGCTTTTGTATAATGGAAATGTGACCCCAATGTAATTCAATGTACTGACAACTTGGGGCCTGTTCATAGCTCAGCTTGATGAAGACTGTGAATAATAATAATAATAATAATAATAATAATAATAATAATAATAATAATATATTACTTATACCCCGTCCATCTGACCAGGCCTCCGAGCAACTCTGGCCAGCTTCCCCTCTGCAGGGAGGTGGGACCAATTCGGATGGTCCACCCCCGCCACTTAATGGATCCAAATGGTTTCCAGAGAGTGGTAGGGGATGCTTTATCCCATGTTGATGGCCTTTCAGCTGATTCCCTGGTGGCCTGCTGGAATGCGGAATTAACCAGGGCTATCGACTGTCTGGCTCCGAAGCGCCCTCTCCGATTGCATGGAGCCCGGACAGCCCCATGGTTTTCTTCGGAGCTGAGGGCGATGAAACAATCGCTGAGACGGCTAGAGCGTCGGTGGCAAAAAATTCACTCCGAATCTGACTGGACACAGGTTAGAGCTCAACGTCGACCTACCAAGTGGCGATAGCGATGGCGAAGAAGACTTTCTTCACCGCCTCTATTGCATCTGTAGAAAATAGTAGCAGGAGACTCTTTCAGGTGGTTCACAATTTAACGGAACCACCTTTACCACCGGGGCCTTGTAAAGACCCCAAGATCTCCTGCAACGATTTTGCAAAGTTTTTTGCAGATAAAATCACTCATATTCGGAAGGAGCTAGACACCACTGTGGGAGCAGGACTGGGGCGGGAGAGTGCTAGAGCTCTGTCTGGTCAAGTTGCATGGAATCAATTTCAATCCGTTACCCCTGAGGATGTGGACAGGCTGCTTGGACGCGTGAAACCCACCACCTGTCTCCTTGATCCTTGCCCATCCTGTCTAATAAAAGCAAGCCGGGAAGGGCTGGGCGATGGGCTCTGCGGGGTGGTGAATGCTTCCCTCTGTGAGGGAACATTCCCAGATCCGCTGAAAGAGGCGGTCATTAAACCGCTTCTTAAAAAACCATCTTTAGACCCGGCCAGTATGGCCAACTATCGCCCAGTCTCAAATCTTCCATTCTTGGGCAAGGTGATTGAGCGCGTGGTTGCTGAACAACTCCAGGCATGCCTGGAGGATGCGGACCATTTGGATCCCTTCCAATCGGGATTCATGGGACTGAAACTGCCTTGGTCGTGCTGGTTGATGATCTCCGGCGAGCTAGGGACAAAGGTGAGAGTTGTTTCCTAGTTCTGCTGGATCTCTCAGCGGCCTTTGATACAATCGACCATAACATCCTTCTGGACCGTCTAGAGGGGTTGGGAGCTGGGGGCACTGTTATGCAGTGGTTTCGCTCCTTCCTCCTGGGCCGGGTTCAGAAACTGGTGGGGGGGGGATGAGTGTTCAGACCCCTGGGCCCTCACTTGTGGGGTGCCTCAGGGTTCCGTCCTCTCCCCCATGCTTTTTGACATCTATATGAAGCCGCTGGGAGAGATCATCAGGGGGTTTGGACTGGGTGTCCATCAATGTGCAGATGATACCCAGCTCTACCTCTCTTTCAAATCAGAACAAGTGAAGGCGGTGAAGGTCCTGTGTGAGTGCCTGGAGGCAGTTGGAGGATGGATGGCGGCTAATGGATTGAGGTTGAATCCTGACAAGACAGAAGCACTGTTTTGGGGGGACAGGGGGCGGGCTGGTGTGGAGGACTCCCTGGTCCTGCCTGAATAGGGTAACTGTGCCCCTGAAGGACCAGGTGTGCAGCCTGGGAGTCATTTTGGACTCACAGCTGTCGATGGAGGCGCAGTTCAAATCTGTATCCAGGGCAGCTGTCTACCAACTCCACCTGGTACGCAGGCTGAGACCCTACCTGCCAGCGGACTGTCTCGCCAGAGTGGTGCATGCTCTGGTTATCTCCCACTTGGACTACTGCAATGCGCTCTACGTGGGGCTACCTTTGAAGGTGACTTGGAAACTACAACTAATCCAGAATGCGGCAGCTAGACTGGTGACTGGGGGCGGCTGCCGAGACCACATAACACCGGTCTTGAAAGACCTACGTTGCCTCCCTGTACGTTTCCGAGCACAATTCAAAGTGCTGTTGTTGACCTTTAAAGCCCTAAACGGCCTCGGCCCAGTATACCTGAAGGAGCGTCCCCACCCCTATCGTTCTGCCCGGACGCTGAGGTCCAGCGCTGAGGGCCTTCTGGCGGTTCTCTCATTGCGAGAAGCAAAGCTACAGGGTACCAGGCAGAGGGCCTTCTCGGAAGTGGCACCTGCCCTGTGGAACGCCCTCCCATCAGATGTCAAAGTGATAAATAACTACCTGACATTCAGAAGACATCTTAAGGCAGCCCTGTTCAGGGAAGTTTTTAATCTGTGATATTTTAGTGTATTTTTGGTTTCTATGGAAGCCGCCCAGAGTGGCTGGGGAAACCCAGCCAGATGAGCGGGGTACAAATAATAAATTATTATTATTATTATTACACCACACTGGCTCTTAGAGACAATACTAAGCTAGGTAGACCAATGGCTTGGCAGCTTCCTATCTTCCTGTGTTTATTAACTGACAAGGGCTGGGAGAGATTCTCCCAATCGTCTCCCAATGTGATTCCAATATCCCCAGTCTTAAGCGTAATGCAGCCATGAGGGGAAATACCACAGGGAACCAGCATCTGTCTCATGGCAGTGTTTATGCACTTAGGGAGGGGATCATGTCAACTTTGTCAACAGTTATGATGCAACTAGCTTCCTATTCCCATTTTCTATGTTAAATTTAATTACATTGTGAAACAGTTGGCATTAATGGACTTCTGAGCTCTTCTCCTCTCTCGGCTTTTCGTTTTCTGAATTTAGAGTCTCGCTTCATGTGGACCCAGCAAAGTCACAGCTCATTAACTAAGATGTTGATCAATACGATGTGACCTGTTAAAAATGTAATGCTGCCAGTTAAATCGACTCTAAAACATATTTCAACTGACAGCTAAGAGCTTTAGGTTTCAAGGCTCATAATGGAGAACTATAATGATATGTTGTGGCCTGCCCGGGATCTTGGAAGCCAAGAGCATTATCCAAATAATCAGCAGATGGAATGAAATAAACAAGTTACTGGGAAATTGCTACAGGAAAAAGAAGAGGGGTGGGGAAGCATCTTGGTGAAGTTTCATCTCATACAGGGTGTTCAATAAAGCAGAAATATTGTTATGGGAACTGCTCCGGTGGTTGAAAGGGCTTTGAAAATGAACTCATGTGCTATATAGAGCCAGTGTGGTGTAGTGGTTAAGAGCGGTAGTCTTGTAATCTGGGGAACCGGGTTCGAGTCTCCGCTCCTCCACATGCAGCTGCTGGGTGACCTTGGGCCAGTCACACTTCTTTGAAGTCTCTCAGCCCCACTCACCTCACAGAGTGTTTGTTGTGGGGGAGGAAGGGAAAGGAGAATGTTAGCCGCTTTGAGACTCCTGAAGGGGAGTGAAAGGCGGGATATCAAATCCAAACTCTTCTTCTTCTTCTTCTTCTTATTTGTTAAGGGCAAAACAAAACAGAAGAAAGGCAGCTTCCTCTTTGCCTAATATGGGGAAATGCTTCTGGGAGGCAGGCTCAAAATTCTGCCTCAGTTTATGCCACAAGTGGACAACCAGTGGTCCAGAGGGCCACATGTAGCCCCAAGCTCATTTTATGCAACCCCTGGCACCATATGAAGCTGCCCTGTTCTTTCATCCCATCAGAGTTCATTCCTTCCTTTTGGCTTCCTCCTTATTCTGACTGGCTTTTGTAACTGGATTTTATTTGATAAAAATAATAACCATAGTAACAGCAGTGATAATAAATTTGTATACTACTTAATTCCAGAATAGCCTAAGCGGTTTACAAGTATAAATGCCAATTACAAGTATAAATGCCAATTCATCCCTGCTTGCTCTGCTCACTAATCCCCTGTTATTTCCCCTACATTAATGCCGAGAACTTCCGCCTTTCAACATTTCCATGCCCTCTTCTCTTCCCTATTCTGCAACCCCCTTTGCACAAACACCCTGTTATCACCTTCACCTCATTTTCCTTCCTTCCTTCTCCCTCCTTTTTTCAACTTTTGTTCACAGGCCACCCCCATTTCCATGCCTTATTCTTCTTCCTGTTCTGCCGCCCTGCTTGTGTGCACATGCCATAATGATATGTCACTGTATCTTCAAGATGAATGGAATCTGAAGAGCAAGTTGTCAGTTAGCTTCTTCAGCTAGAGAAGGTGAATTCTAGTTGATAACAAAATATCGGTTCTAAATTACTAGATGGATTTTGAAACTCCATGTTGAAGACAACACATGGAACCACGAGTGAAATACAATCTGTGAAGGTACTGTGGAATATCTGAGGACTCTGCATTCTTTATGTCTCTCACAGGAGGCTGCTGAGGAATGGAAGAGGAAGACATTTGAATACAGCGAGAAGGAAAAGATTCTGAAAGGGGGAAAGTGGCTGTTTTAAACAATGGCAGAAGTTCGAGCAAAGCAAGAGTGGAAAGACACTGAGAGGAAAATAGTAGTTTTGATCAACAGCAGCCATTTGATGAGAGATATTATGTGAACATGGATAAAAAAGTAATTTCTTATATTTGTTCCCATTTTGCCTTTTGAGATTTTGGAGCGAAGCCTTGGACAGATGAAAGAATTGTGAGGAGGTGACAATGGACTGAGTAGCATAGCTCTGAAGACCACTGATGGTTCTGGAACTGAGTAAAAATTCCCCAGAAGACATTCTTTTGATATGATTTCCCATTTATTTTTATTTTTCTCAATCCACAGGGAAAAAAACAAACACTTAGCAGCATTTTCTCTTATTATTCTCCACATTTTAAAATGGTGGTCTCCATTTTCCTTCCACAGTGCCTCAGAATACCAATTGCTGGGAAAGACACTATTTCGCTCAGATTCTGCTTGGGGGCTTCTCACAGGCATCTGGATGGCCACTATGAGAGCAGGGTGCTGGATTAGATGGGTCTTCGGCCTGATCCAGCAGGGGTTCTTAAGTGGAATGTTGCTAGCTTTGGGGCATTTGGGACGATACAAAATGGTGGTCAGGCTGCTAACACAGTTGCTGTTGCCTTAGGGGAAAATTATTGCAGGTGCAAATGGTGAGGCCCACCCCTGAGAAACTGCTGGAGAATTTCTCCTCTGCCTGAAGAAATGTTCCTCCCAATTACTCTGCTGACTAGGGTGGATAATTTTAGGTCTTTTTCACACCACCCAAATATGGGCCATAATTTATGGGAAGCTTCTTTAGATGAGAATGTTTACATGGTTCTTTTTTTTGTATAGGATGGATGATAAATGCTGTAAATAAATAAAATAAAATAAAATAATAATGTGTCAGAAGAGTAATTCACATTTACAAAGACTGCTGGATAGGCAAAGGTATAGATTTTTCATGTGCATTTGATACATGAAGCAGACCTTATTGATGAGTACTGGGACTTTGAATACTAAGAATGATATCTGTTTGCCTGTTGTCACACCAGATGATTTTAGATTATTGATGTGGGTAGAAGCTTCAGCGATGTGAATTATACATAGACTGATGACCCTGGAGAAAACGCAAATGATGTAATTGACTCAAGGGCCTTCGACACGACATTCAGAGTGAGCCCTCGGAGTGAATTCAACCATGCCTTCACTCTAAGGCCATCTATTGTTATTTATTATACATCATCTTCAAACGGATTAATCTTTTAACAGCCTCTTCTTCATTGTTGCAAAAGGGCTAAGGGAAACACTGTGATGCAATTCAGGATCTTGCCAGCTGAAATGTGTTGCTCATTTGAAAGCAACTTCCAGTGAAGGAACTGCTGTGAGGTCATTTGAAGCAGAATTCCAGAGACGGGGGCATTTTCCTGCCCTTGATCTCCAGTTTAGTAGGGATGCTCAAAAAATTCAGTCTTTTTCAATTCTGATAAGAACTGAGCTGCTCCACATCTTCCAAATAAACCATAAGACTGTGTTTGTACACATTTGGGGATTTGTCCAGAATTCCATAGCAGCCGCCGCCGCCGCCGCCAGGGAAATGCTTACTTGCATACTCAGCCCTCCAACGCCTTCAGTTTAGGGAGTAGGGTAGGACTTATTTGTTTTTTAATGGAGATTTTCCTGCACAAATGAGACTCCCCACTGTATATCTAGGAGATACGCATGCTTGCTCTCTCCCTGGCTCATTTTCCATACACACACCAATGTCCGTACACCCAGCCCTCCGTTTGCCATATTACTTTCTGTCTCTCCCCCCCCCTCTTGAAAATGCCTGTGTGTGATGCTTCTTTGACAGGGCCCAAGCTACAGGGCCTGTTAGGATTGTCCTACTCACATGTAGGACCCTGGCAGAGACACATGCCTGACTGGCATGTTCTCTCCCTCCTGGTCTGTCATTCAGGAGCTTCAAAAGCTTTCTTCAGCCCGAGCATCACAGCAACTGGTACCAAGAGGCATCAGCACACTTAGGGATCCTGCAGGGTATTTGCAGTTTGTGTAACAGAACTCAGTAGCTCAGCATTTTGGCTAATCTACTTTATTTACATATAATACACGGGGAACATTCTGACTTAGCTTCTTCCTCTTTCTCATCAGACAGCAAAGAGAGAAAGAAAAAAGGACAATAGTCCCACATCTCAGAACACAGTAACACAAACATCCTGTCTCCGTCACTTCCCATACTGTGGAATGAAAACATACACCGTCATGTGATAACAAAACAATCTCATGACTGCAAACACGGAGCAAGAATCCTAACAGGGCCATGCATCTTCTCAAAGGGTGTGTCTGGATGGCAGCTTTCTGCCTTATCAACATATCCCTGCAGCATTTAACCAAAAACACAGGACAAGTGACTCCACATTCCCTGAGTGGTTGGAATTTCCAGATGGCTTGGCAGCCTTTGACAGACTAGTCAGTTTCCTCGCAAAGAGAAAGCACTGAAGACATATGGCATCTTTGGAAAAGATGTGTTTATATCCAAATACAAACGCCAAGCATGGAAGATCTGGCAAGTATCTAGGCATAGCCCGTGCTAGTATGTAAAACAGCACTGATTTCTTAAAAGGAAGAAAAATAGGGCACCCTCGGTTTCATACCATGACTCCTTCACAAGCCAGCCACAAAACTGGCAGCAGAATCCTATGCATGTCTACTCAGAAGCAAGTGCTGGTGAGCTCATTATAGCTTACTTCCAAGTAGGTGTAGGATTGCTGTCTTAGATCTCTGCCCATTATGCTCTTGCTGAAAAACTGGTTCTTCCAGGCTAACCAAATAGATGGGGCATGTGATACCTAGTAGTTTGGCCACCATATCTTCTAGCTCAGTATGGGATGAAGTGTTATTGTAAAGAACCAAAGCTGCTGCAAGCAAAGGCTCTAGCAGCTAAGGCAGCTGCTTGTGGCTGGAAAGCCAGACAGGATGTTTGTGACTGTTGCCATGGGAACAAAGGGGCAGTCCATTCTGTACTGAGCACCGGATGTTAGCTCAGTGGTGTGTCATATGACCCGTACTGGAAATACATGGGTGGAGTCTATTCTTACTGCTGTTGAGTGCAGACATGTTTTCTCTGTACTGATATAAGAGACAGGAATAAAAGATGTAAATAGATTTCTGTCTGCTTCTTTCCCCTCCCTGGGGGACACCAAAGGGGAGAGAGGAAGAACGGTGTGTTCCTCTCACACAACTGAGAAGAATCGCCGAGATCTAGCTGCTTATCTGCCGGGAGTAGCAGCGGGGAGGTCGCCAAGGAATATCTGCCGGTGCCTGGCAGAATTCCAACATGAAGAACTTGTGACCTTCCAGATACAGTGGTACCTCGGGTTAAGAACTTAATTCGTTCTGGAGGTCCGTTGTTAACCTGAAACTGTTCTTAACCTAAGGTACTACTTTAGCTAATGGGGCCTCCCACTGTCACTGCACCACCGCCGCACGATTTCTGTTCTCATCCTGAAGCAAAGTTCTTAACCCGAGGTACTATTTCTGGGTTAGTGGAGTCTGTAAGCTGAAGCGTCTGTAACCTGAAGCATCTGTAACCCGAGGTATCACTGTACTGTGGAACTCAGACTCCCATCAGGAGTTTGAATGGCTCAGGACCGCAATAACTCAAGGACCGCCTCTTTCCATATGAACCTACCCGGATCCTGAGATCATCTTCTGAGGCCCTTCTTCGTGTACCTCCTCCTTGAGAGGTCCAGAGGGTGGCAACACAAGAACAGGCCTCTGCCCCCATCTGTGGAATGCTCTTTCCAGGGAAGGTCGCCAGGAGTCTTCATTACGCACCTTTAGGCACCAGGCAAAAACATTCCTTTTCAACCAGGCCTTTGGTTGATTTGATTGACATCCTATGCCCTTTTAAAATGTGGGTTTTTTAGGGGGTGGTTATTGGGTTGTTGTTTTCATATTGATTATATATTTTGTGGTTTTATATTTTGATTTTGTTCTGTGAACTGCCCTGAGGCCTCCAGGTATAGGGCGGTATATAAATTCAATAAGTAATAATAACCATCAGCCCTCACCATCATAGCCAATGGGTCCTGGGTTTTAGAATAATAATATTGACTGGTTTACAGCAGCTATTAAGCTTGGAAGCTGAATCCACTCAGTCCCTCCACCATCTCTTCTGTCTCTTTCACACCATCAGTAGCATGCCTTAAAAAGATAAACAAAACACACAAAGGTCCCGTTGGTAATGCGACGAGGGTGGGGAGGTTATTTACAGTTTTTTCATATATACAAGGATGGTTGCAGATTTTAAGTTCACATGGTGAGAGCTGCTTTCATGGCTGCCTTGTGCAGAAGAGAGGTGAGAGCGAGCAAGAGGAAGGGGCAGAGCTTGGGGGGGGTTAGTGAGCAACCACAAAGTGAATTTCCCCCTATCTGTTAATCTCAACTCTGCCCTCTACTGACTGGAGGCATGAATGGTTGCTTATACTCAATGACTGGAACTTCAGGTGGCCCCTGGGACTCTCCTCAAGCCACACTCCTTCTCAAACACCATCCCTTCTCCCCAGGCCACACTTTTCATTGGCTGTGCTCTGCACCCTCTTGGGTGCTTTTGTTTAGCTGGAATGTGGCCTTGAACTCTGGTAATGCTTCCTGCTTGTCTGGATGGAAACCAGAGGCATCTCTCTCTCTCTCTCTCTCTCTCTCTCTCTCTCTCTCTCTCTCCTCTCTCTCGTGTGTGTGTTTAGAAAAAAACAAGCTTACTGTAGAACGGTAAAATTAACATTTGTTCATTCCGCCCACTTTTGCTTCTGTCCTTGCTCGTCTCTGGCATGTCGCCCTTGGAAGGTTGCCTAGAAGGGAGGGTGACCCTTAGGCTGAAAAACGCCCCCCCATTCCTGTTTTCTTGGGTATGGAAATTGGTAGACAGAGTGGCATGGCAAAGACAGACATAGACACTTGCGCAGCCATCACTGCTAGTTCTGTAAGGGAAGGAGACTTTGTGAGTTCTGCTTTGCTCTCAGGCACTGGTGGCTTTCCTGCTGGCGCTGGCGTTGCTGACGTGGTGGCTCCCATACCATTTAAAAACCATGTGGTGCTATATATGGGCTGAATTAATCAGACACAAAAGGGCCGGTGTCTCCTTTCGAGGGAACTGCTGGAAAGGACAGGCGAAAGGGTCATGGGAAGATTAGACCCTTTAATTTTGCCTCCTATCCTTGGGAAGATGTCGTGATGACAATCACCACCTTGGCATTGGATGCTAAGTTGCAAGACACAGTGACAGATGAGATACATGTTGCCTGGAGCTTTTGCCTCGCTGCTCATAAGGAAAAAAATGAATGTTGTGACTTGACTTAGACAGCGGGCTGCAGATTCCTGTAGAGAAATTGGAGCGCTCAAAGGCTGTCGCTTGAGGGAATCCTCTGCTCTCGGGACTGAGAGACTCAGCTTCTGGGAGAGCCTGTTCTCTCATCTACAAGGCAACAAGGGTCATTTGGAGCACTCACTCCCACATCTTTTTTAGTTTCAGAATTTCTGCATACTCTATGTTTTTATAAATAACACATCTAATATGTTTTGAGGGGGCACGGGGGGAAAATGGCAAGCAGCCGGGCTGCTGGTATCATGGGGCTGGCTCTGGGTGCTGCACTGGACACTGGACACTGGACACTGATACAGGGATGTCATCCCCAAAAGCATATCTGTAAATGGGTGTAGAGTCTTCACTTCCTATTCTTTTCATTATTCCATTAGTTCTGGTTATTCAAAATACAGTGGATGCTCGGGTTACGAACATGATCCATGCGGGAGGCACATTTGCAACCAGCAGCATTCGCAACCCACAGTGCTACATCTGTGCATGCGCGGGTTGTGATTCGGCGCTTCTGCACATGCACAAAGTGCGATTTAGCGCTTCTGAGTATGCATGACCACTGAAACCCAGAAGTAACCCGTTCTGGTACTTCCGGGTTCCGGCGCATCCATAACCCAAGAAAATGCAACCTGAAGCGTCTGTAACCCGAGGTATGACTGTAAGACTCATGAGCATAAAGAAACGCCTGTGCAAAGCCCATCCTTAAACACTGGGTAGAATTAGTGTACCAATTGCATGATTTAGTTTAGGTCCTGATTTGTTACTTCAGAAAACAGCCCTCCTCAATCTGGTTCATAGTTGCCTGATTCAGCTAGAGATCCACCCAAGTCCATTTTGTATCCTCCTCCCTTCCTCAATTCACTACTGGGAAATCAAATTGCAGCTATAACTCTGCCCCACTTCTTGGCAGAAGTGGATGGAATTTGCAGAAATAACAGCCCTGTCACAAAAGACATCCTGCCACATTGCAGGTAAATAGAGTCAGGTGAATTTGTGCTGGGCCCCTTTCAAGCTTAGAGACATTACTCTTGCTTTCAGCAGGCACTTGTCTGCAGCGCCCCCCCCCCACTTCCCCCAAAAGTCTGCATTACCACAGCACCACAACACATTTCAACAGTACCCATTTGGGCTTACGCTTTGCTTTTGACAAGCTCCACATCTCCCAGAAGCACCCCATTTTGGGTTAGAATTCATCCAAATCCAATGAAACTTGTATGAAGAACATATACCGTATTTTTCACTCTATAAGACGCACCAGACCACAAGACGCACCTAGTTTTTGGAGAAGGAAAACAAGAAAAAAAATATTCTGAATCTCAGAAGCCAGAACAGCAAGAGGGATCGCTGCGTAGTGAAAGCAGCAATTCCTCTTGCTCTTCTGGCTTTTGGGATAGTTGCGCAGCCTGCATTCACTCCATAAGACGCACACACATTTCCCCTTACGTTTTAGGAGGGAAAAAGTGAGTCTTATAGAGCAAAAAATACGGCATGTACACCTTGATCTAAATGAAGACCAAACTATCTGCATTTTTTTTTTTTTTTGTGCCTGAAGATAGAAAAGCTACTTGGGGGAGCATGATTTTGACTGGAAAGCCATATGTTCTAAAATGGTTAAGCATCTCCTCCTCCTCCTATTGTCAAACTTGAAATCTCCTGTAGGTGCTTTTATTTATAAAACACACATACCCCAAGACTGTTTAATATAGTGGTACCTCAGGTTAAGTACTTAATTCGTTCCGGAGTTCCGTACTTAACCTGAAACTGTTCTTAACCTGAAGCACCACTTTAGCTAATGGGGCCTCCTGCTGCCGCCACGCCGCCGGAGCACGATTTCTGTTCTCATCCTGAAGCAAAGTTCTTAACCTGAGGTACTATTTCTGGGTTAGCGGAGTCTGTAACCTGAAGCGTATGTAACCTGAGGTACCACTGTATCTAGATTTGGGCTTACACTAGATACTGGCATTTCATGCTTATGTTTTTAAAACGTAACGGCTTAACCACATTTATCTTCTACATATGCTTTCTAAGCACACGTTTGCATTTCCCGGTCTGTGTCCTAGCGTTTTTTGTGTTGTTGTTTTTTGCCATGTCTCTTTCCCCAGGCAAACCTGATCTTTACTGCAAGGTTGGAGCAAATGGCAATTCAAGTTTTTCACAGATTGCTGTTGATTCCGATTCAGCGGTAAAGAATGGGTTTTCGTGGGGAAAGTGGAGGGGCAAAAGCTTTAAAAAGTGCTTGGACCTGGACCTAGAAATGCAGAGCAATGGTATATGTGGCTGGGCTCTAATTCGCTTGAAGACCTTTTAGGTAACAAGTGACGAGTAAGTCTGATAAAGATGGTGATGGTGATGATTCAGAGATACAGAAAGATGCATCACTGTTCTCCTGAACTGTTTGCATCTTTTGTGAGGCAGGGGAAGAAGAAGGTTCGAAGGAAACTGCTTCATACCAGGACAGATCACTTGCCCGTCTAGGAACATAGAAGTCTGCCTTATATTGAATCAGACTACTGCTCCATCTAGCTCAGTATGTCTACACTGACTGGCAGTGGCTCCCCAGGTTTCAGGTGGAGATTCTCTCTCTACCCTACCTGGAAATGTTGGAGACTGAGCCTGGGCAGCTTCCGTCTGCAAGGCAGATGCTGTACTACTGAGCTACAGAAGCAATCTCCTGGGTCTCAGACACAGGTTTCCCACATTGCCTGCTACTTGATCCTTTTAAACTGGAGATGCCCGGGATGGGATCTGGGACCTTCTGCATGCAAAGCATGTTTTCTACCCGTGAGCTGCAGCCCTTCCATAGGTGCCTAACAGCAACTGTCGTGTTGTTAGCATTCAAGAGCAAGTTGCCCAAAGCGTAATAGACACATGGAGGTAATAACACCACTGCTGTCAGACAGGTTTAGGGAAAGCTCGCTGCTCAGCATGGTGGCTTGTTTTCATTGCTTATAGCAGTTTGCCATTAAAATATTCATACACAGACTCATCCTGCAAGCAAGTAGCATCTCCTGGTGATACCATGTTCCCTCAATTCCCATAGGAGCAGACAAAGCTGCATTGCATTCAGCATCTCACCCTTGGAAGGTGGAGCCTTCAGACTACTTTGGCACTGTTTTGTTCTTACACAGAGATGAAATTGGCCATGAATAGCATTGGTTTAAGACCTGATTAGCAAAGAGGCTTCAGGGATGCATCTTACTAAGTGCCTTAGGCTTTGCTGTAGGACTTGACAATTTTCAGGTAGCTAAAAGAGATAAAGTCACGCAAGCTGTGTGTGTCTTCTGCCCTCTTATCTCTTTTAAAATATTTGGGGAAATTATTTTCAGATGCAAATGCTCCAGGTTGTTGTTGTTTTTTTGTTTTTTTAAAAGGGGATATCCATTATCATTCTAGTGCAAAGGGAAGGGGGAAGCTTTGAATACTTATGCATGTATGTGCTTTTTATTTAATGGTGATGATGATGATAATTGATGAAGAAGAAAGGATGCATATTTAATTATTGCCTCTTTTGTTATAACCAAACAGCAAGCAAAGATAGAGCCACAATTTCTAAAACCTATTGCACAGTTATATTCCTAACTTTAACTTGCAACTATGGCATACCATGCAGTGCTATGTATATTTCATAATGATCTTAAAACACTTTGATACCACCCTTGGATTGATGAAGCAAAGTCTTTCCTCTGCAATGTCCAATAAAAAGACTCCGATTTCATACAGTTTTCTTGTTGTCTTTTTTGGGTTGTTGTTGTTGCAATACATATCCCATCCTTCCTTCTGAAGGAGTCCTGGGTGGCAGACATGGTAATGATAAAACCAACCAAGCAAAATGTTTAAAAACAGTCAAAAACATTATCTCAGCCATTGATATTAGGCTTGCTCAGAACTGTGTCTTTCAACCATCCAATTCCTGAGTGAAAAGGAAAGCTTTTACATTTCTGCTGGAAGTCAGCAATGAAGTCACAAGGGAGGGCATTCCAACAAATGGGCAACTGTTATTGAAAAGGCGCTGCCACAGATCAATGCCTACTGAGCATCACCAAGGCCTTATCTGCCAATTGCAGGGTCAGAGATGGTTGGCATTGGGGAAGATGCTCTTTTAGGTACTTGGGTCCCAAGCCATTTGGGGTGTTCTATGCTAGTAAGGGACGCGGGTGGCAAGGGACACGGGTGGCACTGTGGGTTAAACCACAGAGCCTAGGACTTGCTGATCAGAAGGTCGGCGGTTCGAATCCCCGCAACGGGGTGAGCTCCCGTTGCTCGGTCCCGGCTCCTGCCAACCTAGCAGTTCGAAAGCACTTCAAGTGCAAGTAGATAAATAGGTACCGCTCTGGTGGGAAGGTAAACGGCGTTTCTGTGCACTGCTCTGGTTCGCCAGAAGCGGCTTAGTCATACTAGCCACATGACCCGGAAGCTGTACGCCGGCTCCCTCGGCCAATAAACCGAGATGATCACTGCAACCCCAGAGTCGGTCACGACTGGACCTAATGGTCAGGGGTCTCTTTACCTTTACCGTATGCTAGTATTAACATCTTGAAATTGCCCCAGTAGCTCAGCTGACAAAGTCCCTCCCTCCTTAAATAGTCCAGCAGCTGTTTGCTCCATTTTGGCTGGCACACAAGGGTGGTGAACATCCACCGACATCTGCATGCCATGCTCCCATCTGCGGCTGGGCACAATGCCACCTCCCTCACATCCTTTGTAGCAGGGAAAAGGAAACAAAAGCCAGTTATTCACAAGGACAGGCGGTAACAGAAAGGTTTGCTTCAAGCACAGGAGGGATCTGGTCCTGCTGAGTGGGAAGATAAACCAAACCACTTACATGTCACTGGAACGTGCAGTTATTCTGAGTGCCAATTGTTGGCTCTTAGGAAAAGGGGGAATTGCAGCCTCTCTGAAGACGCCAGTCTCAGTCGACCCTGTTTCAGTTTCACCCCATCTGAATATCTCGAAGTGGATTTCTGGATGGAAATCCTAGGGTGCAAACAACTTTCCAAAAAATAATAATAGAGCAAGTTCATTTGGCATCCAACTGAACTTAAATAACCCATCCAAGGATTGCAGTTCTGCCTCCTAAGCCAGTCAGAGTTGCCAAGAAGCACACCGTGGTCTCAGAAGTGGTTTGCTGTAAGAGCTTGTCAATTAGCGCTAAAGCTAGCTAATTGCTTAGAATACTAGCAATAACAATGAGAGGTTACTGCCAGGTTGGGTTTGTTTAAATTAAATTGCCCTTGAAATGAAAACTCTTGCTTATTAGATCCATCAGCTTTTGTTAAAAGCAAGAAACACGCTGTGCAGTTGATGCAGACTCTCTAAATTGTGCTTAATGTTTTTAACATCCTGATGGGCTGCTTGTCTCTTAGGAGTTCCACTTTTAATGCTGGTTTTTAAATAGCCCAGAAGGCTAGCATGACTCAAGACGTACACACCTTAAAAACAAAAACAAAACACCTTATTGATATTCCTGAAGCACCTGGAGGGGAAGGCAGAATTATGGATGCTGAATATAGCCCCAGCATGGACACATTGACTGTGCCTGGGTTGTCTCTGCACAGTAATTAGGAATCCTGCAAATGGTGGATTCCTTGTTGCAGGTACGGCACTTATGCAAATTCAACTGCACCAGAATCTCAGTTCAGATCTTCAGCTGAAGGCATGGTGGGAGAATAGGAAAAGAGACACAGCAGGTGTGCCACAACTTTCTTCTCCATGCATTCATTGTGTATGTAATTGTTACCTAAATAGGGCTTCCATTATGCCTCCTTTGTGGTTTTTTACCATCAGCAGAGAATGACCTCTCGATAGTGCTGTGTTGTACGTTTGAAGAGAAGTAGACTGTAGAGAGATGTCTTTGATGGTGATTCTCCGGACCAGCTGAGAATTAGATCCTTTTCATGCAATTACTGACTTATTTAAAAGATTAAACAACTCTTGGGTTTTTTTTAATATTGTTGCCCACATCAAGCCTTTGGGACAGGGAGGCCCCAATATGAGCAAATGGTATTAGATCTCAGTTTGTGAATGAATGGCACTGGATTTCATTATGTGAATGAAGGGCGTTGGATTTTCAGTTGCAACAAGTAACATCACTATCAATGGCCTCTGCTATATATATAACAGGAAGCCTGATGGACTATATGGGACTGGCAGAAATGACTGGCAGAATCCGAGACCAGGGAGAAGAGTCGGCGGAAGAAGATTGGAAGACATTCAAAGACTATTTACAGAAATATTGCAAAATCAATGAATGTTAGAACGATGTCGGATAGAAATTAAGTGGTTTCCAGCTGTAATATTTAAGAGAATATGGAAAAAAGGTTTAGAAGTAGGTTTAAGCTTATTGATAAGGATTTGCTGAACTAACAATTTGAATTGGAATACAAAAAAAGGGAGGTATGAGGAAGTCTGGGAAATAAGTTAAAGGAAAATAAGTTATGGAAAATTTGTGTGTTTTTAATTATTTTTAATTATTTTTATTATTTTTATTTTTGTTGCGTGTTGAGTCCCACAATGCCACCCACCAAAAAATTCACACTTCACACATCAATTTTTGTTTAAGGTTTTTGGCATAATTTTGGCCACAACTTTATTCAAATACAACAAATGTGAGTGGTTGCTTAGGCATTGGTTATGACTATCTGTCCTTGCCCTCAAGGACAGAGCTGGCCCTTCCGGACACCAACGGAAGCCAGCGTGGGAAACAAGTATTGGGTGAGAAATGAAGCCGGGAATCAGTCCATCACTTCTCACCCTCATGTTCCTGTGGGGCTTGCACGGCCGCAGGTCCGACTCCGGGGACAAGGACGAATTGTATGGCAAGCCGCTGGATTCCTTTAACGGAATTCCCTTTCGCATCATTTGGAGGGGTAGGCACTTACCCCTCCAAGCACCAATTTAACCAATGCCTAACCGCCAACCTTACAAGTTGTGACGATTTGCTACGCAGTAGGCAAAAACCAAATGGCACCAGCCAATCAGCCAGATGGCAAAATTCCTACCAGGCCCCCGCACCAAGGCGAACGACCCCATGACAGGCATAGCAAGGTCAAGTGATCAAAACAAAAAACCACCCTATAAAAGGGAGGGAGGGCGGGTGATCCGATGCAAAACGGCCAAGAGGACGCCTCAGCGTCTGGCCCCAATACTTAAAGTCTCTGACCCCTCCTCCAAATTGGATACACTCAAAAATCCCCAGTAACCCATTTAACCCTTAAGGGCTAGGGTTCCTCACCAAATTTGCCTAGTCACCATAGGGTGGCCTGTTTCCCCAACCGCAACACGTGCTCTCTGTTAGGGAGAACACGCTTTGCGTGTTGAGTCCCACAATGCCACCCACCAAAAAATTCACACTTCACACATCAATTTTTGTTTAAGGTTTTTGGCATAATTTTGGCCACAACTTTATTCAAATACAACAAATGTGAGTGGTTGCTTAGGCATTGGTTATGACTATCTGTCCTTGCCCTCAAGGACAGAGCTGGCCCTTCCGGACACCAACGGAAGCCAGCGTGGGAAACAAGTATTGGGTGAGAAATGAAGCCGGGAATCAGTCCATCACTTCTCACCCTCATGTTCCTGTGGGGCTTGCACGGCCGCAGGTCCGACTCCGGGGACAAGGACGAATTGTATGGCAAGCCCCTGGATTCCTTTAACGGAATTCCCTTTCGCATCATTTGGAGGGGTAGGCACTTACCCCTCCAAGCACCAATTTAACCAATGCCTAACCGCCACGGAGCCCTAAGCTCACCGCCAAACCACTCACAGCCCCAACCAAGACCTCAGCTTGGTCACCACCGCACCAATCCAGGCCTCATTCCCTGAAGCAGAAAGGTGCACACCATCATCTCTGAAAAATGATGGCCTCTGGAAAGAAATCTCGGGGTGGGAAATCACATCACCACCCAGCTCCAAAACCTTTCTGACCACCGCAGCATTGATGCGTTTTCTGGCCCTGTCAGTGGCGGCCGGGCAACGACTGCCCCTCCAAACGCAGCGTTGCAAGAGCTTTGACCAAAAGATTCTCGCTGTTGGCACCATTGCCCGCAGCGTCTCCAGGTCACCCAAAATTGCAGCACGTAGTGACAAGCAGTCCATGGTCACCATGTCGTTCTCGCCCAGCTGCACCACGACAGCAGCTGGCGGCCCCTCCAAAAGCAGCTGCCTCCGGATACTTGGCAGAAACTCTGACCAGCGCATTCCTCGTCTGGACAGCCAGGACAACCGGACGTGCGGAGGAAGGCCGAGATTTGGACCCATTCCAGATTGCCGTGCAGCGACGCCAGCCCAATGGACAATGCTGTGCCCCACCATCCAAATGCGGACCATCGCTACACCTGATAAATAAACAAAACAGTATAAGATACCCATTGCTAGCGAACATATCCTCTGAACGCATTTGACTTCCAACGACCCAGATCCTTAATTCTGGCAGCAGACAAGCCCCAGTGGGCCGCTGTAGTGGCGGCCCCTATTCTAAATGAATGTGGGGCAAAATCATATGCCGAGCCTCCGCAAGCCAAGATTGCCTTACGCATCACCTTCGTAAACTGGTGTCTAGTTAGGGGCAACCCATTCTCGTGCCAAAGGAAAGACCCATCCCCTTGAGCGCGTACCGCCAGATACTTGCTGACATCCTTAACAGGGCAAGGGCCGGCTTCCCCCGTAGCGGGGAGACGAATGAGGGCACCCTTACCCCTCTGGTCCGTCTTTGACTGCCTAATTGTAATTCTTAATTCAGCGGGGAATAACTGGACATCTTGGAGTAACAGACCCCTGGAGCGACCATCCCGATGACCCTCCACCACGAGTTCCCCCACTCTCAATGCTCCGAAGAAGGCAACAGAGAAAGCAGCGGAAAAGAGGCGAGCCTCGTACCCCGACCAGCACACCACCCGCAACTTCCTGCGCATCCTGCTTAACAAGTCAAATGAAATGGGGCGCCGGTTTGCTGGCTGGGCAGGGGAAAGTCTACTCCAACCTTCAATTGCCTTGCGAACAACAAATTTTGCGCAAGGGTCTCTATCAAATAGTGTCTTACAGAAAAATGCTATGGCAGCTGCCTGCATCCTAATTGTCTTAGCTGCTCGCCCCAATTGAAATAAGTGCGCCAAATATTCTAAAACCTGCGAAGACGTAGGTGGTGCCCTTTTTATCTCGCTGGCTGCCTGACGCATAAATGCTAAAAAGTCGGCCCAAGCTTTTGTATACGATCTCAAAGTGGAAGGAGAAACCGATGCCGCTACTCCCTGAAAAACTAATTGCTGCCAAGGTTCCAGAGATGATCCGGGAAATATTCCGGACGTTTCCGCGCCTCTGGAACCAGAAGTCTGAACCGCTCCATCTGAAAACGGGACAGAGCATCAGCAATTTCGTTAGACACCCCCGGAATAAAACGTGCCGAAAACACTATATTGCAACGTAAGCAGTGCAACACAAATGCCCGCAATAGGGCTGACACCCTGGGGGAGCGTGACGATAGTTTGGCCAGTACAGTCACCACCGCCTGGTTATCAGTCCAGAAGCAGACACGACGGTTCCTGAACTCCTCGACCCACAAATGCACTGCCACTGCAATTGGAAAAAACTCAAGAAAAGTTAGATCCCGCGTAATCTCTCCTCCCTGCCATTCAGTCGGCCAACGTTGTGCGCACCATCGGCCTTTCCAGTAAAGACCAAAGCCCAGCGAAACCCGCAGCATCTGACTGCACCTGGAAGTCATTATGCAAGTTCAACGTGTCTTGCCATAGTGACACTCCATTGAATTCCTCTAGGAATTCCAGCCACATGCCAAGATCGGCCTTCACCTCATTAGGGAGGCGCACCCGATGATGCGGGGCTTTCAATCCAGCAGTGAGTCGAGCCAGGCGTGAACAGAAAGGGCGCCCGGGAGCCACCACTCTGCACGCGAAATTCAGGTGACCCAAAAGCGACTGGATTTGCCTGAGAGACACTTTCCTCTGAGGAAGGAGTTCCTCAATGATCCTCCTCAATGCCGCAAGCTTGTCACTTGGCAAGCTAGAAGTTTGTGAAACAGTATCCAAAAGGATACCCAGGTAAGTGAGCCGGGTCGAAGGACCCTCGGTTTTGTCTGCGGCGAGCGGAACCCCCAGTTCCTGCGTCAGGTCAGCAAATGCTTGCAGCAGCACCGAGCAATTGCCGGTATCGCTCGCCGAGGCCAATAAAAAATCATCCAGATAATGCGTGACCCCGCCCAGTCCAGTTTTAAACTTGAGGGCCCATTCCAAAAAGGTGCTAAATGATTCAAAAGCGGCACACGCTATTGAACAGCCCATAGGCATAGCTTTGTCAAAATAATAACTGCCCTCAAACTGGAAACCTAGCAGCCAAAAATCATCTGGATGAATTGGCAAGAGGCGAAAAGCTGATTCAATATCGCATTTTGCCAATAACGCACTGTGACCGAACTTTCGAATCATCTTGATCGCCTGATCAAGAGAGGCATACCTCACGGAGCAGAGCTCCGGAGGAATAACGTCGTTGACCGACGAACCCCTGGGATGCGACAAATTATGAATTAAACGAAATTCACCCGGGGCCTTTTTAGGCACTATACCCAATGGGGATATATGCAAGTTATGAAAGGGGGGGTCGCCAAAAGGACCAGCCATACGTTGCATAGCCACCTCCTTTGCAATCTTTTTTCGAGCAACCATAGGTAACTCGCGAACTGATTTTTGGTTAGCTGGATTCCGTGCCACGGGAGGCATGGCTACCGGAATCCGAAAACCAACAGAAAAACCATCACTCAAATAACCTGCAGCCTCCCTATTGGGGTAAAACTGCAACCAATTTTGCAGAACCGGCAGGCGAACCGGAGTAAGAGCCAAAGAGGTCAGCGCGCTATTTTCCTGTACCTGAAGTTGAAGGGAGGGAGGCTGGCTTGGGGGATTGCTGAGAACCCCCCCTTCCCCCACGAAAGGGCCGCCGACCTCCAAAACAAGAAGAAGCGGGGTGCGAACCATTGCACCTTTCGCACGAGTGAGCGTACTTGCAACCCTGACGCTGACAGGAACCCTTGTTAAAATCCCAGCAAAAGAAGCGACGGCCAGGTTTAAACGCCGAGGTTTTTAACTTTGGCTGTTCTGGCACCTTTTTATCGATGAGTGGGGCTACGTAGGTGGTCCACACATCGAGATCCTTACGATCCCAGCGGGCCGAGGGGATCTTGGCTGCACGACGCCTGAAGTTCTCATCATATTTGATCGCAGCTTTTTCACCAGCTTTGGTGAAGGCAGAGCGAACAATAGATAGATAAACTATCAAATGAAGGGATCTCCGAGGGTAAGCCGCTGTAACCACACCGGCAAAGACTTGGAAACAGTCAAGCCAGTGTTCAAATGTCCTGTCTATATTGGAGGCACCCGGGCGTTTTTTGGAAGGGTTCCCCTTCTCCTGATCCTCCGAAGGTGGGGCCAATTTGAACATGTCCACATAACGGCCGTTCAATATCCTAGACCGTATTTTCGTCGCCAAATGCGAACCTGGAATGATGTCTCTGGCGGAATTGGTAGAGACCTTAACGTCAGGTACCAACACGCCATCCCTACACTCTTGTACGGCCCCATACTTTGCCCGATGTGCGTTGGCCCGTCGTTCCCAAGCCCACCGGGGGAGCCCAGAAGCCATTTCACCAAAACCCCAATAAAGTTCCATTGGGTTACCCGCCTCCTCATCCGAACACGAAGATGACGTACCAGAATAAGAGGAAGATGTGTCATCCCTCCTCCGTTTGGCGTGCTTCCGGGAAGACCTCCTGCGGTGACGTTTTCCGCCTGAAGACCTTCTGGTAGGAACTGGTAAGCTGTCTTCAATAGAAGACTCAGAATCGAGATTCGGCTGAGCTAAACCTGAAGCCGATGGAGAAGAAACAACACGTGAGAGACCCGAACCCGAAGCCACTTCCGGAGGGGGCTGGGCAGTCCCGCCTCTACGAGTAGAAGATGGCGAAGGGTTCCTTTTTCCTGAGGCCCTTCTGAATGAATGGCTTGACCTCCGTGCACGGCCGCGAACAGCAGGTAAGCAATGGGGCTGGGTTAAATGAGGGTCACTTCCCCCAGCCCCAGCTGACAACCCTTCTCTCCCATTCTCGCTAGATGATGATGAAGCCGGAGACGACGCCCCCACCGGATGAGGCAGCCCTGCTGATGTGGAAGCCTGACTGGAACATTGTTGCAGAAAACCGTCCATTTGCTCCGCAAAACGAGACAAGGCTGCTGGATCACCGGCCATGCTTGCCACCAAGGACTGCACCCGCCCCACTGGCCGTCTCGGAACAGGTGAGCGCAGCGCCTGGGATGGGCCTCTAATAGGCCGTTTTGCAGTAGAAGATGAGCCAGGGCGGGCTGAGGCTTTCTTTGGGGCCATACCTACTAGTTTGGAAACAAAGGTGACAATCAAAGAAGTTCCAGAAATCACCGAAAGCCAAGCAAGACCAACAAGCTTCAGGGGAACCAACAGTGGCTGGTCAGTCACCTCCCAACAGAAGCACCACTGTTATCTTTATCAGCAATTATACAGAAAAAAAAAATAAAATAATAATAATAATAATAATAATAATAATAATTTTAAAAAAAATAATTAAATAATAATAATAATAATAATAATAAAAAAAAAAACCTTGTACCTAATTGGTAGCTAATTAAAATAATATAACAGCTTAATTAGTTCAAGAAGCGCGTAAAATAGCAATATAAGTAATTACTTCGAAATATGCACTCAGTGCACTCACGCAGGCTGGCCAGCAGGGGGGCACCAGCCAGTGCCAAATGCAATTGGAGGAGTGTAGAATCCGGCCAATTACCACGGTATGCTGGGTACACTGTGGATAGATTCACTTGCAATTGACCTAAGTCAAATTAGAAATTATGTACTAACTCCTAACAACCAGGCTAAATTAGCAGGCTGTATAAAGGCAAAATAATACGAACAGGTGCAATGCCTAGGCCAACCAGCAGATGGCTCTAGCTCACCTGGCTGATTAAACGAAGGGGAGATGCAATTGCTCACTGAGCCACTGGGGGAGCTCACACGCTTGCGAGCCGCAATAGCTCCCGGCGGCCACTAGAGGGCCAGCAGGCAGCAGGGAACAGCACCGGCACTCTCCCCGTCACGCCGCGTGCGATTTTAAATGAAGGGCCCTGGGCGACTCCGTAAAATCGCCGCTGAATGAAAGCAGGCCGCGCCAAGGCCTCGGAGGCCCGCGCGGGCCCGGGCGCACCGCCGCGATCGGCGGGCAGCGACGCCGCCCCGGAAAACAACCCGGAGTCCAGGGAAGAGCGGGCGGCCACCTCGCCTCCCCTTCTCACTATTTATTTCCTTTAAAAATTCCCCAGAAGCGCCGGAAAAGTGGGAGCGCTGCAGCGGCTCGCGGCCGAGCCGGGGCCAGGGACAATTCCAGCCTGCTCACCGGAGCGATCAGGTAAGCCAAGGAATGCGCTGACGGGGGGAGGTGGAAGGGGAAGGGAGCCCAGCCACGCTCCGCGGCAGCGGAGCCTTGTATCCCAGCAGAGGGGGGGTGCGGGGCTCCCAGGGCCTAGCGAACGGCCCTAATCCTTCCCGCCCCCAAGGAAACCAGGGGCCCTTTCGGAATTTATATTGCAGGGGAGGCAAGGCCTCCCCGGACTGGGGGGGGGATCCCCACCCTCAGCCTTCTGAATCAGGGATAGTAAATTAAAATAGCAGGGATAAATTCAATAATTAACCAGGAAGTAAGGGAAAGGAAAAAAGGGGACGAAGGGAATATAGGGAAGGGGGAGAAAGAAGCGAGAAGAACACGAAACAAAAAGGGGAGGGGGAAGCAAAGCAGCTAGAAATTAGGAATTAAATTAAGCTCAATACAACCGACTCAAGCGCTGGGTGCTCCTTGATCCGATGCAAAACGGCCAAGAGGACGCCTCAGCGTCTGGCCCCAATACTTAAAGTCTCTGACCCCTCCTCCAAATTGGATACACTCAAAAATCCCCAGTAACCCATTTAACCCTTAAGGGCTAGGGTTCCTCACCAAATTTGCCTAGTCACCATAGGGTGGCCTGTTTCCCCAACCGCAACACGTGCTCTCTGTTAGGGAGAACACGCTTTATCGTTTTCTTTTTTCTTTTTGACTTTTATTGTATTAAAATTGAAAACTCTAATAAATATCCTTATATATAATAGGAAGCCTTTCCATCACCATAGCTCTAAGACCCAGTGTAATAAGAGAGAGATCGTAGCTCAGCGGTAGAGCATCTGTTTTGCATGTAGAAGGTTGCAGGTTCAATCCCTGGCATCTCCAGGTAGGGCTGAATCTAACCCTAACCCTTCTGCCAAGACTTACCCTAACCCTAACCCTACCTCCAACCCTGATCCTAACTCCTTGCTCCTGCTGAGCCTCTCATTGTCAGGCAAGCCAGTCCCAGCTGCTGACAGCAGCATTATTGTTGTGACCTCTGAACCTGCAGCCAATCTTCATCTCTTGGCTGCAGTACCAGCTACAAAAGCAGAGCCAGAGCTGCTGCTCCAATAACTTTTAACTATTTAAACTGTTTTTAATTATTTTCTTTCTGTGATTTTCGGATGAAGGGAAGTATGGAAATTTAATAAACAACAGCAATGGTAACATTTTAAAGGTTTAACAGCCTATATTTCCACACTTTTACTTTGCTGCATATTTTGCGATTTGGAATTTTGGAGTATTTGCTCCAAACGTAGAACCCAAGAATTCACCTTTCTGTATTGTTTTTCTTTGTACCAACCTTGGCTTGGATTGAGCCCATATATCTGCTCTCCACAAGTTATCTGAAAAGCTATCTGTGGCTATTAGCCAGAGGTAGTAAACCTTCTGAATGCTGGTTGCTGGAAACTAACAGAAGGGATACAGCTCTTGCGCTTAGGTCCTGCCTGTGAGTTTTCCACAGGCATCTCGTTGGCAACTGTGAGAACAGGATGCTAGACTAGGTGGACCATTGGCCTGATCCAGCAGGCTTTTCTTACATTCTTGTTTTACTTGTTGCATTAGAGAGATAAGCTGTGGCATCCAGCCTTTTCTTCCTGTGCCCTCGTCTCCCTTTTTACCTTCCCATCTACCTGAAAAAAACATCCTGAACTTTGTAGCTCACTGTTTTCCCATGGTGTTTCAGAGAACAACAACTTCCACACGGAATATAGGTCGGAAGGGGAATTCAAGAAAACATGCAGGCAGCCATCAAGCAAGCATTAAACACATTATTAGGGGAACATAATGGTCTGGAACTTGTTGCCTGGCAACAAGTGCTTAGCTAACCAGCTACCGGAGCTCACCTGCTCCAAAAAGCACCAACTTTAAACCACCGGACCCTCTAGGCCTACACAACTGCATATTCACCATGCTTCTTAGACTGAACTCCCCGTGGAGGTAAATTAAGACCTTTTTGTAGGTTGTAAGAATAAGGTTGCTGCTTTGTTCCTTGTAGCTGGAAAACCGTATTACCCTGGTATCATTTGGATGATGAAAGTCATCTGTGAACAGGGATGGGCAAATCAGTCTCTTTTCTCATTTTGAAAACATTTCATGTCAAAATTTGCATTTCTAAATGTATTTTCTCTCAATGCACGCCTATATATTGAAAGGTGATTTCAGAAGTGCAAAAGCCACTAGTTAATTAAGTTCCTCTTTGCACATCAGTCCGAAAGCTGCAGATCAAATCAGTTCATGTTGGAATTTGCAAAGATTGGATTCCTTACGCCTCCCTGGTTTGGGAGTGCCCATATCAGTTTTCATCTCAGATCGCTTGGGAGCTGTGAAGTAGAAATTGACACTTCCCATATGAGACAACTTTTATCTTGTGTTTTGGGTCATCCAAACATTACAAGAGTGGTGCATGACAGAGAAGGGGGAACCAGCAAACATGAATTCATGCATAATAAGGGGAAGTGGGGGGAGCCTCTGCCCCCCATGTCACATCCTTGCATTCACCCGACCCCAAATGTTGTGGACTTTATATAAGTTCTGACGGCTTTTTTAATCCACCAAGCATTCCACACTTAAATGCAAAACCATAAAGCACCAAATTGGGGTCCTGAGGAAGGTCTTTGACTCTCTGAGCCTCCTTGTCAGCTTGTCTGAAGAGGGAGCTATTGGACTAACCTCTTAGTTATCAGCACAGCGGATGTTTAGAGTGTGATACTTCAACTCTCCAAGGGTCTTATGAAGGGTCAGTGATATGAGCAAAGGTGAAGATGCCCCATCTTACTTCTCTACCTCTCCACTCCCTTGATCAAAGGTTTGCCCAATTCCCTGCCCAGCTCTTCTTCCTGTCTTGCTTTGCCTTCTCAAGGTCTTCAGCCCTTATTGAAACTATATGAAGCAGCTCTAGGAACCACAGGAACTTCCTGCAGTTCCCAGGCCATGTTTCATTCCCACCACTCTGTCAAGATAAGTCACTTCTGCCTTAGGGAGGAGGGGGATTGCAGGCTTCACGGCCCCTTCCACGTGACCAAGGGGTGGGAGGCCAGCCCCTGCATGACTGGGGGATTCCTGGCTGCGTCACCCCCTGGCTGGCCAATCGGCTTGCTTCAGGGGTGTGGCCTGCCCCTTAAAGGCAGGATGCAGCCGGGGATCTCCCTCTTTGCCTGCCCGCCAACTGCTCCGGTTTTTCCACCCTCCCACCCTTTAAGGTTGCTTCCTCTGACCTTGCTATGGAGCTTGGTTGGTCACCATTGAGGGGCCTGGTAGGAATTTTTCTACTTGGCAAATTGGCACCTGCCACTTGGTTTTCACCTACCTCATAGCAAATCGTCACAACTTTCTGCGTATTGGCGGTTAGGCATTGGAATAGTTCTGTAGATGGAAAAAGGGGAGGTAGCGCCATCACATGCCCCACATTTTGAAGGGTAGCCTGTTGAAGGATTCCGGGAGGGCGTGGCCCTGTCCGAAGCCTAGAGAGGTTAGAGCCTAAGGCATGCCCCCTATCAGTGACCCCGGGGGAGCTCCTAGTTGATGTGTGTCAGGACTGCCTCCAGGTCCCAGCTCACAGAGGACCAACGCCCAGTTGATTTAATGTACAAAAGTCTTTATTGAAGCTTAGTTTCCATTTCAAACCCCAGAGCGTGCAATCCTACGTCTTGACTTCAGACCGGCGAAGTCCCCTCTGACTCACTACCCCTTCCGCACCAGTTTAAGATCCTAGCCCGGCTCCACCTCCTGCGCTGTTCCTTTCTTCGCTGGGTCCTTCTGCCCCCTGGGGTTTCCTCCTTCCTGGACTCTTCTGACGCTGACCCTCCTGAGTCTTGCCCTTCCTTCCGGCGGGCTTTAGGACCTGGCTCCTCATCCGGGCTACCTGCTGTGCCGCTCGCCTGTACATTTGAACTTGGCGCGCGCGCCCAGCCGGTAACCTTCCTCCTGACCGTTCCCCCGCTCTCCGATGTGGGCGTGGTCAACCCTGACTCATCTCCTCTCGCTGGTGGCGAGAACACTGTTCCCGATTCCTGGGACTCCTCCCCCTACTGTGCTCTGGTGGGGAAGCTGGTCCTGATTTCCAGCTGCTGCTCAATGAGTCCCCGCTGGCCCCTTGCTTCTGGGGCTTCCCCTTTGGCACCCCCCTCGCCCTGGCCACGGGCGCTCCCTTCTGCGAGTCTTCCGATTCGCTGGTGAGACTCGAGGAATCTCTCTGACCACTGTCACTGCCTACTCCCCCCTCGGATTCCTCCTCCTTGCTCTCCATTTGCTCCCCCTCCTGTGTCTCTGCTCCTGAACCCCTGACAATGTGCATCAGGAGTCCCCCTACTGGTGGTTAACCCTTCCTGGACTTCCAGCGGATGGGCTGGAGTCAGATATAGCCAGTTAGGTCAATGCCTAAGCCAATATCGCTCATCACCTGTAACCAATAAAGTTGTGGCCTTATTTAGCCCATTGTTGTTGTTTAGTCATTTAGTCATGTCCAACTCTTCATGCCCCCATGGACCAGAGCACTCCTGTCTTCCACTCCTGTCTTCCACTACCTCCCACAGTTTGGTCAAACTCATGTTTGTAGCTTCAAGAACACTGTCCAACCATCTCGTCCTCTGTCATTCCCTTCTCCTTGTTCCCTCAATCTTTCACAACATCAGGGTCTTTTCCAGGGAGTCTTCTCTTCTCATGAGGTGGCCTCAGCTTCACGATCTGTCCTTCCAGTGAGCACTCAGGGCTGATTTCCTTCAGAATGGATAGGTTTGATCTTCTTGCAGTCCATGGGACTCTCAAGAGTCTCCTCCAGCACCATAATTCAAAAGCATCAATTCTTTGGTGATCAGCCTTCTTTATGGTCCAGCTCTCACTTCCATACATCACTACTGGGAAAACCATGGCTTTAACTATACGGACCTTTAGCCCATTAACCTTAATAATTGTGTCATGTGTCTTTATTTCTACATGGGGGGGGGGGAACTCACCACGCAAAGTCGTATCTGTTGCCACTGTGGGGCTGGAAGCTTATGAATCCAAGGGGAAAGTCCAACTTCTTGTGTATGCAGTGAAATTGTGTACCAGATGTTGTGCTTCAAGAGTTTGCGTTCTCCCACCAAGAAGTACAGCAAGGAGCAAAGCTGTTCTGTTCCATTCTTGGGTCTCTGTAGCAGCAAACATGCTGCATGGCTTCTCTATGTGCCCTTTGCCAGATGTTCCAGTGGGCCACAGGGAGCCATCTATTACCCAAACAGCTGTGCCAAAAGCTGTTCCGCAGCTGAATAATTAAGAGGGCATTCTCAGTTGGCTGCGAAATCTTGGTGGAATACAGAGCAGGTAAAGGAAACAATTTCATAGCAAGATGATCTCAAAACCGTGAACTGTGGAGGCATGCAGTACAGATGGAGATTATGGAAGAACCAACTTTTTTGCATTGAGTTGATACTCTGTGAATGGTAAGGAACATACTTAACTAGAAATTCATTCATTCTTATTAGCAGCAGAGAACGATAAAATCCATCAGTGTTATTCTTCACCACAAATACACATTTGAGAGATCACCAGTCATGAGCCATATGCAGCTGGAGGCTTTTGTATGCAATCACTTCTTTTGTACCCCCTTCATATAGAATATGAGCACAAGTTAGTTACGCCTGGGGATGGGAAGGTACCCGCAGATTCAGAAGCAGGCAGATCTGATTTCATCCAAGAGGATAATGACCTGGACTGGATCATGAGGCCACTTTGAAAGATTGCCCAAGGGCTACAATGCTGCCACTGTCCTTTGACTTTCTCACTTCTGTTTTTGAAAGCTCCAGAACAGTCATCCAACTGCCCTCAGCCTGGAGTGGCTATCACATGAGGTTCCTTGCCATTGCACATTTTGAATTACAATAAAGGAAATCCACCTGGGAGAAATGCAACTTGTTGACATTCTGAATTGTACAGAAAAAGTGTATGGAAAAATTGTCTGGAGAAGGCACCACAGCAGGGAGCCCTCGAACTATCTTATATTTTAAAACAACAACAACAACAAAACCTTTGTATTTCCATACAGGTTTTTGAGGGTTCCCCCTTTTGAATCCACAAGGATAGGACAGACTTAATTCTGTCCTCATGTAGAGCTGGAATCTATCCATCCATCCCTAGTTACATGCTTAACTGTTGTGCCTTCTTACTTACAATAGATTTTTAGCATTTGTGGAAACAGTGGAGGAAACCTCCACGTAAGCATCTTGCAGCCTTGATTTGACTGCCAAAGAGTTGTCCTTTGGGAGAAAACTCAAATAAAGCACCGTCTCAAACTGCAGCCCAGAAACCGAGGGGGGAGGGAGAGCGAGAGCGAGAGAGAGCAGAACTTTTCAAGAAGATGCTGATGAGTTAACATTTCTTCAGCAAGGCAGATCAAACAAAGGCAATTCTTTAGGATGATGTAAACTCAAGACTAATTAATAGCAGCTCTTTTCGACAAATCACATGGCAAAAACATCCATTCCCTCTTAGCTGATTGAGAGCAAGTGCTCCCCAGCCTTCATCTTTCCTAGTTTATAGGTTGATTTGTGAAACATCCTTCCTGACACAAAAAGAACAATTTGAAAAGGTAACAGAAAACCCCTAAAGGCACCCCACTCTCTCTAACACACACACCTCAATAGGAAAAGCAAACAGTAAATTAAATTTGGTAGCACCACAAAAGGGTAATTTGCACGCGTTGCAAGGGCTGGGAGCTATGGCTTCCCACTTATCTACATCACATTCTTTCACTCCAAACAGAACAGACCAAACAATTTTTTCCTCATGTAATTTTGTGAAGGCTCCAGCCATCTGAAATACCCGATAATTTTTGCCATGCTTTGTTATGATGATGAATCACTGTGTATTTTTCTGCTGCACTTGTTAATCTCACTCGGCAGTCCAGGGCCTGTATGTGCACTAAGAGATAAATTGGACAGTGACCCCCATGTAGCAGTGTCACAGCCAACTGTCTAAGGACGTTCTTGAAACATATTGCTAAAGTCATGCAGGTTCTTGCTTTGTGGGATGTTGGATTCGCCACTGGCCAGGAAAGGCCTGGTGCCAGTGGCTCCAGCTGAATTAGAAATCACATAATAAACCTATGAAGAAATGGGACAGCCATATAACTAATCCTTCTACTATTCATTGGTTACTTAGAAATACAAGGAGGCCAATCTCAAAACAAAACAAAAGCAGGTTTCTTGTCACCACAGAAGACAACCATGAATTCAAGAAGGGTCTGGGCTGTTGCTGTTTTTTTTAAAAAAAGCTATTTAGCAGAACAGCATTATGAATAAGTAAGACAATGATGAAGACAATCTATTGTGAGCAGCTCCATCATTTTATTTCAACTGGTAGATTGTTTACCACTTGGAACAAACTGGAACGTGTCCAGAGGAGGGCAACCAAAAGGCCTGGAAACGATGCCTTATGAGGAACGGCTAAGGGAGCTGGGCATGTTTAGCCTGGAGAAGAGGAGGTTAAGGGGTGATATGATAGCCATGTTCAAATATATAAAAGGATGTCACATAGAGGAGGGAGAAAGGTTGTTTTCTGCTGCTCCAGAGAAGCGGACACGGAGCAATGGATCCAAACTACAAGAAAGAAGATTCCACCTAAACATTAGGAAGAACTTCCTGACAGTAAGAGCTGTTCGACAGTGGAATTTGTTGCCAAGGAGTGTGGTGGAGTCTCCTTCTTTGGAGGTGTTTAAGCAGAAGCTTGACAACCATATGTCAGGAGTGCTCTGATGGTGTTTCCTGCTTGGCAGGGGGTTGGACTCGATGGCCCTTGTGGTCTCTTCCAACTCTATGATTCTATGGAAGAGCAGCCACCATAGCCAAATATGAAAATGAGTGCTCTCAAGAATTCTGGATGATACAACCGTTGTCAGTTGAATCAGCAATGAACAACGCAGAGAAAAGAAACCAGTTTAATGCCCTTTCCCTCACTGTGATCACATCAACACTGCACATTTAAAGCACTCTGATGCAACTTGTAACAGCCAAGACTTCCCCCTTAGAATCCTGGAAACTGTAGTTTGTTAAGGGTGCTAGGAACTGGAGCTCTGAGAAGGGTCTCCTAGCAACTCTCATCACCCTTAACCAACTGCAGTTCCCAGAATTCTTTGGGGGAAGCCATGACTGTTGAAGCGGCATCAGAGTATGGTGTGGATGTGACCTGTGTTGATGAGGCTACATTGCACATATATGGGATGCCACCACTTTTGACAATTGAATGATCTCAGATTGACCATCAAAGACACAGATGCTGACGTACAAGGTCTTTGTCCTCAGCATCTAGCTGCATGGCAGTGCACTCTGAGAACACGTATTGTGGTGAAGACTCTTCTCTTAAGAAACCCAGCAACTTCCACAGCTGCTGCTGGCAACGTGCCCTTGGCACTCCTCGTCACGCTAAGATCATCACTGAAGGCCAATCCACCAAGCACCCTCATACTTTGACTTGGGTATGTGCTTCAGGTGAAAGATGACCACACACTCTCTTGGTGTTGCTAAACTTGGTGTTGGCAGGGAGTTGGACTTGATGGCCCTTGTGGTCTCTTCCAACTCTATGATTCTATGATACAGGTCCCATCATCCCTTGCTATTGGACATGTTTGCTGGGGTTCATGGGAGTTGCATTCCAGCAACATTCAGAGGACCAAAGCTTCTCCACACCTGCCTTGGTATATTTTTTTAAAAAATAAGGAGAACTGCTTCGCTTCCAGAGGGTCATCCTATTTTATTTTATTTTATTTTAATTTTATTTTATTTTATTTTTGTATGAACACAGCGAAGCCAGAAGTACAACAGTGCATGGAGAAAATGTAGTGGCCAATTTTCATCAAGTACTCTTCCCTACCCCACACCTGCCCTGTTTTTGCTTTCATTATAGCAGTGGGGCAAGCTCATCAGTTTCTTGAGTAAATGGGAATGCGTTTGGCCTGAAGAGCAATTTGTTCATCCTCTATGAATGACAGTTAACGGTTGCTTTACTTCGATACATATTTTCATTTCAAAATGGAAATAACTTTTCACTGATCTCGTACCTTTCACCACACCGCTTTGGACTATTTACAACCGCAAATTAAGGTATAATGGGTTTCAGCTGCTGTTCATCCTAGGTTGCATGCTACTGCCCAAAGAGCCCAAACATAATTTTTTTTTTTTAAAAAAAGAAAGTAATATATGGCAAATGGAAATTGCTGCTTTGGAATTGTTTGCATATGACTGTGTAGAGAAGTGGAATGGGAGGAAGCAGATAATGAAAAAGAAGCATTATATATTCACATGCACACACCCCAACCAACCCCATTTCCCCAACAAACCCTGGATGTCCAGAAACTCAATCAAAGAGAGCATTCCTGCTTTGCCTAGCAAACTCATGGATAACTAACTCGTTAGACACCAAGTCCATATACCTAGGAAGTGTATGGTGGTCTTGTAATAAGGTTAAAGCTTACTGGGAAACTATATACAGTGGTACCTCTGATTACCTACTTAATTCATTCCGGGGGTCCGTTCTTAAGCTGAAACTGTTCTTAACCTGAAGCACCACTTTAGCTAATGGGGCCTCCTGCTGCTGCCACGCCACCACCACGCGATTTCTGTTCTCATCCTGAAGCAAAGCTCTTAACCCAAGGTATTATTTCTGGGTTTGCGGAGTCTGTAACCTGAAGCATATGTAACCCAAGGTACCACTGTAGAATGAATTGAAAAAGATATTTAAGATAACATTTGTAAAACAACAACAACCCAGAAGCTTTCCGCTTGGGGATTATGGGATCAGAGCTACCTAAACAATATAGAAATTTACAGCTGCAAGAATGATATTTACCCAAAAATGGAAGGAAGGAGTCCCAATGAGAGAAGAATGACTACAGAAATTAATGGACTATGCAGAAATGGCGAAACTTACTGGAAGAATAAGAAATCAAGACAACAAACTTTATAATAAAGGATTGGAAATGGTTTATTGAAATTATATTTTGAGGCATCTTGTCTTTGCTATTTAAAGGAATGGATATCATTGGGAAATGTTTCCATAGTAGATCTTGAAGGACACCTTAACAGATTTGGCTGGCACGCCTATTTGTGGTATGACAAGGTTAAAGTTCATAAAGCTTTTTTGAATCATGTTATAAGGAAACCGGTGTATGAAGTATGGGATAAATACAAAAAATTATTGGAACACAAAACACCATGGTGGCTCTCTCCACTTGAAGCAATATCGGTGGGGGGAAAAGGAATATGAGAAATGATTGGGCAACATATAAAGAATTATTAATAGAAGTAGATAAAGATTTAAAATTAAGGAGGTTTGAAGATATAAGGGACTTAGGAGAGGGGGGAAAGTTTGGTTGTGCAGACAGAAATCCTTGCGCTGTTGGAACTTCACTTAGTGCTATCTTGGATATAGTTCATTGGGTTGGACAGGACCTTAGAAGTCATCTAAACCAACCACCTGTGCAATGCAGGATCTACAATGCAGCATGCAAGGACAGCATCCTTTCTTTTCATGGACCATGCAGCCTCTGCTCAAATACCTCCAGAGTAAGATAGCCAACACCTCTTGAGTCAGTCTATTCCACCGCTAAACTGCTGTTACCATTAGGAATTCCTCCTGCTGCTTAGCTAACTTCTCCGCTGTTCCCATCCATTCATTCTAATGCTGCCCTCTGGAGCAAAGGAGAACAAGTCTGCTCCATCATCCACATGACAGCCCTTCAGATCGTTGAAGACAGCCATCTTGTCTCCCCTTAACCTTCTTTTCCCCAGGGCTAAATATACCCAGCTCTTTCAAGTATTTGTCTTCAGATGTTTTACTTTGGCGGCTGCAGGAAGAAATGACTGCTAGATGTTAACATCTAGCTACCTGGAAAGCTGCCTCCAAGCAGTGGCTAGTGGTAATTCATTAGATGTGAGCAAGAATCTGGCAGAATATAACTCAGGATGGAGTTTTCTGAAAATCTCAGGGTTGAACTTACCCAACGCAGATTTCTCCCCTCCCAATTTCTGTCTCACTCCTTGGTGAGTAATGTTATTTTCCCCCACTAGTTCTACTATTAAAAAAATCTTGCACATTACAGTGGTACCTCGGGTTAAGTACTTAATTCATTCTGGAGGTCTGTACTAAACCTGAAACTGTTCTTAACCTGAAGCACCACTTTAGCTAATGGGGCTTCCTGCTGCTGCTGCACAGCTGGAGCACGATTTCTGTTCTCATCCTGAAGCAAAGTTCTTAACCTGAGGTACTATTTCTGGGTTAGCAGAGTCTGTAACCTGAAGCGTATGTAACCCGAGGTACCACTGTATATGCATTTTTTCTATGAACATATATTACTTGTATCTGAATATACATACCCAGTGCACATACAACAATGCATGTACTGGAAGTGTATTAAAATACTTTAAAAATCATGATTCAGAACTTGAATTCAGGGCTTGAATCTCTTATGTATATTTCTTGCATGTAATGTATATAATTAGGCTTTCTTTAAAAAAAGAGAAATAAAATGTGCCTGCTGTTTGGACATAAGCTCAATTCAAAAAGCAGTCTGGTGTGAGAAAATCTTGATTGGGCAAGAACTGTCAAGTTCTGTGTATAAATCCATTTGAAATGGAATCCTTTCCCATTCCCTGAATTCACTGGAACCTATCTATAGCCCAACAATTCACTCACATTTGATGTCATATGCTACTGTTGTTGTTGTTTAGTCATTTAGTCGTGACCCCATGGGCCAGAGCATGCCAGGCACTTCTGTCTTCCACTGCCTCCCGCAGTTTGGTCAGACTCATGCTGGAAGCTTCGAAAACACTATCCAACCATCTCGTCCTCTGTCGTCCCCTTCTCCTTGTGCCCTCCATCTTTCCCAACATCAGGGTCTTTTCCCGGGAGTCTTCTCTTCTCATGAGGTGGCCAAAGTATTGGAGCTTCAGCTTCACAATCTGTCCTTCCAGTGAGCACTCAGGGCTGATTTCCGTAAGAATGGATACGTTTGATCTTCTTGTAGTCTATGGGACTCTCAAGAGTCTCTTCCAGCACCATAATTCAAAAGCATATGCTACTACTGTCATATTATTATAGTAGTAATACTATAAGGGCGGTTTGCAACATACTAGCATGCCACATGGAATAACTCAATGAATGAATGAATGAATGAATGAATGAATGAATGAAGCTATATGTTGTACTTTTGCATGAATCACTGATTTGGATTGCTCCTTCCAATGAGCAGGCAGGCACAGAGCAGTGACTCAGACACAAGAGCAGAAATGCAAGGCAAAGGGAGATTTTTCAGAGTGCTCTTACTCTCAAATTCGCCTGTTTAATGAACACAGCTACTTCAGTCATTAAAAGACTGACACTATATCTCTGAATACCAGTTGCTGGGGAGCACCAGTAGAGAGAGTGCCATCGCTCTTGTGTCCTGCTTGCCAGTACTGGACTAGGTAGGCTGTTATTCTAATCAGGCAGGGCTATTTTTCAGGCTCTCATATTGCATGAATTCTGCAGATTTTTATAGTCTGTCCTGCAAGGTTCTTGTTTCCTCTGATCCTGTTTCAGGGTGAGTCAAGGCTAACCCTTGTTTACGTTTCCCCGCCATAATCACCCTCTCCACACAGGAAAAACAAATGTAAGTTGTATTGTACGGACGGTGACAGAAAAGCCCATTATTTACAGCCGCACAAGCATTTGTTCACTGTTTATAAACAGTTGCACAGGTCCAGTGGTTGGTGAGTCATTTCTAGATATTCACTTTCTGCTACAGCAGACAGGTTTTAGGATTCTGCTGTAGGCAATCTGAAATCTAAAACCACCCAGTTTAATCAATCTCTTTATAAATCTGATGCCCTTGGAAAGTGCTAGGAAGCTTCAGCTGGTCCAAAATGCTGTGGCCAGACAGCTGATTGGAGCTAGTTATGGGAAGCATGTTAAAGGTAAAGGGACCCCGGACCCCTGGCCAATCGTGACCGACTCTGGGGTTGCAGCAGTCATCTCGCTTTATTGGCCGAGGGAGCCGGCGTACAGCTTCCGGGTCACGTGGCCAGCATGACTAAGACGCTTCTGGTGAACCAGAGCAGCGCACGGAAATGCCGTTTACCTTCCTGCAGGAGCGGTACCTATTTATCTACTTGCACTTTGATGTGCTTTCAAACTGCTAGGTTGGCAGGAGATGGGACTGAGCAACGGGAGCTCACCCAGTCACGGGGATTCGAACTGCCGACCTTCTGATCAGCAAGTCCTAGGCTCTGTGGTTTAACCCACAGTGCCACAGCATGTTACTCCTCTGCTAAAACTACTTCAATGGCTACCGGTTCATTTCCAGGCACAATTCAAAGTGCTGGTTATGACCTACAAAGCCCTTTATGGCTTGGGCTCAGACTACCTGAGAGATCGCATCTCCCTATATGAACCTGCTCAAGTGCGATGATCCCCAGGTGAGCACCTTCTCTTGGTCCTATCATCACCAGAGACATGGTTAGTGGTGATAGGAGAGAGGGCCTTCTTTGTGGCTGCTCTCCTATTGTGGAATTACCTCCCAAGAGAGGTTACTTTGGTTCCCTGTTTGTTAACCTTGCTCTGGCAGGCTAAGACTATTCAGGCAGACCTTTGAAAATTGAGGTGCAGGAGATGCTGATCACTGATGCTGATCAGGACAACCTGTAGTTCAATTGTTGGTTTTAAATGTATTCTGCTATGTTTTAATTATTGGTTTCAAGTAGCTTGTTTTTATTACTTTGTATTTTATAATGTTGTTTGAAATGTTGTAAGTTGCCACGAATCCCAACTCAGGCAAATAGTGGAATATAAACAGAGTAAATGACGGTGATTATAATGTTGTTGGGCAATGGGGATATATGTGTGTGTGTGGTTCTCTGTGCTTTAATAGATAGCTCACCTAAGTCTAAAACAAAGTTTATCATTCTAGGTCATGGGTAGGCAAACTAAGGCCCGGGGGCTGGATCCAGCCCAATCGCCTTCAAAATCCGGCCTGCAGACGGTCTGGGAATTAGTTTGTTTTTACATGAGTACAGTGGTACCTCAGGTTAAGTACTTAATTCGTTCTGGAGGTCCGTTCTTAACCGGAAACTGTGCTTAACCTGAAGCACCACTTTAGTAATGGAGCCTCCTGCTGCCGCCGTGCCGCTAGAACCCGATTTCTGTTCTTATCCTGAAGCAAAGTTCTTAACCTGAAGCACTATTTCTGGGTTAGTGGAGTCTGTAACTTGAAGCGTATGTAACCTGAAGCGTATGTAACCCGAGGTACCACTGTAGAATGTGTGCTTTTATTTAAAATGCATCTCTGGGTTATTTGTGGGGCACAGGAACTTGTTCCCCCCCACCCAAAAAAATAGTCTAGCTCCCACAAGGTCTGAGGGACAGTGGACCGGCCCCCTGCTAAAAAGTTTGCTGACCCCTGTTCTAGGTCTTTGCTGAAGCTTCCAAGTCTCAGTCAGCCACGGATGAATATTATTAACAGGGCTGTTTGCGAAAGGAATATGTTTGTGGAATAAATATGGGGGGGGGGTTGGAAAGCATTTAGTGTGATGTAACTAAATGATATTTCGAAGAAGCCTGAGAGAGCACAGTCCTTTGAAAGATCACAGACGTCCGGAAGGCATAGCGTTCAATTCGTCCATGGTGGAACTTTTGGAACGATGTTTGATAACAATGAATCTTATTTACATTCCCTGTGGCAGATCTTCTGCAGACAGTCCATGGTTCAATCCATAGGACTAGGAGTGTTTCCTGGAGAGCTGCTTCCAGTCAATGTAGATAATACAGAATGAGAGGTCTGACTTTCAGTAAGGCTCCCTTGTCCCTGTGTCTGGTTCCAAGAATCTGCTAACCACCACTCAACATAGAACTCACATAGAAATTTATCTTGGATTCAAGTACCTAATTTCCTTAGGCTGCAAAGCTTTCTTTGAAAGAGCCCCAGTCGTTTCCATGATTCTCATTCATGCCGTTCTTTGCCTTTGAAATATCGCTGCCTCAGAATCAAAGAAAGATTGAATTAGATGGCACTTGTTATAAACTCAAGCAAATCTGATGAAAGAAGTACCCATTGACCCTCTCCTTTTTTCCCTTTTTTGTCCTTGGGAGCTTGAAAGACCGAGCTCGAGTGAGTTTGCGCTCTCCTCCCGCCTTTTTCCAATTGAACAATTAACTTGCCATTTTAATTCAAAATTGATGGAACATGCCTGTATTGTTTTGCTGCCCTATTTATTCGCTTTTAAAAAGTGGACTGAGAACATCTCCTAAAGCGCCAGCACTAATATTTCAGCAATAGCCCAATCATCATTAGAGCAGAAAGAAGACTTGGGGGGTTGGGGTACCCAGTAAACAGATCTTATGAATGCTGCACCATGCAGATTTAATTCAGATTCCGCCCTGCCCCCCTTTATATTATTAACTAATTTTTCTAGAAAAGAACCAGATTGTCACACTGGAGTAGTTAAGAAGATAATTTCTGTCGTTACTAATAGAGAAAGAGCAAACATTCTTTATAAAGACAAATGAAAATTAAGCCATGACGTTCTGAGATTATTTAAAACATAACTCATCCTTTGAACATTTGAAACCTTGAGTTACTGTGTGGGTGGGTGTTATATATATTTTAAAAAGATCTAGGAATGAATGGGGAGGATGTAAAACATAGATGGAAGAAAAGATGCTTGTTTCCATAATTCCGATTGTACACACACACAAGCGCTGCTATTAAACTTTGGGAAAAGCTTAATGGCAGCATAGGACAACCACCATGGGAGTCAGAGGGGTGGGAAAAGATTTAAGCAGCTCAGTACAATTACAGAGGTACCTTGGTTCTCAAACTTAATCCGTTCCAGATGTCCGTTCCAAAACCAAAGTGTTCCAAAATCAAGGCGCGCTTTCCCGTAGAAAGTAATGCAAAATGAATTAATTCATTCCAGACTTTTAAACAACCCCTAAAACAGCAATTTAACATGAATTTTACTATCTAATGAGACCATTAATCCATAAAATGAAAGCAATAATCAATGTACTGTACTATAAAATACAGTGGTACCTCAGGTTAAGTACTTAATTCGTTCCGGAGGTCTGTTCTTAACCTGAAACTGTTCTTAACCTGGAGTGCCACTTAAGGTAATGGGGCGCTGCTGGAGCCCGATTTCTGTTCTCATCCTGAAGCAAAGTTCTTAACCTGAAGCACTATTTCTGGGTTAGCGGAGTCTGTAACCTGAAGCGTATGTAACCTGAAGCGTATGTAACCCGAGGTACCACGGTAAATAAGACAGTACTGTAGATGATAAAATTTAAAAAAAAATTTTTCTTACCTGCACTGATGATAGTCATTGTTTGGATGGGGGGCTTTTATCCATTTCCGCAGTCACACAATCATTCAGTCAGTAGCTGAACTTGGTTTCACAGTCACAAGGACAAATTAATCGAAGAAGCCTCAAAAACAAAAACGCAAAATAAATAGCAAAAACAAAAGCGCCAAACTTAATCTATTCCGGACGTCCGTATGACTGCCGAAATGTTCAAAAACCAAGGCACAGCTTCTGATTGGTGCAAGTGCCCTGGAAACAATAGCCGACAGTTGCATCAGATGTTCGGCTTCCAAAAAATGTTCGAAAACTGGTACACTTTGGATTTTGGGAGTTTGAGAACCAAAGTGTCTGAGAACCAAGGTACTACTGTATCCAGCAGTGAAAAGAGGGCTGGGGAAGAAGGAGTGGGAAGTATCTCTGATCCTACCCACTGCCATCTTGGGCCCCACCCACTGCTGAAAGAATCCTGCTCTTGATAGTGGAAGAGTAAGGGAATCTTGCTTTCTGATGATATGCACATCCCCCAAGGCCCGTTGGAAATTTGAGAATGTACACCCTGTTCTGTGTTGTGACCGCTGTTGTGGCTGAAAATGAGATCTAAACTTGCATCAAGAAACAAATGTAACAGTGTCAATGTTCCGGAGCTGTTCCGCCGGGCCTTTGGTCGGGGCTCAGTCTGACCCCTCTCCTTTTACAAGACCCTGCATAGGTAAGTGGACTCACTAACTCTTCTCACCGGCTGATACAAATAGCTGAGCCTGGTGAGTACTGAAGGTTCCCAACCCCTATAGTTATAGTTATAATTTGCGGGTAGCCATCTGATCTTATTTTGATTTTAATCCGATTTTAAGCTGTATCTCAGTCGATTGGTGAATTTTATGTCTTAATGTATTATATATTTTGATGTTAGCCGCCCTGAGCCGGGGAGGGCAGGATATAAATAAATATTATTATTATTATTATTATTATTATTATTATTATTATTATTGGCATTATTATTATTATTGCTCAAGAGGGGTGTACCCACTGACCAGTGACCAAACAAATTTCCTGGCGCATTTGCTTCTGACAGGCCTGCACTCAGGGACATTCCCACCACATATAGAGGAACATACCAGCCATACTGCAATGTAGGAGCTGCACATGGACTTATCAGAGATAACTTCTTTGGGCATCAGATACCATTTATGGAATTTTTTAGTGATAATTCCCTAGTGGTAGCGGATGCTATTTTATATGGTGGATTCAACCAGAGAGAGTTCCACTCATCTGCTTCTGCCTGCCGATCCAAATCTTCCCCCCAAAGTGGGAAGATCCCTTGGTCCCTTGGTGGATTCTGAAAGGCAGCTACAAAATCCAGTCGCTATCTGCAAATTTCCCATCTAAGATTATGGGCAGCATTCGTTGAATGAGCCCTGTCAGTGGAAGCCTTGAGCAAGGACTTCTGCTTGTGCAGTGGGGCTTCCATCCCCTTGCATACCCCACGCTAGGGCTGGGTGATATATGACATATCATCCAAAACTGATTTGAAGTCCATATCATGATATCGGTTCCATAATTTTTGACCTGGCAATATATCGCAAATCATGATGTGTGTGTGTGCTATGCAAAAATTATGATGTGGGGGAAACTGCGAAGCCAGCCAATGTTTCTCTTAATTCCTGCAGCCCCTGTTAATTCTGCCTCATGCAGTGATTTATAATAGCAGTCCCTGGCCAAAATCATGTGGGGGAAAACCATGAAGACAGCCAATGCCTCGATATAGCTCCATCTTTATTTCAGATATTGTGCTATACCAGTATATCATGATGTTTAGCAGGTGATATATCAGATATTGCCCAGCCCTACCTCATGCATGCCAAAATTGGGTCAGGGTGTGTGTGGAAGAACCCATGGAGCAGCGTGCAGTAGAGGAGAGGACAGCTGAAATACTTGTGCAGATGGGATGATGGCAAGAGCACAGTGGTGAATTCTACCCATTGCATATTGACCTGAAATGTGCATAGTTCCCTCTTCCTGGAAGGGTTATGTGCACTTTCCCCAAGAGGCCTGGTGAATGTGCACACTAGCCAGTTGTTCTGCACATTAATCACTCAACTTACATTCATATATATATATAATGATTCTGAAGGCCTTGGGAAAAAGCAGACTTAAGAACAAAAAACCTATCAATTAATGGTTATAACTCTCTCCGGGGTTGGCCAGTTAGTGAATAAAAAATAGATTTGCTTACTGCCTGATTCCTTACAGCATCCTTTTCCTGGTGTAACATCACACAACCTTCAAGTTTTTGATGAGCACAGCATATGGGTCCATGTATTGAGCTGGGCTGTGCAAAATATCTGCTGCAAGGTTTGTCAGAAGGATAGGAGCAGTTCTTTGATCTTTTCAAATACGCTCCCCCACCCTCGGCCTGGATAAAGTGCATGCAAATCATAATTAAAATCATGTCAGCTTTTTCATTTCCACCCTCCCCAACTTTCTCCACTTCTTTTGCTAATAGGTCCTCTCTTGCGTTTGGTTATAGATCCAGGTGACACAATTCATTTCAACTACGGAAGAACAATTCCTTCCCTTTCCTAAGGCGTCAAGAAGTAGGCAGCCCAATGCTTTTCATACCATGAATACAAACCAGATATTAAATAAAAGATTAGAAGAAAATCTGGGCAGCTTCTTCTGGTAACCACTTCAATGGCCCTTATAGAGACGGGGACTATCTTTACCACTGCACACCTTCCTCCAACACTTCCTGTAGTCATTACTTCCCTGAATCCCTCTTGCTCTCAGCAGTTATGAGATCACATAGAGCAACAGAGGGAGCTACTTGATACCAAGACAGACTATTGGTCTATCTAGCTCAGCACTGTCCAGACTGACTGGCCATAGCTTTATGTGGTTTCAGGTGGCGAATGTTCCCAGCCATACCTGTAGATGCCAGGGACTGAACCTGGAATATTCTGCCTGCCGAGCTATAGCTCTTCCCCAACACACAGTTTGAATTGAGGCTGTTGTACATGGGGGTAGCTGACCCTTTGCTCCTAGGCCTTTGTCCAAATGCCAACTTGGGGAGGGTTTAGTTGGGGCAACAGTGCAGGAGAAAGGATTAGACACCTTCTTCCAACACCACAGTTCTAATCCAATTGCAAGGTGGAGGAATGTACCTGCCGTTGTTTTTTAAATATAGCATGAAAACAGAAACTCTCACATCACATACTGTTTGACCCTGAGTTCTGTTTCAGTGTGTCTGAAGAAGTGTGCGTGCACACGAAAGCTCATACCAATAACAAACTTAGTTGGTCTCTAAGGTGCTACTGAAAGGAATTCTTTTATTTTGTTTGACCCTGACTTTTGGTATCTGGAGACCTTGGAGGAAGGATCTGAATGGTGAAGAATGACAGCTGTGGCATCTCCAGCTCGGCAGTCCAACAAACCTATCAAGTTTGGCCTGTAGGCCTAGATCAGATGTGGATCTGGCCCATGGAGCCAAAAAGGGACCTTACTTGTGTCTTAGAGGAAAACTTGGCACCTATCATTTTCCCATTCCCGTGCTGCGAAAGCCTATTTGATTGCAGGGTATCTGCTATTGCAGAAGATTTTAGCCTGCTCTGTATTTTAAGGATTTGGGTTTTAATTGTATTTGCCTTAGATGCTCTTGTCCTGAAGCCAGTTTCCTACTGTGACTGTTTAATTTGGATGAGTTTTAATCGTGTGGTGACCCACTCTGGTGCCAGTTATGACGAGGGGCGGGTGATGATATTTAATAAATATTCTTATTAAGTAAACATTTACATTGGCTGGAGTCTGCCCCATAGCCACGAAGGGGGCACACCTTAGGGCAGTTCATATAATCAAGCTGTTACTGGAATGTACTGGGATCAGGTGCACCAAATCTAAGGGGCCAAAGGCACCTCGGACCCCTCAATATTTGCTTCAAGGGAGCTGCCCCCCCTCAATCTTGAGGCAGCCCTGTGCATGTTGTGTGTGTGATGTCACACTTGTGCCACAACCTCCTCCTTTGCACACATGATGTGTGTTGATGTGATGTGTGCCATTATTGGGATCAACCCAGTGCCTCTCACTGGGAGACTGTGGATAGAAAGACAGACAGACACAGAGAGAGAGAGAGTTCAGTTGGTGGAGGTACGCACATTTTGTTCATGAGCTTCAGGGAAGTCTGGGGTTTGCGAGAGCAAATGATTTGTCATTTGAACTTGTGTTAACTTTTGAAAGTGCACCTTTCAGTAGGACTCACCATGCAACATTTATGAAACCCGCACAAGCCTTTTGGAAGAAAAGCAAGAGTGGAAGTTTTAGGTCGGATATCTGAGATTTCCAATAGGGCTCGCAATGTGTCTGTAGAACAAGGCCATTAAAAGTGATTTGGTGTGACATTCCTAGCACGCCACAAAAGAAGGGAGAAAGGAGCCTTTTCATTAACAATAACCCTCATGCTCTTCAAGCTCCTGGAGCAGTGCTGCATGGGACGAGGTGCCTCTTCAGATATGGTCACCTTCTGCATCTCCTTGATGCAGAGAGGCAATGTGTAATTAGGAAACTGGCTAGAAACATCAAGTTAATATTTTTCTTTCCATCCCAGCTCTGTCCCCTGTGATCACAATAGCAACTCCCAGATTCTCTCCAGCTGTGGCAGCTGTGGCACGCATGGTATTTATTCATTTAAAATCTGCCTTGAAACATTCCTCCATTAAAAATACTTTAATGCTGCATTTCAATGAAAAATTGCCCATATATGCAAGCATCACTTACATTTATATTTTGAGTTGTTTGAATTGATTGTTGGCTGCAGGTTTGTTTAATGGATCTAATGTCACTGTGTGCTTTATTTTTATTTATTTAACAAAATCACCATTAAACAATTACAACTAGAAAAAAAATAAGAGCAGGTACAATTAAATACATCCATCCAGCCAGTGATCTTGGGTTTCCCAGCAACCATATCCTTGAGCTACCTGCTTGAAAAGTAAGCAGTGGCCATGAAAAAGGCAAATTCCATGCTATGGACCTACATTAATGGATCTACATTTTTGAGGCCCTGAGGCTTGATCTGTCATGGGGGCTGGCGGGCATTGTAGCCAGCAAGAAGGTCTGGGTATCATCTTCAGTGGACTTGTTCCACGACAGGTCACTCCACCTTTACAGCATCTGTGCTACTGACGCCCAAACTTTTGGCTTGCTGAAATATATGCAACAAAAAATTGAGTTGTGCAAATAACATCGGGTCTACTAGACCCCCCCCCCAATAAAATTAAGCAATGTGGACTAAAGTCACTTTTGGAGTCCCTCCAGGATTGGGGCCCTGAAGCTTAAGCTTCATTAGTTTCATAGTAGATCCATCCCTGGTAAATATCCAATGAACCTGAATGCTGGGAGATTCAAGACAGATAAAGGAAAATGCATCTTCACACAGTGCATAGTTAAACTATGGAACCTGCTCCTTCAGAAGGCAGTGAAGGCCACCAATCTAGGTGGCTTTGAAAGAGAATTAGACAAATTTGTGGAGGAGAGGGCTAATGATATCTACTTGCCATGATGGCTATACTCTGCCTCCATAGTTCGGGGATACACTCCTGCTAGGAAACAACAATCAAGGAAGGTGTGGAGCAGGACCGGTGGTCGATGTAGCCTGGGAGGGGATGTGATTTAGTGAGAGTCCACAGGCTAAGGTAAAAAAGGTAAAGGTAAAGGATCCCTGGATGGTTAAGTCTAGTCAAAGGAGACTATGGGGTTGTGGCGATCATCTCGCTTTCAGGTCGAGGGAGCTGGTGCAGACAGCTTTCCGGGTCATGTGGCCAGCATGACTAAACCGCTTCTGGTGCAACGGAACACTGTGATGGAAGCCAGAGTGCACAGAAATGCTGTTTACCTACCCACTGCAGTGGTACCTAAACCGTTTATCTTCCCGCTGCAGTGGTACCTATTTATCTGTGTCTCTGAAAATTGTTACACATCACTTGGGAAGACAGGCGAACCAATATCAGTGTACTGGAAGAAACAAAGATCACCAGTGTTGAAGCAATGATTATTCAACATCAACCTTGTTGGACTGGCCATGTTGGGCAGATGCCTGATTATCGTCTTCCAAAGCAACTACTCTATTCCAAACATAAAAATGGAAAGCGTAATGCTGGTGGTCAACAAAAGAGGTTTAAAGACTGTCTCAAGGCAAATCTAAAAAAATGTAGTATAAACACTAACAACTGGGAAACATTGGCCTGCGAGCACTCCAGTTGGAGAACAGCCTTTACCAAAGGTGTCATGGACTTTGAAGACACTCGAACTCAGAACGCAAGGAAGAAACGTGCTAAGAGGAAGGCATGCTTGGCAAATCCACAACGTGATCAACTCCTGCCTGGAAACCAATGTCCCCACTGTGGAAGGACATGTGGATCCATAATTGCCCTCCACAGACACCTACGAACTCATTGCTAAAACCGTGCTTATGGAAGACAATCTTACAAGTGATCACCAAAGAACCTATTTATGTACTTGCGCTGGCATGCTTTCAAATTGCTAGGTTGGCTGGATGTGGGACCGAGCAACGGGAGCTTACCCGTCGTGGGGATTTGAACCGCCGACCTTCTGATCGGCAAGCCCAAGAGGCTCAGTGGTTTAGACCATAGCGCCACCTGCATTCCCTACAGGCTTGGATAGAAAGTCCCCAGCCCTAAGGTTCTGCATCTCTGGTGCTGATGGTGGTAGGCGTGAGCCATTAGAGATGCAACAGAGGTGTAGGGCACCAGGAATATGGACTTGCTCTCCCACTCATGCAATTCCAATTTTGTGAAGGGCAAATGCCCAACTAGGACTACAGTTTGATGGTGCATATCATGATTATTTCTAGTCTGATTCTCTGTCTGACGTGAAATATTGCACATGGGCATAAGGATCCTTTTCAGTCTGCCGCATGCACTGCAGTGACGGAGAGGGGAAAGTGTCTTTGGTTCTCCAATCTTGCAGATTTAACATCTGCTCAAGCCCTTCTTCTTATTCTTATTATACATGCATATAATACTCAGGCTTCTCCTTTTCTTCTGGGCATGAAATTAGAGAAAAATTCCAAAGAGAAGACAAACGCTAATAAAAACCACATCTGTTCAAGGTACTTGAATGGGGTTTAGGCAGATATGATTGAAGCAAAAGTTGAGTCCTGGAGGCTTATATGGAAAGCAAGAGCGGGAGACTTCCCACGAGTATGCAGAAATGTAAATTAGAAGCAATCAGATTGTTTCTCTAGTTAGAGGCGTAGGGAGCTTTTAATCCCCGGGACGTATTTGTTCCTGACCTGATTTTTGTACTTTACACTAAAGATATGCTAGAAAAGCAAAATGGTCCAAGAAGCTATTACCAGCCATTCAAAATGAGCCCCACTAGCATGTGAAAAGATTGACTACGCTGCATGGAATCTGTGTTCACGCATGTGTGTTTAAAAAGACAGGTGCATTAGAGATGAGGTCTATTTCTTTACAGTCCAATTACGCAGAGTTAAGCCTATTTAATTCAATGGGGCTTACTCCCAGGTGAGGTTAGGAACAGTGGCGGAGCATATGCTGCTGCTGCCCGGGGCAGGGCGGTATGTGCTGGAGGCAGTTTGTAGAGGGAGCCTGCTGCAGTCGCACCAGCCTAGCCCTCACCACTGCTTCAAATCAGCCTGTTCAGCCTGATTGACCTGGTTGTGCCCCCTCAAAAAAAAGTACCCAAGGCCACGGTCCCCCAGCCCCCCATGCTATGCCACTGGTCACGATTGTAGCCTATCCTGTTTTATTGCCATGAATATAGTCAGATATTCACAACATATATTTAAAGCATGCAGCTTCCTCCTGTGGTTTCCAGCAACTGGTAACCGTGGGACTGAGGCTGGCTACACCCCAACCACTGCCCCCAACTACAAGATCTGCATGTGTCAGGGAGTGGGCAGAGGAGGAATGGTGGAGACCACCTCTCCATTCTGACCCTTCCAGGGAAGAGGAAGACGGTATAGATTTACAACAGGGGTTGGAGGGAGATCAAAGCTCAGAGGCAGGTGAAGAGAAAAGTTGTGAAATAATGGGAGGAGGAGGAGCAGGCAGCAGCTGGCTGACACATCATTAGAAAGCATTCCAAGACCCACCATCTCCCAGAACCTGGTGAGCCTTAAAAGTAGGAGAGCAAAGAGCTCAAAGACAGAGGGCACGTAGCAGCACCCATAGAGGAGACGATGAGAATGATGAATGAGGAAGTAGGAGAGATGTGGGGTGGAGATGATGATAATGGGAGTGGTGATAATAATAATAATAATAATAATAATAATAATAATAATAATAATATATTATTTCTACCCCACCAATCTGGCTGGGTTTCCCCGACCACTCTGGGAGGCTTCCAACAGAAGGTTAAAAATACAACGAAACAGCAGTCATTAAAAACTTCCCTAAAAAGTGCTGCCTTCAGATGTCTTCTAAATGTCATATAGTTGTTTATTTCTTTGACATCTGATGGGAGGGCGTTCCACAGGGCGGGCGCCACTCACTCAGGACAATGCCATTATCCAACAGGCTGGGTTCTACAGCCTCTCTCCATAAAGTTTGAAATAAAAAAGGACAGTAAGAAACTTTCCCTTGTCTTTATACTTTCCTGGGCAACCAGCCGGGGCCACTGACAGCATCCTGACATCCTGTTGGGTGTAACATCTGGAAAAGGTCACTGATTCGCATACATCTGTATGTCCATAGGCTTGCTTCTTTCCAAGGCCACAGAGTGAATGTGTAAACTCTAAGAGGGGGTATGTGATGCAGTGAACTGGGGGGTGGAGCTGGTTGCTGTAAGTCTCCTCCTGTTTCCTCCATGTGTTGGCTGTATATGTTGAGGGATTCACGTGTACTTCCTTCTTTCCATGGAGAAAGCAGGACCACACCTGCTTCCTAAATTATATGTTACTACTACTCAGCCAGCCCAACCCCTTAGACCAATAAATAATGGACTAGCATCACTATGCTGCAGACCTCCTTTGCTGACCTTTCCTCCTCCCGAAACCATCCCAAAGCAAACATCTAATAATAAATTACACAGTTATGTCCTCATTTGTTCCTGTGAACATCCAGAGTGAAGGTGTTCAGCGGTTAAGCTATTCCTCTTGAGATGGAATCAACCGGCTTAGCCTGAAATCCACGACACCATCATGTCAATCAAATAATTCTTTGTGGGCATGTGATGGGCATATGGAGTTCCTCTGGTCACAAAGGCATGCCCATTCCTTCCAACAAGGTGATAAGTTCAGTGGCCTCACAGAGATGTACACTCCAAAGCTGCTGTCTTTTCAGAAGCAAATGAAGAAGCTGGCTGACTAAGAAGCACTGAGAGTGTGTGCAATGTGTTTTGTGAATTGGAATGAGTAATGGAGGAGCAATTCAATTCACTTCTCATTTTAATGCAGACGTACCTAATCTGCACTCCCTGATACAATATGCAAACTGAGACACAGCTATCCTTCAAAATCTACTTTCTTGAATCTTGTGATGCCGTTCTCAAACCAAAAAATGTGTACAAATTCTCTCTCTCTTTCTCTCTCTCTCTCTCTCTCTCTCTCTCTCTCTCTCTCTCTCTCTCTCTGTGTGTGTGTGTAGTTAGGCCTCAGCACAGAAGGGTTATGTGCAACTTCAGTCCATGTGGCTGGTATTCAGTACAACACCTCTGGCTTGGCCTTTGCCTGGTAAACAGAGAATAAATTCTTACTGAAATATACTCGGAGTCGAGTGTGGATTTCTTACTCTTTATTCAGCTCATAGTAGCGAGGAACGGAAGTTTCCCCAAACTGTCTGCTTTATATACATTATTTACACAATGGGTGGCTCCTGTGGACCAATCAGACTGCTGCATTCTGGATCCTATTGTTCTAGGACCAATCAGACTACTGCATTCTGAATCCTATTGTTCTAGGGCCAATCAGACTGCTGCATTTTGGATCCTATTCAACTCAGTACATAACACTTACCTTCTGCTCCTGCTCCTGGGACCACTGGCACTTTAGGCAGGCATGGCTTCTCCCAAAGAATTCTGGAAGCTGTAGGGTTGTGCTGGTCCAGGGGGGAGGTTACCGTGGGGCGAGGTCCGGGACCTGAGTTGAGGGTCGGCAGACAGTCCTCCACGGGCGAAGCGGGGTCCACAGCGAGAAGCCGGGCAAGGACAGGAACTCTGAGGGAACAGGACTGGATGCTGGCCGAAACAGCTCCCGCAACCTGGGGCTGGGCTGACTGGCCTTTATCTTCTCTGAGGCCAAGGGCGGTCCCGGCCCCCAGGAGACCTGCCTCTCCTGGCCTTAAGGCGAGCACTCCTCCTGGGAGAAACCAGTTCCCTTCGCCTCTCTGCCCTGAGCCTCTGCAGTTCAGGAGAGGCTGAAGGGTTACTGGACCAAGGGGGAGACTCACCTGTAGGCACTGAGTCCTCAACCACCTCCGAAGCCAGAGTGGATTCACCTGGTGCCTGCTCCTGAGGATCCGGCTCAGGTGCAGGCGCTTCAGAATCAAGGCCCTGCCCCAGTTCAGCCGGCCCTGGAGGCGGGGACTCCTGTGCAGGCTGGGATTCCTCCGGTTCAGCCTCTGAATCGGATTCCCAGGCCATCACAAGGGTGCTGAGAGTTGTTAGGAAGCCCCCTGTCCCCTTCACAAACCTACAATTCCCAGGAGTTCCCTGTGAAGTGGAATTGTTAAACAACTTTGAGAATTGTAGTTCTAGGAAGGGGAAAGGGGATCTCCTAACATCTCTCAGCACCTGTAACAACCTACAGCTCCCAAGATTCTTTGGGGAATGAATAATTAAAGAGGTATTCTGATGCTTTCATTGTAGGGTGTATGTTATTTATATATGTAATGTTTGCCTGAGCTTGAGTCTGAACTAGGATTTAAAGTCCTGTGTTTTGATTCAATACATGATATCCAATCACATAGTATTGTCAGGGTTTGGGCTACTGGTATTGGCTCTTAAGCTCTTTGTTATGATTTGCAGCTTGGAGATTTAGATAGCCAATCACGCTGAGAGTGGGAGTGGCCCAGGCCTTCAGAAATATATATAAGCAGTTGCTTTGCCCTTGTTTGACTGTTCTGTGCTGTTAGTCATCAGCTCGATAAGGTCTTTTGCTGTAATCACTGTGTCTCACCTCGCAGAAACCCACCAGCCTAGCTATGTTGAGGAGCATATGCTCTAGGTTGCAGCAGGGTGTACACACGTAGTTGAATGAAGTAGGAGCATGGCTTTTTGTCAGCTGGAACTCAGTTCCGGCACCTCTCAGGTGGGCTCCATTGTCATTATAAAAGAACAAGGGAAGTGTTTATGGTGAGTTCCATCACTTCTTTTTCTAGAAAAATAGCATTCTGAGATGAGAGAATGGGCCGCAGGAAGGGTTGCCATTTTGCAAGTATAAGATAAACAGACCAGAGACAGGACCAGTCAAGAACTTCTCTTCTTGGTGGTCTGTTGTTGTTGAAGAAGAAATGGCATCCCGGCCAGCAGTCTGAAGTGGCACAGTCCATTCTACCACCTCAATATTCTTCCATCTCATTTTGCTGCATGCATAGAGACTAGGTGTTTCTGTTAGAACAGCAGCTCAGGGTAGAAATATAATGCGCACCCACTCCTCGTGACAGAATTTGAGAGCGTCTGCTTTGGAGGAGATAAATATGTCCAGTTTAGCAAAACGGCAACTGGATTGCTTGCATTCTTCAATATGCCCTTGACACATTTTTATTTATGAAATTTGCTGATATATCTGAAACAACTTACATCTGGGAGTCAGAGGAGAGAAAAAAATCGATAACTAAGCATGTCTATCTTTGCCACTGGTGTAAAGGGAGACAACAGAGGCAAGCCCTTCTGGAGGTTAAAACCAGCTTTCTATCTGAAATACAATAAGGTTGGTGGGCATGAAATTTGATAAGATCCTTAGCAGACCATTCTTAAGGCACAAGGGATTAAAATATCCAAATTACTTTGTGGTTTAAAGCAGTGTTTCCCAAACTTTTTTGGGCAACGGCACACCTGTTTACTGAAAAAAAATCTCACGGCACACCACCATTAAAGCCCCGCCCCGTGACGTCAGCGCGCAGCGTCACGCCGGGAGGGACGCACGAAAGTGAAAGTTTTTTCCCTCCCCCTTGCCGGGGAACCTCCAAGCTTTGGGGGTGGGAGGAGGCAGCAGAGCGAGGGACTGAGGGACGGCGGCAACTGAGGCGGCGGCGGCTGTTGTGGTGGTGGCGGCGATAGCGGGCGGAGGAGGGGGCGGCGGGGGGGCTTGAGGAGCCGTCGCCGGGAGTTGCTGCTGCTGTTGTTGCTGCTGCTGCCCGGACATGCCGGCCTCCTCCTCCTCCGCTGTCTCGCGCTCCTCCCTTTTGCACGCGCTGCCCCGCCGCTCGGCACCACCACCGCGGAGCCGCCCCCGGCTCGACGCGGATCCTCGCCGCCGCCGCCTCTCACCGCCCGACTCGCCCGCCTCCCTCCCACGGCACACCAGCCAATGTCTGACGGCACAGTAGTGTGCCGCGGAACACCGGTTGGGAAACACTGGTTTAAAGGATGCCCTTCATCGCAGCTTTTGTTCAGGGTTGCAAACTTTGTTTATGAAGCAATTGTTGTGCCCAATTATTTGATCCTATAAAGTTGGTTATTCTTTAATTTAACCATCAATTAATCTAACCAGGGAACTCGGATAATTTTCACTCTGTAAGGGGAAGAGGGGTCTCCTGACATCTCTCAGCACCCTTAAACTACAGTCCTGGCATTTTGGGGTGGGAGTCATAGGTAGAGAACAGGTAGAGAACTGTTTAAAGTGCTCTGATACTGCTTTACACATATAGTCGATGCTTTAGCTTGGATCCAATCCATTATGGAGTACTGTTTTCCTCCTCTCTGGACAGCTAGACTGGTAAAGAAAAAGCTATTTATATGCGTTGTATACCTTCAGTATATCTGAAGGAGTGTCTCCACCCCCATCGTTCAGCCCGGACACTGAGGTCCAGCTCTGAGGGCCTTCTGGTGGTTCCCTCACTGCAAGAAGTGAAGTAACAGGGAACCAGCCAGAGGGCCTGCTTGGTAGTGGCGCCCACACTGTGGAATGCACTACCATCAGATGTCAAGGAAATAAACAACTATCTGACTTTTAGAAGACATCTGAAGGCAGCCCTGTTTAGGGAAATTTTATTGTTTGATGTTTTATCACTTATTATTATTATTAGTGATATAACATTGTGTCACTATCAGAACAAAACAAAATCCTTCCAGTAGCACCTTAAAGACCAACTAAGTTAGTTCTTGGTATGAGCTTTCGTATGCATGCACACTTCTTCAGATACACTGAAACAGAAGTTTCCAGACCCTTCTATATAGTGAGAAGGTGGGGAGGGGTATTACTCAGAAGGGTGGTGGGAATGGGTGATTGGCAGATAGCTGTGATGAGCCTGTTGACGACTCTTAACGACTGCAATAGGTCTTACAGGAAAAAGCAAGGGGTGAGAAGGTGAAAAATGGCTTCGTCATGTATAATGAGATAAGAATCCAATGTCTTTGTTCAGACCAGGTCTCTCCATGGTTTTAAGTTTGGTGATAAGTTGCAATTCAGCAGCTTCTCTTTCCAGTCTATTTCTGAAATTCCTTTGTAGTAAAACAGCTACTTTGAGATCTTGTATAGAATGTCCTGGGAGATTGAAGTGTTCTCCGACTCGTTTCTCTGTCTTGTGATTCCTGATGTCCGATTTATGTCCGTTTATTCTTTAGCGTAACGTCTGGCCTGTTTGTCCAATATAGAGAGCTGAAGGACACTGTTGGCATTTGATGGCATATAGAAGGGTCTGGAAACTTCTGTTTCAGTGTATCTGAAGAAGTGTGCATGCACACGAAAGCTCATACCAAGAACTAACTTAGTTGGTCTTTAAGGTGCTACTGGAAGGAATTTTTTTTGTTTTGACTATGGCAGACCAACACGGCTACCTATCTGTAATTGTGTCACTAGATGGCGATGTGGAGTCCTGTTTTTCTCTACCTGTTTTCCCTGTTTTAATTTACAACACTTTAAACTGAAACGCTTCTTTGATGTGTCTAGAGCCAGCCTCTTACCACCTCCTTCTAGGATAGTGGTGGAAACCCTGCCCACTGGCAGAGTTCATAACTTGGCCTACAGGGGCACTTCCCCCCCCCCCCAGGTCACACCTACTTGGCCCACAAATATGATGCCCGATGTGGGGCAAGTGAAAACTCAATTGCAGAAGAACAGTCAAGAGTCTTAAATGAACTCTTAATTGTCTCTTGGCAATGTATTTAGTAACTTTTAAATTAGAATCTATGAGATATTAAACACTGGATGGTGCTGCATTTCAGTAGTTTTTGTGATCTTAAGTATGTCACTTTTAAACATTTTCGAATCCGGAAACAATTTTATTTTTAATTGTCTGAAATAAACTTCTTTGGAGAGAGAAACAGAGCCCACGAAATATGTTTATTGTCATATTGGCAAAATAACCTGAGACATGATGGGGAAAATAGTTGTGGTAATTCTCTTAGGTTGTAGCAGGGAAACTCTCTATAAATTCACATATATAGATAGATCAGTAGGGATATATTTGGTGCCCAGTGAAATAGCTATAATTTGTTCTAAACTGAATTTGAACCTAGCCTGTCAAAGCCATTTTCCCGCACAATGAACAGTATGGGAGAAGATGTAAAAGACAGACTTCCGTGAACCACACTATGAGATTATTTTCGCTTTACGTTTTGTGCTTTAATATGTGTACCTACTTTAGTGCCCCAGGACTCCTCCAGTTGTGGCAGGGAGGCTTAAACACTGTCTCTGTCCTGGTTTCCTCTTTGGCCTCCCAAGATTCTCCCTCCCTTGACCTCAGAATTAGAAGGAAGAGGGTGAACAAACTCAGTTCTTCAGCCTTGTCTCCTAGCAATGAAGCAAAGGCCACAGATTTGTCCTCTGTGACCAGGAACATAATCTCACGAGAGTTCCTTGCCATCTTAAGAGACTTTCTGGGCACCCTCAAGCTGAGATTGTCTTTCCCACTGCCATGGTAACGGGGATGCAGCTCACCTAGCCACTCACCTACTGTATTGAGGAATGCATAGGTCTCCACACAACCACACATGGATTCCTGTCCTGCTGTGGGTGCCACCTGAAAAGATGACAGGCAGATGAGGCAGGATGGGGAAGTGCTATCTGTATTTCATTCACATGGGAGGCAATTACAGAATTCCACACAAAAACATATGGATTTACCCAGGCAAGGGTGTCACAGAAAAACTTGGAAGCAGGGGATAATGATGTCCCTGACTCTTCACCTGAGTTTTTGGTGTGAAATATGTCCACTTCTACAAATCACCAGTGTTGAAGCAATGATTTTTCAACATCAACCTTGTTGGACTGGTCATGTTGTGCGGATGCCTGATTATCATCTTCCAACGCAACTACTCTATCCCGAATTTAAAAATGGAAAGTATAATGCTGGTGGTCAACAAAAGAGGTTTAAAGACTGTCTCAAGGCAATTCTAAAAAAAATGTATAAACACTGACAACTGGGAAACACTGGCCTGCGAGCACTCCAGTTGGAGAACGGCCTTTACCAAAGGTGTCATGGACTTTGAAGACACTCAAACTCAGAATGCAAGGGAGAAACGTGCTAAGAGGAAGGCATGCTTGGCAAATCCACACTGTGATCAACTCTTGCCTGGAAACCAATGTACCCACTGTGGAAGGACGTGTGGGTCCAGAATTGGCCTCCACAGTCACTTACAGACTCATTGTTAAAACTATGTCTATGGAAGACAATCTTACTCAGCTACGAGTGATCGTGAAAGAAGAAGACTTGATGGGCACATGTCTATGTTGTTAGGGTATTCAAGCACAAAAAACAGAAGCCTTATGTTGAACTGGAGTCTGTGACTGGGAGATTTGTGGTTATCTTTGTTTCCTGATGACTTTTCTCAGCATGGCTCCAGTGACCAGCTCCTCCTCTTCCTTCTCCTCCAGCTACAGAGGGGAAGGAGGGTCAAAAACACCTCTCACTGGTGGCAGCGCTGTTATGTACTAAGCTTGGATCCTAGAACAATAGGCAAGGAGGATAGTAGAATGCAACAACTGATTGGCCTGCAGGAAAAGACCAATCAGGCTCCAGGAGGGAAGCAGAATCAGCCAATCAGATGGGACTCATTGTGTAAATAATGTATATAAAAGCCTGAGGTTTGGGGGGCAATTCATCACTGTTTTACAAGCTGCAATAAAGAGCATGAAATCACTATAGGACTCCAAGTATATTTCAAGCGCCAAAAGAAGTTGGAGGAGGAGCTGCCGGCCATTGAAGCTGTGTGGCCGCCATGTTCCTCCCAATGTTCTGATGTCGTGTGTGTGACGTTGCCCCCACCCCAATCGCCTCTGTAAGCTGGATCCTTTGTTTCCTATGGGCATATCTAAAAGGTCTCATCCCTTATATACCAAGCTGATCACTGTGTTTTGCAGGAGAAGACAAATTCAAGATGCCATCTTATCAAGAGGTCTGCTGCACACAATGTTGAAATTGGGCCTTGAGTCTGGCAGTGCCCTTTGAACCTCTCTCTTGTAACACACCACAGAACTGCCACCTCTGTTGGCTTTTCTTCATCATTTGTTGTAGACTTTCTGCTTTCAACAAGCTTTCTGAGTGAAGGTCTTTTTTTTATATTGCCATCAACGCAGTTGCTGGTACATACACATTTTCAATTGGTTAAACTGTTTTTACATAGGTAATTATTTGGATATGGTTTTTATTACATTGCTTCATAGGAAGCAATTCATAATGAATAATAGTAACAACAAGGATAATATATTTATTTTCCTGTGTGACAAGAAACTGGATAATAATTTTCATTCCATACAGTCATCGTAGCTCTATTCAGACATAATTGCCTGTGCAAGAAAAATACATGAAGTCAGAAGCAGGGCCATTCTGGCTAGCCAGATTCAGCTACCTTATTCCGCAAGCGGAAGCCAGCACAAGGACTCCTGCTACTGCAACTGAGCTTTCCTCCTCCTCCTCCTCCTGTGCACTCCCCGAGTTCACTCTGAAAGATCAGGAGAATCCCCAGTATGGTGCATGGGAGGAGGAGAAGAAGAGAGAGAGAGTTGAATTTCACCCCATTGAATTACACTCTGTTGAGTTTCATCCTATAGGTGCTGTGGTCTAAACCACAAAGCCTCTTAGGCTTGCCAATCAGAAGGTCGGCAGTTTGAATCCCCACGACGGGGTGAGGTCCCATTGCTCTGTCCCAGCTCCTGCCAACCTAGCAGTTTGAAAGCATGTCAACGTGCAAGTAGATAAATAGGTACTGCTCCAGCGGGAAGGTAAACAGCGTTTCTGTGTGCTCTGGCTTCTGCCATGATGTCCCATCACGCCAGAAGTGCTTTAGTCATGCTGGCCACATGACCCGCAAAAACTGTCTGTGGACAAACGCCGGCTCCCTTGGCCTGAAAGTGGAGATGAGTGCTGTATCTCATAGTCAAATTTGATTGGACTTAACTGTCCAGGCATCTTTTACCTTTTCCTTTTCCTGTAGGCCCCAACTAAGGATGCAATCTGATTCTAGGTACTGGTTTAGATTACAATTAAGTGGACTCACTTTTCAATGTTTCTCTTCAATTATTCCTTCTCTATTTTTACCTGTTCCTTTAGCTTGTTGAATATAATGTTATTCCTTACGTTTCTTTATGACGATTTCAGAGCTGGCTGAAAACTCAATGAGCCAGTAATTGCCCACTGAAGTATGCATCTTGCTTGAGGGTTGCTGTCTGCTTAAGTGAGGATGAGGAGGTGATGGACCCCCCCCCATGAAGTTATTGTGTTTTTGGTCATTTTTTACTGTCAGCTAGCTAGCATATTAACAGCGTATATTGTCAAGGACATGAGCGACCCATCAGGCCCCCCCAAACCCAGCTCGCATTGTTCAAGGCATTTTAGTTGTGGTTAATGGCTAATATAATCACCTCAACACATAATCAATGAGCAGAAGTTGAAGTGAATACACATTTCAAAGGTACCGTGTTAGCAGGCAGTTAAGATAAACATTGGTGATGGTAGCTGACTAAATTGTATCAGAACAAATGTCGTCGTATTTGACAAATTCTGTAAAAAACACACCAAACAACCAGCATAGGGAAAATCCACAGCAAATTGTTCCAAGCAAGATTGCTTTGCAAGGAGACAAGTGGACTATGGGTCAGTTTGTTATGCAGCCCGTTTGCACATTCCACCAACATCCCTCGTCTCAACAATCCTTGTCTCAACAATACAATGTGTTGCTTTCCATAATAAGTTTTAGAGAACTGGGTTTTCTGCAGTGCTTCGTCCAGTAAAAAAAAGCAGCTGGCACTGGTCCAATACATAAATATAGAATAGCAAGTGTCAATAACAACAACAACAACAACAACAACAACAATTTATTTATACCCCGCCCATCTGGCTGGGCTTCCCTAGCCACTCTGGGCAGCTTCAAAAAAAAATATTAAAATACTGTAATACATCAAACATTAAAAGCTTCCCTAAACAGGGCTGCCTTCAGATGCCTTTTAAAGGTCTGGTAGTTGTTGTTCTCTTTGACATCTGGTGGGAGGGCGTTCCACAGGGAGAGCGCCACTACCGAGAAGGCCCTCTGCCTGGTTCCCTGTAACCTGGCTTCTTGCAGTGAGGGAACCACCAGAAGGCCCTTGGTGCTGGACCTCAGTGTCCGGGTAGAACGATGGGGGTGGAGACACTCCTTCAGATATACTGGAGATATACTTTCTTTTCTCTTCAGTATTCCAAGTCCAAATCTAATTTCAATATGCTTCTAATTACATAATCAGGAAAGCAGTGAAGTCCAACCACTTGCACCACAACTCCTGCCATCCCTTCCTTCTTACGTTACCTAGCATTAGTAGAATGGTTGGGAGACCTCACCAGAGACCTTGTTTCCTCCCTTTCCGAGAGCTGTTGGAATTTCTCCCTGGGGAGGCTATGGAACTCCTCAGCTGTTTAGAGGTAGAAAAGGTCGAACGAGCTGGAACTTAAGAACATAAGCAGACTGCTGACTCAGGTCAGTGGCCCATCTAGTCCAGCATTCTGTTGTCACAATGTCCAACCAGATGCCTGTGGTGAGCCCCCAAGCAGGATTTGAGCACAAGAGCACTGTCTTCTCCAGTGGTTTCCTGCAACGGGTATGCAGAAGTATTACTGCCTCCAACTATGCAGTAGACATCGTGGCTTGTAGCCATTGACAGCCCTCTCCTCCATTTGTCAATTTGTCTAATTGCCTTTCAAAGCCATCTTGGTTGGTGGTCACTGCTGCATCCTGAGGGAGCAAGACCCACAGTTTAATCATGCTCCGTGGGAGGAAGTTATTTTCTTTGTCCTGAATCTTCCAACCTTCAGCTTCATTGGACATCTATGAGTTCTTGTATTATGACAGATGGAGAAAAGCTTTTCTCTGTCCACTTTCTCGATGCCATGCATAATTTTATAAACTTCTATCATTACTTAAGGTACTTACCCCTGGTCACCTTTTCACTAAAATGTCCCAAATGCTGTAACCTTTGCTCACTCCACCTGCTTGATCATTTTGCTTGCCCTTTTCCAAACCTGCTTCCACCCTATAATATCCAATTTTGACCTGGAGTGACCAGAGCTTATTGTTTTATTGTTGGCTGCTGGATTTATCCTTATTTGGTCATGGAATGAATATGTTATTCTTGTATATTGTATTGTTCTTGTGTGTTTCAGTATCGTTGTATGCCACTTTGCGGAGAAGCTTTCTTGAAAAGTGAGGTATTAATTTCTTAAATAAGCAAATGTGTCAGTTTCTGATCCCTGTCACCTTTCTGTGACTTGTTCCGGCTGCTCCAGACTGTTTTCATCCCAATAGTTGTTTGGGAGGGAGGGGATAAAATGGTCAAAATGAATGAAAAATGAGTTTCCATTCATTCATTTGCTTCCCCATCTGTTCCCATAACTAAGACAAATGAAACAAATGGGTCTCATTTGCTTTGTTTTCCATCCATTTTACAAAATGAATGTGCACCTCCAAAAATATTATAAATAAGTTATATGCAATTCCCCACCAGCCCCTTCACTAGCACAGATATTGCTTCTGAAATCTTGCCTGTGAGGTGAGTGTGTGACTGTCTCAGGACCCTATTGGGTAATGCCTGTGATATCACTGATACAGTTCCTTGGGGAAGTTATTCCCCTGCAGCAGGAGAGAGAAAGCTTCGTGACTCCACAGGCTAAATCCTTATTTTGCCTTGAGGTTAAATTATGACAGGTGAGTGAGGCCATTTACCTGTCAAATGAGCACCTTTGCAAGTCTCGCCCTTCCCTTTTAAACTCCTAGTCTTGGAGGTTTAATAGGAGAGTATGGGGATAGTTGCAAGGGTATGAAACAGGCCCTGTGCTCGTTTCAGCCTAAATTGGGAGTGTGCAGTGCAGGGATGTCTCGAAGGCTTTGCAAAAGTGCTGTTTGCAGCAGCTGCCTGCTTCTCCTTTAAGTGAAGAAGAGGGGACAGCTGCTGCAAACAGTGCTTTTGAGAAGTGCTTTCAGGCAGTTCCCACTATTTCATTTCTGCTGAAATGGAAGTATGGTGGCTTCCTTGAAGTGTTTCTCAAAATGTGTTTAGGATTGCAACCTAAAGCTGTAGACTCACATTTACCTGAGCTTATGAGAGTTGCCACATATAGGATTGTACCACCATGTATTGTTTGTTAAGGGCTACTTTAGCACTATACTTTTATTTCTTTAGTTATAAACTTATCTCCCACTTGTTTTTCAGAAGAAATTCTGGATGGCCAACAACAACAACAAAATAGTGTTAAATATAAAGTTCACAATTGAAGCAAATCATAAATTGAGACATTAGCATTTTTAGCTTCTCCTGTTGGTTCAAACATTGGGCAGGGGGATGCTGAACAAACACAAGCAACAAATCTCATCCGACTCACAGGATAAAAAACCCCTTGCAAAATTAATGGATATGGAACATCTAAATATGAATGAAAGTCATCATATCAGTGGCTGTTAAAATAAACAATCAAGATTGGAACTGCTGCATTTGGACTAATTAAGAGTTTTGGAGCTGGATGGAATAAGAACGACACCCCCTGAAATCCAGAGCACGGGAAGTCATCCAAATTGTTTGATTTGGCATTGGATAATTGGCTTTAATAATTGTATTATAATTTGGTATTGTATTAATGTGACTTTTATTGGATTGTTATAAATGAAAATTAATAAAAAATTATTATAAAAATTCTCATCCCCTTTAGCATTTGCAGAAAGATTGTATGCATTCATGTCCAGAGATGCTTAACACCAAAATTCAGCTATTACTTTCATACCCTACTCATGCTCTTTCAAGAGACACCTGGCTGTCCACTGCTGGAAACAGAATACTTGAGCAAATGAACCTTGCCCTGATCCAGGAAACAAATTTTATGTATACAGTTATAAAAGCAAATACCTTTTCACTTTTCTCTTTCTCTCCCCCCACCACTTCTCCTTCTTTCCAACCCAGCACTGGAACACATGTGACTGAGAAAGGAATGAACAGAATCTATCCTTCACACTGGCACTGGCACTGGCACTCAGACACTGGCATTTCCTCTTTGCTATATTAGCAGTGATCTCACACTACACATACATCACACTTATCTCACCTATGCATGTGCCTGGGCATTTAATGTCCCAAAGCGTATTTACAAGCACTTGCTAACAGATGTTGATTGTGCACAGAAGAATCAACAGCTTTCCTTTTTGAAACAAGAAGGCAACATGGTTTTTATGTTGGCTGGGATCCAGCTCAGGAAGTGCTTCAGAAGGTAAGAACATTCCTGAGGTTCATGTTCAAGCTAACAAATAGTTCTGAATTGGTGGTTCAGTGCTCCTAGTCCACATATATGGGGGACTTTAGCTTCTTCTGGTCTCCTCCAGTCTATGACCAGCTGGGGCCGTATAGTCACATGACTTCTGCCCAATGTACCTTATGGAGATGCCTTTAAAGAAAAGATATCTACACTCCTGGGTCATTCCTTGCACCCCATGTTAGCCATTACAGTCCTGAACAATACAGGAATGCACCCCAAGAAAGGGCTTCTTCAGCTATGTGTACTGCTGTTGTTACCTATTTTGATGCCCACACTATAAATTTAAATGCACTGCAGCAATCGGGGCAAGGGATCTTGGGAACTGTAGTTCTGAAAAGAGGGTAGGGCTATCTACTAGAATATACAATTCGCAAGGTTCCTTAAGGAAAGTCGAGTTTCACATTGGCTTTAAATTTATAGTGGATATGTTACCACTAGAAAGCAGATGTGCATGTATGGTATGAATCCGACCTGTCCAGCCCTCAGACCACACTGCTCCTCTTCTCTTCCTGAACAGTGGAGATCAAATGAACCACACTGGCATGTGGCTCTGCACTGGCAAATTAAAAATGCTGGGATGGGATTCCAGTTGCTTTCTTGATGTGATGAAGTGGCAGTAGCAGGAGGTCAGAGGGCCAGTCCTACCATTAGGCAGAGTGAGGTGGCTGCCTCAGGTGGCAAATCTTGGGGGACAGGGGCTCCAACTTGAATAAAATATTGGGGGCAGGCAAGTCACGCCCTGCATAATCGATCACATGATGCAGTGCACGCAACACCATTTGAATGGCAATGTCCATCAACTTGGGGGGGGGCTTCAAATATTTTATTGGGGGAGGGAGGCCAAGGGACTTTGACCCCTAGGAGTTGGCTCCTATGTTGGGGAAAGTGAGAAGAAAGCAGTGAGAGCCCCTCAGTTGTTCTTCCTGAGATCCCTGAGCATTTTCCTTTTTTTGGAAGACAGGGCTGTGTTCCCCTGCCCCTTAACAAATAAGCTAGCACACTGCCCTCAGGCACAGTGCAAAATGTAATCTCTGCTGGATAGAAGACTTGGCTATCAAAAGGTTACCAGGAATCATGTTAGGGCATCTTGGCCTTTCGTCTGACCCTTATTATCACAGAACAAAGGTGCTCCTGCCTTCGGTCATTGGCCTTATTGACTTCAGCAAATCAGGACCAGGGCAATATTTCCCCCCCCCCCAGATCCTGTTCTTCTTCATCTTTCTCGAGGAGGGAGAAAAGATACATCTGGAGAGTTAATCCCGTTGTTGTTGAACCGTGGCTGTAATGCCGAGCAAATCAGCAAAAGTAAATATACACATGCTTATAACTTTGCCAGAAGAACTTGGCTGAGCCAACAGATTTTCACTCCATGAGACAGGTTTCGCTGTATTTGTAGAGGTCTCTTTTTTAAACAACAACCAACAAACAAACTCCCCTTGAGGAGCATTAAATTCAAAGCAATCACAAGATGCCCATCCCTTCCTGATGCTCACTAAGCTGCTGCTTGTTTCTCTGTATCATTCCGTATTGCTTCTCCAACCAACCAAACCATTTGTGTGTATATATATATATCTGTGTGCTTGCTTGGCTTTATTTGAACCCAGGGGCTGCCTTCCACTTCGAAAAAAATGAATACCATTTGATATGGGAAATGCCCGGGCATGTGAGAGCATTTTTCATCTCTGAAGAGTTCAGTTTCATTTGCTCTCCTCCGTCTGTGTTCCAAGCAGGCAGTGCAGAACGCTGTATAAATAGCCAAGCCTGTGCTACATCCAGTTTGAGATATCCAGGCATCCAGGAGGGGAAGGCACACGGCAGGGGGAACGCACTGAGCAGCTTGCAAAACTAAAGATGATGTATATTTCAGACTCAATCTCCTGAGCAATCTTGGGAAGCTCGGATGGATTACAATAATACTTCAGCAAGGCTGCCGGCATCCGTAAAGAGCTGTCACTTACCAAGGAGGATAAGAGCTGGAGAGAATGTCATTATTTCCTTTCCACGTAAGATAAATGTGAAGGGCTGATTCTGTGGACAGGATGAGCAGCACTGCAAAAGACGATGGCTTAAACTTTTAACATCTCTTCCAAGTGGAATATGTGAGTCTTAAGACCCTTCTTCTTCTTCTTCTTTTAAAAAACAAACAAACTGAATGGGGGTTTGAGTGGGGGGCAGTTGTTGTTTCAGAGGAAATTGCGTGACGCTAGTTTTTAGCTGCACAGTGCTATCTTGGCAATACTTGCAAGACAGATTATTCATGCCCGAGTTGTACGTTTTTCATTAATACATTTTAGCTGTTTCCATTCTGAGAACTTGGGCACAGCTGCCCAGCAAACATGTTACAAAGGTGGACCTTATCTTAAGAGGAGGTCTGTATTTACAAGTATCCTGGCAAATTTTGACTGGATCCTTATTGCACAGTGATGTGGGGGTAATCCCCAGTGAAGTCAGTGGGACTTACTTCCAAATAAACATGCATGGGAACAGGCTGTGTGATTGCTCAAGCACATCCTTCCAGTTCGTTTTCTCAATCTTTGCTTTTTGCAACCATCAAGTTCTTGTTTCACCAGGTCCCCCCCCCCCCCCATTAGCTAGGTTTCTGTTCGGTGGCATTTTAAATGCTGATAAGTTGAATGTAGTCTCTGGATCAACATGAAGATTCTTAATGGGTTTATGGTTAATCTGGGCTATTCAACTTGGATCAGTTACAGAACTACTGCATGAGTGAGGGATGTGCTAATAATGCCTTATAGAGAATGCTATTTGCAGTGACAGGTGATCATTGGTTCTTTTGCTAAGAAAAATTGAAAATTACTCTTGTGCGCATGTATATACACACCACACACACACACACCCCAATGCCACTCGAATTAAAACACCTCAGTTTTTTAGTTGCACTTTCATGGTTTTCAATATGAATCTTAAAGGTGTAAGATGAATCTTTAGGGTAGCCTTTTAGGAAAATAACCCAGAGGCAGTGTTGAGCAAAATTATTAATTTTATAGCGATACCACAAGGGAGAAAGTATAGTTGATTGTGGAAAGTAATTAATTCAAATACTGGTTTGCATTTTAGTTATGCGATCTGCACACAAGCATGCTGACAGAGAAAAATTATAACTAAAATATATGAATAGCTGTATGCTTAATTAACAGCAGGCAAAGCTGTTATCGTTTCTGCACCGCATAAGCCATTTAGCACCCCATCTCACGGAGGGCTCACGTTAAAAAGCCACCTCATGATCAGCAGAGGAAAGGAAGTGAGATGTTAAAATAGGAAGAATTTAATATGAACTTAGTAGCTGATTAACTGTGGAATATAGGGATGTAGGCAAGCAAACAAGAGTCGCATCGTGTCATATCATATTTCTCAATTATGAAAGCAGCAATCTGGATGTACTGTAGGAACGTGCTTGCTTTGGCATGGTTTATTTCCTAATAGACATCAGCTGGGATTCTGAGTAAACTATTCCACAAACCAGTCAGTGGAGCAGGTTTAGTCCCACGGAAGTTTCCTGACCGTGACCTCACATGCTTGATTCTAGTCACATTTACCTAGAAGTAAATCCTAGCAGTATTGCTGCTACTTACTTTCAAAAAAGTGTGCCGGAATCCTAGGCATGCTAAGTCCCATTGTGCTCAGCATCATGCTGAGGGTGCTTGGGACTGCAACCTTAGTATCACTATTCTGCTAATTTCCAAATGTCTTGCATCAAATTAAGGCATTTCATAAAGAAAAAAAAAAGATTCAGTCAAGAAAGTTTGTCGAAGATGAAAACAGTTGCACAGAACAGTGCTTCAGAAAGATTAAGTCCTTTCACGCTCTTCATGAGCACAGATTCCTTAAAAGCATTTTTGAAAAGCGATTTCCTAAATTCCATTTCCCATCCCTTTACATCTAGTACTCAACCAAATCATTTCAATAAACTTTGGAAGCCTGAATAATACTATTCAGCACAGTGAAACGGAGCAGAGCACAAAACTGACAGCCAGAGCATTAATATTACAGTCTCAGCCTTGAAACATGTTTTGATTTTTTCGACTGCATTATTTGAAATGTACACACACACACACACACACACACACACACATGTGTATACTTTCCTAGAAGCTAATCCAATGAAATAAGATATCCCCAAATTTCTACAATTTTCAGTGCATAGAAACTTGAAGAGAAGTTATTTTCCTGTTCATGATTTTAAGCCAATAATGGGGAGCTTAACTAAACTTTAATAAGACTAATTGAGAGGATAGCTGTATTCTTCTCCAGTAACCTGATGCAATTCTCTCTCTCTCTCTCTCTCTCTCTCTCTCTCTCTCTCTCTCTCTCTCTCTCTGCCTTTTGGGCATTTGCACTAAGTTAAAGAATAATAATAATGTGTGTGTATTTATGCAGCAGTTATAACTGTTAATTTGGGTAACTTACTGGACAGTTTTTTTCTCTTTTTTGAAGTACAAATCTGCTTAGGGTGAAAAGGATTTCAGGCAGATGATGACTCTTGAGATTCAGTGAATTCGCACATTGCATGTCCTGTCTCATTACATGGTTGTACAGGAAGATGATCATTTCCCCAATGAGCTTCGACAACAAACAGAGGATGTGCAAATACATCACCGCATCGTATTCAGAGATAATCTGATTCTTATATGATGTTTGGAATGGAAATTCTGCAAATTCATCCTTATTACTTCTGCAGACTGACACGTCTCTTTCATAAGATTAAAAACAAAATCTACTTAGAAAAGAAGCAATGGGAATGCGAATAATATAATTTGGTCCAAGGCTATGGGCCTGATTCAGACCCTTTCCTACACACAGCCCCCCTCCATGTACAACTCTCAATATGTGGTGCTATTAGGAGAGGAGAAGCACATGGGAGCCCCGTACTCAAAACAAGGGTGCATAAGAAAGGGAAGAGAGACCGTGGTTGAGGATTATGACATTTATTACGTTTTTGCATTTGACTGATGGGGTGAGACGTTTTGTTGCCTGTGAGAGACCGCTGCAGAAAATCAGAGAGGCAACTTCAGCAATGTTGCAAAGGCTGCTTAGGCGCCCTCTTAGTTTCTGCATTGCTTCAGGGGTGGTGGTGGTGGTGTTTGCCTGGAGCACGAGAGATGAAATATGCACCGCAGGAACCTTTGCAACATAGCAGGGAAGGCTGGGGCACACCTCTTAGCTCAGAAGCCACTTGCGCCAGCACATGGTCTGAGGGCTCTGCCCCAGTGTCCTCTGCAACGTTCACTTTGCTGATGGATCGCATTGGGTTGCGTGGGTCTCCCACTGCTGATGCAGCCCCATGTTGCTGATGGCGCAATGCATCTGCTTCCCTTGGGATCTCGTAAGTAGGTGCATGATGGAGAGAGGGGAGCCACTATTAGAGTAGGCTGCATCAAAAAGCATGCTCACACCAGTGAACCTCTTGGAATGCTTGTGAAAGGAATGGCTAACTTTATTCCCTGCCAAGGTAGTTGTGTAATCAAAGGGGGGGGACCCCTTTGTTTTGCCATCTACAGGGGACTAAGGCCCTGTTTTTATGCTTATTTCCCATGCAGGCAAGTTGAGGGACTCAAGGCAGACTTTACTCAAGCACATCTGATCCCGTGAAGAAATGTTCTATGTGTACTGTAGATGAGACTGGAAATATATGATAAAGATCACCCACTCTTTTTAAAAATAATAAGAATAAAAGAAGTTAAAAACAGCTTTATAAGTGAGGGAAATGGGGATATGTGGGGATATCGTGCTAGAGAATAGGGGGAGTCACTTGCATCATTTCTTCAAACTAAAAAATGCCATTAAAAGCTGTCAGTATCCCTATCACAACAAACAGAGAGATACCATACTGGTCCTTCTGTTCTCCCCCTCATGGAAGGGGTGATTTAGATCAGGAAAACAGCACAGGGAGAAGTGTTGACTGTTCTTTCCCCAGCATCTTGGACCTATTCTTATGCAGGTTCCTAACAGCAGCTTTGAACTTATTTTTCTTTAAAAAAAGGAGATCCTCATGCACTTTATTTATTTATTTATTTATTTATTTATTTATTTATTTATTTGCACCATAATCTAATTTCACCTTCATCACCTCACAAAATTCTGGGAAGCCATTCCCAGTTCTGGCACCTAAGCCATGAGAGCTTATCTTAAATTTCACAGAAGGTGTTTTTCTGAGGGAAAAGTCTGAGATTTCCTCTTTTCTCTCCTCAACCCCTCACCTGGAAAAAAGGAGGCCTCTTTGCAGATTCCCCCCCCCCAAATATTCTTCACGTCTCTCCCCCCTTTTGGGGACAGTTGCCTTAGAACAGGGAGAGATCCAAGACATTGTGGAGGATTTTAAATGATGGCCAGGCTGCCAGCGCAGTTGCTGCTTCAGCACCAACCTTAAGAAACCCACCAATTAGGGAAAAAGGAAGAAGCTTTGTAACTGCTACTATGCTGATGATGAACCCCATCCCTGAGAAGCTGTTGGAGAATTCCTCCTCTCTCTGGAGAAGTTTGGCGGAAAGCCCCTATCCCCAGCACAATTTCTCTGCGCGCAAATAGGATGCAGAATTTCTGCAATCAAATTATGCCTCTGCTATCCACATGCAGCCTTTAATGGCCATTCGCTGTTCCAGATCACCCCTGAGGGAGCATTGCTGGAGCAGAAGTAGGTTCGGCCAAGGGAAGCAGTATGAATAGTGCACTGAAACACTGCAGAAATTGACTATTAGGAGTGTAACTTAGGTCAGCAAACTCTGGCTGTGGCTGGTATGTGCAGAGGTATGTGATACTTCCTTGCAAGGCTTGATCTGCAGCTTCATGAAATAATTAGGTATTGAACAGTAAGTGTAATTTAAACACACTTTTCACACTTTCCAGGCCCAGGCCCATGCAGAGCTTATCTGATACCAGGGCAAGAGCCCCCTGCCGGCTAGGAGGCACAGGGCATTCTTGGCATTTCATCATTTTATTTGTATGCCGCATTTCCACAGCTAAAAAAACAATGCTCAAGGCGGCTTACAGCATGACAAGATTTAAAGGTAAAGGGACCCCTGACCATTAGGTCCAATCGTTACCAACTCTGGGGTTACAACGCTCATCTCGCTTTATTGGCCGAGGGAGCTGGCGTACAGCTTCCAGGTCATGTGGTCAGCATGAATAAGCCGCTTCTGGTGAACCAGAGCAGTGCACGGAAACACTGTTTACCTTCCCGCCGGAGCGGTACCTATTTATCTACTTGCACTTTGACCTGCTTTTGAACTGCTAGGTTGGCAGGAGCAGGGACCGAGCAATGCGAGCTCACCCCGTCACGGGGATTCAAACCGCCGACCTTCTGAATAGCAAGTCCTAGGCTCTGTGGTTTAACCCACAACGCCACCCGCATCCCCCTATGAAAAGATTTACATAATTACAAAAGTCATAAACAATAAATAAACCACATCAAGAAGATACACAACCGAATGGGAAACAATTTCCACATAAATCAAAATCTAAAACTAAGAATACAGCATTAATATCACAGTTTAAAATGACATAGGTAAAAAATAGCAGCAATTTAAACAAAAAACAGAAACAAAACAAAACAAAACAGAGCCCTCTCTGCCCAGCAGCAGCGGTGGCAGCAGTCCTTTATAGAGCCCATCAGGCCCCGCCCTAGACCAGGTGGTGAGTGGCAGGACTGGGGCCCTCAGGCGCTGAGCAGGGGAGTCCTTCTGGGTGGTAGCTGCAGCAGCAGTTCTTATAGGCCTGTCAGGTTCCGCCCTGGGCCAGGTGGTGAGTGGCATGACTGTGTAAGTCCATCAGCACCCCTCTGAGGCCTGGAGCAAGTGTACTCTGCTGCCCCACCTCTGCCCAGGCCTGTCCAGGACTAATGCTGAGCATGAACTCAACCCCTCACACACATTTTGCTGACCCATTCACAGAGTTGTGAAATGGTGCGGACGTTCTGATGGTTCTCCAAGAGAGGGGCGGAAATTCCAGGAATGGAGGCAAATTCTTCTTTGTTCTTCTTGAGGGATGCTGACTGGCAGCTGTCGTTTCCCCTGAGAAGGCCTTTCGAAGAAAAGCTATGTCTTCATGTAGTTATCTTGTAATCAGTTGATCATTGATGCTTGTAAAGACGTCAGACCATAAGAAGAGCCTGCTGGATCAAGCCCTCAAGTCCAGCATCCTGTTCTCACTAGGGCCAATCAGATGTCTGTGGGAAACCTACAAGCAGGATTTGAGCACAAGAGTGATCTCCTTTCCTGTGGTTTCCAGCAACTAGTATCTAGAAGCATTGCTTACTCCAACGTGGAGGCAGAGAATAGCCATCATGACAAGGAGCCATCAATAGCCCTCTCCTCCATGAATTAATCTCATCCTCCTTGAAAGCCATCTAAGTTGGTGGCCACCATTGCTTCCTGTGTGCAAAGAAATAACTTATCTGCCCCAACTCTTCAAATTTTCAGGTTCATTGAGTGTCTGTGAATTCTGGTGTTCTGAGGGAGGGAGAAAAGTTTTTCTCCATCCACTTTCTTTCATGCCACGCATAATTTTATAAACTTCTATCATGTCACCTCTTAAGTCCCAAAAACTGCATTTTTTCTTCGTAGGAGAGTAACTCCATCCCCTTGGTCACTTTGGTTCTAGATCTTTTCTGACTCTATGTTTTTGAGGTGAGTTGACCCATGCATGGCACTTCATAAGACCAAATAATCAGCTGATTTTCACTGCTATGCAGACCACCAGTCCCTTCAGAAAGTTACAGTTCCTAGAGTTCTCTGTGAGGAAGAGGAATTGACAACCACTTTGAGAATTGTAGCTCTGGGCAGGAAACAGGGGTCTCCTAACAGCTCTCAGCACTCTGACTACAGCTTTTTCTTATTCATTCTCTACCAATTAATGAAAAAATAAATTTCATATGAATATTATCGTTTGTGTGTATGCATGTGTGTGTATGTGAAATTTAGGTGATGTTCTCATGTGAGTTTTGTTTCACTTAACCTTACTTTGAGGTGACTGATGGGGGAGTAGAGATGGAGGCAAAATTACTTTTTGTTTGCGTTTTAATGGGGAAATTCCCAATTAACACTTCTTGAAACAACACGCAAAGTGAAACGTCGCTATCCTTTGGAATTCATACTTCTCTGAATTTTGCAATGCGGTTCTCCAGTCAAACAATATGCACCAAATGTATATATTGGGTGTGTATGTGCAGAGGAATACATATGTTGGGGAAAGCAATATACAAAAATGCATTTTATCATGGGAAATTTCTTGCAGAAATGTGTTAGTTCATTATTAGCTAAAAGTACATACAATCATGTGTTCATTAGGAGAATTTTGCACTTAAAAGCTGATGAATCTTCATGAGGATTTTCTTCTTCTTGCAAATGCCACAAAATGTGGAGAAATAAATTTAAGATTGGGAAAATGAAGACATTGGGGGAAAACAGTATTGGGAGATTAATATATGGTGCCAGCTGTTGGGCAAGTAAAAGCAGGTCTTGGGTGAAAAGGGCTTCACTGATCAGCACTGCCTGCAAAGCCCCTTGCCAAACACTTCTCTGGCAGCGACAATCAGTTGTCTGTCGGCACTTGGGAAGAGTGTGCACAGTTTCCCCAGTGCTGACAATCAGCTTATTGTTGGAGTGTGGAAAGAATGGCACACTTCCTCCCTACCCTGCAAAGGCAAAAATGGGTCATGTGATGTCATTGTGACATTAGGTGTCAAACTTAGCCCACGGGGTTTGAATGTGGAGGTAAGAATCTGGCCTACCACCCAGATCCTGTGACCCACACCTGTTATAGATAATCATAGAATCATAGAATTGTAGAGTTGGATGAAAATATTGTTGTTGTTGTTTGGTTGTTTAGTCGTGTCTGACTCTTCATGACCCCATGGACCAGAGCACGCCAGGCACTCCTGTCTTCCACTGCCTCCCGCAGTTTGGTCAAACTCATGTTAATAGCTTCGAGAACACTGTCCAACCATCTTGTCCTCTGTCGTCCCCTTCTCCTTGTGCCCTCAATCTTTCCCAACATCAGGGTCTTTTCCAGGGAGTCTTCTCTTCTCATGAGGTGGCCAAAGTATTGGAGCCTCAGCTTCCGGATCTGTCCTTCCAGTGAGCACTCAGGGCTGATTTCCTTAAGAATGGATATATTTGATCTTCGTGCAGTCCATGGGACTCTCAAGAGAAAATATTAGAATATGAAATATGAAAATATTATAAATAAACTATGTTTAGAAATTGTTATTTTGTGAGAAAGTACATGTTTAAATGTGATTTTTCCAGCAGTTTTTCCCCTGTATTATTGTTGTTGTTGTTTGCATTTTAATGTGGAAATAGCAGCGAAGCCACTTATGAATGAATGCATGTGACAGTGACTAGCTCCAGAAATGAACTGATGGCACCCATCCCTAGCTACTGGGCACTGAAGAGTCTCTCTGCCAGAGCTTCTGGAGAGTCACTGTCAAAGTTAACAGTACTAAACCAATGGTATGATTTAAGGCAGTTCCATGGAACCCGGCTAATGTCTAAGAGAAATACTGCAAACTCCTCTTGAAATACAGTGGTTGGGCTTTGACTGCGGCTTTCCGAATTTGGAAAGTAAACTTCCATTGGCTGCAATGCAGTGGTGTCAGATGAGCCAAACCATGTAATTTGGCTAAATTTTAGTCAGAATTCTTTGAACTTCCTTCCAAATGATTCAACTGTTTTACCTGAGTAGGAGCCTCACATTCACATTTACTTCATTTGCAACATAATGAATACATATTATTAGATATGTGAACATAAACTTGCAAGCAGCATGTGAATGTACTTTCCCTACTTGTGATTCGCAGCAACTGATATCAAGAGACATAGTATCAAGAGACTGATAGCCTTTTCTCCATGAATTTAACAAACAAACAAAATAATAGGGGGGGGGGGCATTCCACAAATGGAGAAACTGCCAGTGAGAGGAACCTGTCGCTTGTCAGCGCTGCTTTTAGCATAACTACAAAGGCTTAATTCTGTGTCTGAGCTTTCCAGTCAGTTTGAAGGGGATCTGGGCAAAGCTCTATTATTGAATACTCTTCTGAGTTGGTGGGCAGCAACAGCAGGCAGAGGCAAGGCATCAGTGCTGTGATCTGTGGCAGTGAGTTAGTAGGCCAGGGCCCCATGTTAAATTTCCAGCATCTTCAAGTGAAAGGAACAAGCAATGATAAGAAGATGTATGCCTGAAATGTATGTGTCTCCACCCCCATCGTTCAGCCTGGATACTGAGATCCAGCTCCAAGGGCTTTCTGGCAGTTCTTTCTCTGTGAGAAGTGAGGTTACAGGAAACCAGGCAGAGGGCCTTCTTGGTAGTGGCACCCACCCTGTGGAACGCCCTCCCATCAGATGTCAAGGAAATAAACAAGTATCTGACTCCAGAATCTCAATCACCTTGGTTATTCTCTCCCATGTCTCCATCACTCCCTCTCTTAAGGATCACAGTTCTTTGGATCATCTCTCTTTTGAATTCAGAGTAAGCAGCCCCAGAGTGAATCAGCCTGCGGCCTTTTCTCTCGGCTGGAGGATTTCCCCTTTCCGGCGAATTTGTCGCCTCTCTTATCCCAACCGCTTTCTAAAGAGAAGGCAGAATTTCTAACGCTTGACCTAACACAGGTTAGGAAAGGAGAAACGGGGAGTTTCTTGTTTTAATCTTCTTTTAAAGCAGAGGGAAGTCATTTGTCGGCAGTGCAAAACTGAGCTGCAATTACAGAATATGCACTATGTGGGAATTGCGAAAGTTTGTTCATTAGAAAATAATTGCCTCTTTGTAGGGGGGATGGGCAAAATTTTGTTGCAGTGGAGTAAAGGAGATGCACCCTCCTCCTTTTTGGTTAGCTACTCCAGAGCTTCACTAAAATACTTCTCTCTCTCTCTCTCTCTCTCTCTCTCTCTCTCTCTCTCTCTCTCTCTCTGTCCTCCTCCCTTTCCTTTGGAGTCTCTGATGACAGCACAGATCTCGGAATGAAGAACCTCTCCAGGCTGATTGGAAATGGCATTGCAGAGCTGAAACGTAACTGGAGGAAACATACCTCTCAATGAAGAAAGTACAATGCACTTGAAAGCTCTGACTCCTGGTGAAGAATTCAAGCCTAGAGAAAACTTGTCCGCTTGGCTGGGAAGGATGGGTTGGACAATCTTCACGCATTCCAAAGGGAATCTGGATGCCATGCTGAGCTTAATCTCTGCAGCATGCTCGGTGATTTTCTCCTCCTGATGCATTGCATGGTAAGGCCATTTCTCTTCTCGTAGCAAATGCTGGTTTCAGTTTGAAAGCATGTAAAACTGTGCTTGTCGTTTCCTTATTATTGTAATCAGGCATCTAGGTCCTCAATGCTTGTGGCTTAAATGTTTTATGGTGTCTTTTTTAAAAAAAATAAAAATAAAAACATTGGCCAGGTTGTGATTTGTATTGTATTCTGGGGAGCAATATAAGATTATGGATTTGGTCCTGCTGTCACTTGTGTGTGGCTGAGTTCCACCGATTCAGCGGGACATATACATGAGTACCTATGCATGGGATTGTAGTCTATAATAGCCTTGTTACAATGTATGACCAAGGTAATTTGGCTGTTGAAAAGTGGCCTTCTACTATCTCTGATCCCTGCATAAGACAAAGGGGTAATAAAGAAGAAGACTTCTCTGGCTTTTCTGCTGTGTTAGACTTGGATTCTACAGACACTAGGCAGGTAAAGAAAGTTTGTAGGTGGTCACCACTCAACTTTATGACAACGAAACCATTTCCACAGCCGTTTTCTCAGCACAATTACTGCAGGCTACATGTGCAACTGTAATTGCATGGAAAAAGTATTGCGTGAGCCATCGGCACACTGGTCCCCCGTTGCAGCAATTTCCACGATTGCGGCAGTACTTTGTGCTGTCACTCCTGTGGAGGAAATCACTGCCAAGTGTGTTTGTGAACTTTTAGTAAATGCGATATTTCTCCCTACATTATCATATGCTTAGAGGTAGCGAGTGTAAAGCAAATGACAACACACTCAAACAACAAAACATCCCTAAGCTACAAAAGCAATCTAACATTAGCAACTATGCACAGTAGCCCATTCAAATGACAATTCTGGGGACTGATGGAGTGTGTGTAGGAGGCAGCGGGTCACCAGATTGTAGAAACAGTGGGATTTTCCTCTTTAGGACTGGAATCTTAAGCAAACTTACGACAAACCCAGACTCATTGAAATCAAGTAGGTTTCTTTTTGATCGAGCTGAAGGCTCCCTTGAGGTAAAAATATATCATTCACACCAATGGATGCCTGTTGTAGTAGCATTTTGTTCTTATAATTTCTGGACATCAATATATTTTAAATTGGCTGGACAAGTCAGGCAAAAGTTGGAATACCTGAAATATTGATAAGACATTATGTATATATTGTCCTGAGGAATCACAGTGTGAGCATGAGGAAGAAAGACACGAAGCGAAACTCCTTTGTTTGGACAGTCAGTGCATGAGTAATAAAGACAACATAGAGGTGTTTTGTAAGAGAATGGTTGCGGTGGTGTTGCGTCCTTTGCTGGCACCCGGGGCATGTGCACATGCATGCACATGTACTGGGCAGGACAGGGGGCAGGGTGAGGAGGGTGAACAAAACCGGCTGTGCCAGCCCAGCACTCAGCAACGACACCATGGAGGGTTTCTGGGGCTGCTCTGTGCCGCTTGCCTGCCTGCCCACACAGGGCGGCCATTCAGCAAGGGGGCCGGGGACATGGTGGCAAGACAACCTTGGCAGGCAGGGTGGCACAGGGTGGCAGGACAACAACCTTGGCAACCAGCAGCAGGCAGGGATCCCTGAATGGGTGTGCCTGGTTCACAAAATTGTGTGCCAGGGGCTATATCCCCTGTCTCCCCCCCCCACGCTACATCCCTGACTGGTTGTGCCTTGCAGAATCTAGAAGTGTTCAAACGCACAAGTCAAACAGTGACCCAGATGATGACATGGTGTGGTTACAGACTGGGGCTGAAGGTCAGAAGTTATCAAAGCAGGAGAAATAAGGGACAGAGCAGAATGGTGTAAATAAATAATATATATATTTTTTAATTTATACCCCACCCTTCCCGGCTCAGAAAACCGGGCTCAGGGCGGCTAACAACAAATTTAAAACATTTAATTGTGATACAACAAAAAACAGCATAAAATACAGTATAAAAGCATGAATAACAATAAAGTTCTAAAATCAATTTAGGGGGAAATCCATCCAATAAACATTAGATGATCACCAGGGCTAGCTGGCTAAATTAGTCCTATTTGGGCCAGCAAGGAGACCAGGGGAGAATTAGCTGTGGGATCCCAGAGTGGGTAAACTTCATAAAAAGGGGAGGGGGAGGGAAGGGAAGGGAAGGAAGGGGAATAAAAGATCAGGCTAAATTCAAATTGAAAGCCAGGAGGAATAGCTCTGTCTTACAGGCCCTGCGGAAGGAGGTTAAATCCTGCAGGGCCCTGGTCTCATAGGACAGAGCATTCCACCAGGTCGGAGCCATCACTGAGAAAGCCCTGGCCCTGGTGAAGAATAATCTGACTTCCTTAGGGCCCGGGACCTCTAAACTATGGTTATTCATGGACCTTAAGGTCCTCTGCGGGGCACACCAGAAGAGCCGGTCCCGTAAATACGAAGGCCCTAAGCCGTAAATATGAGGGCCCTAGGAGAAGTACAAATGGATTAAAAGGAGGTTATATGGGAAAGTACAACAACTAGACTTGGAGGAGGTGCCATTTATACTTGTTGTGGGATTCAGTTCCCATCATCTCCAGTTTACAGAAATGGGTAGTGGATAATGAGAAAGATCTCTGCCTCTCCCATAGACCTTGGAGAGCCACTGCCGGAAGTCTAATGACACTGTCTTAGATGCACTAATAAGGTGACCTGCTACAAGGCAGCTTCCTAGAACACAAGCAAAAGCTGCAGTTCCCAGCACCCTTAATAAAAGTTCCCAAGATTCCTTGGGGGAAGTCATGTGCTTTGAAGGTATGGGGTGTACGTAGTCGAGGATTAAGCACAGAAGGTTATCATTCTGCAGCGAATGTCCGGGGAGGCAGTATATCTGAAGATCTCTGCTGGATCTTCTTTTCCAGCATCCTGTTCTCACAGTCACCAACCGGACATCTATGCAAGCGAAACATGAGGTCAACAGCACTCTCTCCACACTGATTCACAGCAACTGATATTCAGAGACATATTGAACCCAACAGTGCAGAGTGAACATATCCATCCTGGCTAGTAGCCACTGATAGTCTTATCTGTTATGAATTTGTTGAACCCCTTTTAAAGTCGGTGGCCATTACTATAGCAGGCAGGAGTGAATTCCACAGTTTAACTATTTATTATTATTATTATTATTATTATTATTATTATTATTCCTATTATTATTATTATTATTATTATTCGCTGTGTGAAGAGAGATCCCCTTTTGTCTTTTCCTGAATCTTCCAATATTCAGCTTCATTGGATGCCCCCAAGTCCTAGTGTAGGCGGTACTTATCTACTTTTTCTATACCATGCCCAACTTTATACACCACTACTCACTTTTCTTTGAAACTAAGAAGCTCCAGATGTTTTCACCTTTCCTCATAAGGTATTTGCTCCAACCCTTTGGTCACGTTGGTCGCCCCTTTCTGAACTTTCTCCAGCTCTACTCTCCCCTATTTGGTGAGAGGGCCAGAACTGTACACAGTATTCCAAGAAAGAGGGCATGCTGTGGTTCTCAAGGAATCTTGGATTGCACAGACACCTCTGGTGTTGGTGCAGCATTGAAAAAACATGGTTGGGAGAGGTGATACTGAAGTTCCATCTGAGACGGTCCATTCACATGCACAAGTCACTACCAGTCTCTGGAGTGATCAAATAGTGAATATGCTTGGCCCTTAGTCCTAAACCGAGATGGGGGAAAATATAGCTGCTTGCAGTACAGGCAACCCCCTAATTATTCACATTCTTCTATGCAACCCTGCTTACTATACATATTTTTGCAAATATTTTTGCCTAATTGCACAATGCAATTTTTTGTATGTTGACTTCACTCATAGATACATATGCTTCTCCCCATTTTGTACACAATTTTTGGTTGGAGAACCATCAGAGCAGTGCAAATTTCAAAGGATAGCTGCTTTGTGGTTCACTCCCCGCCCCCAGGAAATGTAAATCAGGGAGGTTCACATTAAAAAGCGAATTGAATTCCTTCCCCATTCATATGATGGTGCATCCACAGTAAACCATTCACTATGTTTTCTGTGACATCCAAGCACCCTCATTGAAGGATCTTAAATACCACGAAATACTATTCCCTCTAAAGAGGATTTGAGAAGAGAGAGGTACCGATAATTCCATGAAAAGCACAAGAGAACAGGGCAGACTTTGCCTGGCCCTTTAGAAAGAATAAAGATGGTGTCGGGCAAACATGCCTAGGGTGTGAGCTCTAACGTTTAGGGGCCACCACAGAAAAAGCTCTTTCAACAATAGCCATACATCTGACCTTCAAAAGGACATAGGAGGAAAAGATCATAAATGAACCACATTTGAGAAAATCATTATTACAGCTCTTATTTGTTTGTTTGTTTGTTTCATTTATGAATCACTTCCCATGAAGGATTTGCTGAAAAGGCATGTCTTCAACAGGTGCCGAAAGCCCAATAGAAAAGGTGTCTGAGGAAGTTGTAAAGGATAGGAACCATCACCCTAAAGGGCCGATTCCAACATTGTGTGGCGCAAACCCTGGTTAGGATAGTTTTAAGCATTTCCTGTGGTTAGAACTGAACATTGAGGCAAATTCTGACTTACGGCACTCAATCCAGTGAAAAGTGAGGTGAAGCTAACATGTGACTAAAAACAATTCATGTGAGTAAAGGTTTTGTCAAGTTGGGTTCCTTCATTGTCATGGCAGCAGTCATTAAGCTTGGGGCATAATTCCCTTTTTTCTCTTCTAAACAGAGTCACTTTAATAACATTATTTTTGCTCACGTAAATCTTTCCTTACTGTGTAATTACAGCAAGCAAACTAGGTCAATAACAGATATCTCAGTTTTTTTAAGCTCTGTAAATGCATTATTTAGCAATCTTTTCCAACTGCAAAAGTTTACAATTAATTACAGGTCCAGAAGCACAAGTAAATATATTTCAACTGAAGCTTGTATTTTAATAATTTGTATATTTTTCATATAGTAAAAACTAAGGAAAAGTTCGGTAACAGCAGTCATGAAATTAAAAGACGCCTGCTCCTTGGGAGAAAGGCGATGGCAAACCTAGACAGGATCATTAAAAGCAGAGACAACACCTTGCCGACAAAGGTCCGTGTAGTTAAAGCTATGGTTTTCCCAGTAGTGATGTATGGAAGTGAGAGCTAGACCATAAAGAAGGCTGATCGCCGAAGAATTGATGCTTTTGAATTATGGTGCTTGAGAGTCCCATGGACTGCAAGAAGATCAAACCTATCCATTCTTAAGGAAATCAGCCCTGAGTGCTCACTGGAAGGACAGATCGTGAAGCTGAGGCTCCAATACTTTGGCCACCTCATGAGAAGAGAAGACTCCCTGGAAAAGACCCTGATGTTGGGAAAGATGGAGGGCACAAGGAGAAGGGGACGACAGAGGACGAGATGGCTGGACAGTGTTCTCGAAGCTACAAACATGAGTCTGACCAAACTGCAGGAGGCAGTGGAAGATAGGAGTGCCTGGCGTGCTCTGGTCCATGGGGTCACGAAGAGTCGGACACGACTAAACGACTAAACAACAACAAGGAAAAGTTCAAAGTTAGAAGGGTCATTTACCCTCTCCAAAGTCCTGAACCAGTATGAGGGACCCAAGTGTAAGCAGTACTGCAATTTTGATGGTTTTTTTTGGGGGGGGTAAGGTTCATAGTGAGGAACAATTTTGGGGTGGTATGTGATGTTTTCATCAAAAGGGAGAAAAATCTGCCCTTTGCTATGAGATTATGACTGTCCCCAAGTGCTACATCTCTCCTTGCGTGTCAATCCTGAAGTTGGGAGATCAGTAAATTAAGATCCGGACTCTCTGGGAGAGAGACATAGTACATTCATGAGAGTCAACCTTCAGCCAGAGAACTACCCAAGACAAGAGGCTTGAGCAAGCGCCCATCTCAGCTGGTCCTCCATACTGTGGTGTGATGCATTGTATTTCTATTTGCACTATGGTAATTGCATTTTTATGCAACTTTAGCCAATGCAAATAAGTAAGCAAATCCGAGCCCTTTCTTTGAACTCTTTTTGAGAGATGCATCTCTTTTTTTAATCATGGGTAAATGACCAACTTTTCTTAATTTGGGGAAAGTTTATGAGCCCCTCGCTACAATGGCCAATGTGCAAATTCAAATTTGAGTACTATAGAGAAACAGGAATCCTGAAATAACTTGAGTTTCCCTTACACCAACACATGATTCTGGATTCATTACACATGCTCAACTTTCCAGTTTGTTCTGCAGATCAGTAGTGACATGCAAGGAGCTTAAAACTGAAGCCTTAGAAATGGCTCTTGGTGATTTTCACTCTGAATGTTAATTTATTTGTTGCTTTTTGGGTGAAGAGGAGACAGAGAAAACACTTGTGGAATGGAGTTACTGGGGTGCAATTCTTTTATCTTGCATTAAGGAGATCTAGATTCCCCAGGCATCATGAGATACCCCCCCCCCCCGCCACATCTTTGAAAATGTAATTTTTCAGGATTTAACTGAGTCTGCAAGACATGATTCAAAGGTGTGGAGCAGGATTTGCTTACCTTTGGTGCACCAGATGTCCTTCATAGAATCATAGAATTGTAGAGGTGGAAGGGACCCAAGGGTCATCTAGCATAGCTGTCAACTTTTCTCTTTTCATGCTAGGAATCCTATTCAGAATAAGGGAATTTCCCTTTAAAAAAGGGAACCGTTGACAGCTATGTCATCTAGTCCAAGCTTGCTCCATCTTCCATGTGACACAGCCCTTTAGATAGTTGAAGATGGCTATCATAACTCATCTCCTCCTCTTATCCAGGCTAAACATACCCAGCTCTTTCAACTGCTCCTCATAAGGCTTACTTTCCTGATCCTTGTTCACTTTGGTTGCCCTCCTCTGCACAGGTTCCAGCTTGTCAACATCCTTCTTAAATTGTGGTGCCCAGAATTAGACACAGTATTCCAAGTGTGGTCTGACCAAGGCAGAACAGAGTGGTACTATTACTTCCCTTGAGCTGGACACTATACTTCTGGTGATGCAACCTAGAATAGCATTAGCTTTTTTGCTGCTGCATCCCACTGTTGACTCATGCTGAGCTTATGGTCTACTAAGACCCCTAGATCTTTTTCACATGTACTGCTGCCAAGCCAGCCGTCCCCCATCTTCTGTTTGCGCAGCTGGTTCTTCCTGCCTAAGTGCAGAACCTTACCTTTGTCCCTATTAAAATTCATGTTGTTAGTTTAGAACCAATTCTTCAATAGGTCCCGATTCTGTCTTCTACCCTTCCAAGTTTGGTGTCATCTGCAGATTGGATGAGCGTTCTCTCAATTCCTTCGTCCAAGTCTTTTAAAAAGACGCTGAACAACAAAGGGCCCTGGACAGAACCTTGCAGTACCCCACTTGTCACTTTTCCCGGGATGTTGAGGAACCATTAATCATTTCCAACTCACATCAGCCCCAACTGGCATGGCCAAGGACAGGGATCAAGGGAGTTGTAGTTCAGCAAACACCTGGAGGGCAAAAGGTTGGCCTGCCCTGATGTGAAGAAGATGCAGGCAAATGTATCTTCCTTCTTAAAGCATCTGGGGTCATCCATCTGCCAACACAGTCGTCGTTATCTGCTGGTGTATCATTACCATTTTAAAAGTATACTGCTTTTAGGTAGACACCTAAAATTTTAAGTGTATGCCTAAAGATGTAATTGTTGATACTCTTTAGAATTTTATCTTTATTTATTTATTTATTACACCTGTGAAGCATCTTGAGCACACATTTTAAATATGTAAAGGTGACTGATATACCCCCCAAAATAAATGAATGCAGTTAGAAGCAAAGAAGAATGGGAAGGAGGGCAATGGAAACAAGATGGAACAGAGCATGAAGATTTTCTCGTAAATGTTGAAAAATGGAAAAGAAAAGAAAATTACATTACATTAAAATTTAAAATTTAAAAGCACATTTGCTGTGATTATGCAAATGAAGTGGGGTTTCTGTAGGAATGCCTTAAAGCAATCCTAACCATGTTTACTCAAAAGTAAGTTCAATGGGACTTAGTCCCAGTTTAGTGGAGACAGGATTGCAGCTTTAGGGATTTTTGATTTTGAAAATCCCAAAAGACAAATCTAGACCAGCATGTGTGTGTGTTTGTAACTTCTGTAGTTGGGTATTCATTGTGTGTTTATGCAGATTTTTGAGAATATCCATAAATAAATCCAATGTGGTAATGGAAAACTATCCTGCTGAGAAATATCAAAGAAAGGCCATTTATTATGTGAAATTGGTACAGAATATTAATAGTGTTATTTGTGCCCAAACTTGGAAGATATGACATGAGCAGGTAATTGGTGCCTTTAATAAGGACACTGTAACTCTTCAATTGGAAGTAATCCCTCAAATTTATATAAAGAAGGGGGGAAATGTTTGGGAAGGTGGGTGGGAAAGTTTCTCCAAAACAAATCAGAAAATGAAGGAAATTCAGTTGATCACTCTTGTACTATCGATAAAACATTTTATCCACCAGAGGGACAGCTTTTATTAAGGCACCAGGCTTTTGGAGGAGAAGTAATTCTATAGCAGTACGTCCATGAAGATAAATTGCGCTATGAAGTCTCTACCTGTGTGACTGGCGAATGCTGCTCCATGTGAAATAGCAGAAGACAATTTAAATGATGGAGAGCATTGTTTTTCAGCCAGTTTAACTAGATATGAAATTATTAGAAGACAGTTTAATTGAATACATTGTTCTTGCCAGATACAACACCTGAAAATATAAGCTGGGTATGCAAGAATGCAAGAATAAATTTAACTGCTTTTGCACCAACCTTGGCCTGATCTCCTCGCTGATTTTGGAGATGGAGGTTGCAATCCTATGCACACTTATCTAGGATAAGCCCCATTGAAATCACTGGGGCTTACTAGGGCTCTGACATTATACAGCATGCATTTGGTAATCCCAGGGTTTTTTGCATTGCAAGGAAAATCTAAACAGAGTTCTGTACCTCTTCAAAAATCTGGGGGAACTCTCTCCACAAAGAGCCACTTCCCAGGAATAAAATGCCATGTTGCTGTGCATTTAATGACTCCACTTCCCAGGATAACCTTAGCATATGCCAAGCGGCACAGGTTCTATTGCTGCCTGGAACAAACCATCATCACTCTGGTGCTTGTGAATTAAACCATCACAGGGCAGGACCAATTGTATAGGCCAGGGGTAGGAACCTGTGGCCTGACAGATATTGCTGGACTCCAACTCTCCCTCCCGTAAAATTAAACCCATGGGTGCCAACTCCAAGATGATGGGCATTCCCTTTCAAATGTTGTGTGTGTGACCCATGTCTTGTGATCAATTATGCAGAGTGGGGCTTGCCTGGGGCCCCCAATATTGCTGACCCTGATTCCACCTGAGACTTCTGAAATGTCATCAAGTCCCATCAAGTTAATAATAATAATAATAATAATAATAATAATAATAATAATAATTTTTATTTATACCCCGCCCTCCCCAGCCAAGGCCGGGCTCAGGGCAGCTAACAAGCAATAATAAAAACAAGTTGAATGAATACAACTTAAAAACAACATTAAAATATTGAAACATTAAAATATTAAAATGTAGCCTCATCGCAGAAGGAGAAAGGAAAAGAAAAAAGAAAGAGGGGGAGGGAATCAAATTGGCTCCAAGCCAAAGGCCAGGCGGAACAACTCTGTCTTACAGGCCCTGTGGAAAGAAAGCAGATCCTGCAGGGCCCTGGTCTCATGAGGCAGAGCGTTCCACCAGGCCGGAGCCAGTGCTGAAAAGGCCCTGCCTCTGGTTGAAGCTAATCTAACTTCCTTAGGGCCCGGGACCACCAGGGTGTTGCTATTTATGGACCTTGAGGCTCTCTGTGGGGCATACCGGGAGAGGCGGTCCCATAGGTACGAGGGTCCTAGGCCGTGAAGGGCTTTAAAGGTCAAAATCAGCACTTTAAATCTGACCCTGTACTCCACCGGGAGCCAGTGCAGCTTGAAAAGCACTGGGTGAATATGCTCCCATGGCAGAGACCCCGTGAGGAGCCTCGCTGCAGCATTCTGCACCTGCTGGAGTTTCTGGGACAGCTTCAAGGGCAGCCCCGCGTAGAGTTCTTGGCGACAAGAACATTCTGTGGGCAACTAGATTGTCTATTTTAAAAAATTTAAAAGGAAGAAATACATTTCAGAAGAACAGACACAGTGCTGAAGCCCTCAGACTGCCTTGTAGTTACTAAAAAAAAAAAAGTTTGCATTTCCATACATCTGTCTTAAGGATTTCCCCCCAAAATCCACATGGAAATGGGATGAAACAGCCTTAGCCCCACCCTAACTGGGATGGACCAGCTGTTAATGGGGGACACTCAACCCCAGCCTGTCTTCAGTTTCAACAAGCTAGCCTCCTGCCACTTCCAGTCAGTGCAGAACAATTTCTACTCACCAACTCATAAGAAGGCAACTGGCCAATTACAAGTCTGTTACATAATTCTGCTATAGCACAAAAGCTGATTGTGAATTTAAATTATTTCTTTACATTGATCTTCACTTCAGGCGTGGATGGAGAAAAATCTATAGAGCGTGCATTCTTTGAAAAAAGGAAACAAGCCAATTGCATTTTTAAAAATAAAATAATAATAATAGTTTGTCAGGCATCCCGTTACATAATTATGAAAACAACCCAGAGAATACTTTGCCAGTACGAACTCTGTTGAAACTCAAAGTGCAAACAGAGCAATGAAAAAGGAAGTGGCGTATCCTTTGCATCCAGTATTGGATTTAAGCCCAGCTCCTCAAACCAGAGCGCCAATATAGAATCATAGAATTAGAAGGGATCCTGAGAGTCTTAGGGTTGCCATATTTCAAAAGGTTGTTGAGCTACTTCTTTTTTTTAGTTTTGAGCTATTTTCGGGAAATCACCAAAATATTGACTTCCGACATGGGTTGCCATACAGTATGTCTGGATTTTTTCCAGACTTCTGCGTTTTCAACCTGGACAATGCTCCCAAGTGCCATTTTCCAGCAATGTCTGGGAAAGATGTACGGCAACCCGAACAACCCCCTGCAGTGCAGGAATCTCAACTAAAGCATCCATTATATATTTTTTAATCATAATTTTTATTGATTTTTCTATATTTCATCTTAATTTCATACACATATTCACAGCTTAGGTTATTTGCTCAGAATGAGCTTTGACTTCCTTCCGTCTCTCTTTCTGACATCCCTATGACATTGAACATATCTATCGCATTCCCATAATCACTTCTTTATCATATATTAGCCTTTAGAAATCACATTATTATTTGTAAATATTTAAAAATAAATCAGCATCTTAATTTGCGTGCTGAGGTCCCCCAAGCACCCTTTCCCCAATAATTCACACATCACACATAATTTCTGTTTAAGGTTTTTGGCATAATTTAGGCCACAACTTTATTAGCATACAAATTGTGAGTGGTTGCATAGGCATTGGTTTTGACTATCTGTCCCCCCCCCCCCGCCTTGGGGACAGCACTGGCTCCCGGATTCCAGCGAAAGCCAGTGTGGAGGAACAAGATCAGGGATAACTGGAGCTGCGACACAGACCCTCAGCTTCTCCCTGCATGCTCCTAGGGGCTTACACGGCCCAAACCCGATTCCAGGGGTTTGGACGAAAGGATGGTAAGACCCTGAATTCCTTTAACGGAATTCCCGTGCAGCAACAGCATTGGAGGGGCAGGCACAGCCAATCCATACCCCTCCACCAACCAATTTAAACCAATGCCTAACCGCCAACCTTACAAGTTGTGACGATTTGCTACGTAGTAGGCAAAACCCAAAAGGCACACACTAATCAGCCAATTGGAAAAATTCCTACTAGGCCCCCGCACCAATGCGGACGACCCCATGACAGGCAATAGCAAGGTCAAGGCGAAAGCCCCAACAAGGGAGGGCGGGCGGGTGATCCGATGTCCACAGCAAAAGAGAAAGTAGCTTCTGTGGACCCTGCTTAAATACCCTCTGTTCCCTCCCCTAAATCTGCAACATCAAATTTGCCCCAGCAACAACAACTCCAACCAGTGCTAGGCTCCTTAACACCAACTTGCCTAGCTAAATACAGGGTGCTTTGTCCGGCCCCATCCGCAACACGTGCTCTCCTTTAGTGAGAACACGCTTTCTCATTACAAAACATTTCACGTTAATGCTACAAACGTTTTCATATGGGTACAATTTTCTTTCAAATAATAAATAAATTTGCTCCAGTCCTTTTGGTATTTTTCTTCAGGTCGATTCCTAATCCTCCCCATCAGCTTCGCCAACTCCACAAAAGCATCCATGATAGATGGCCACCCAAACTCTGCTTAAAAACCTCCAAGGAAGGAGAGTCCACCCCATGAGGCAGATTACGCTGAAAGTGAGGGAGGGTGTGGCCCTAGGTCACCCAGTAAATTTCATAGGCAAGTAGGGGATTTGAACCTTACTCCCCCAGGTCCTAGTCTTACACTCTAACCACTGTACTACACTGGTTCATGGTAAGAGTATTTACTCACAGAGGAGACCCACTGAGTTCAATGGATTTACTCAGTGAATATGCTTAAGATTACAGTTGTGCAACCCAATCCTATGCATATTTGCTTCAAAATAAGACCCATTCAATTCATTGGGGACTACTCCCAAGTTTCCATTGGGCCACAGCCTTAATTAGTGGGGAAGTCAGTGTAAGGGAAAACTGCAATTGGTGAGACTAAGAATTAAGACCACAACAATTTATTTTCAAAGCTATTTTGATTCTGGTGTGTTCACAGCCATAACTAAAGAAAAGAACACTAAAGATTATCTTTCATCCAAACAAAGAATGGCAGCTTCTGTTAATTAAATTATAATCAGTTTCACACTTTCCTTAGTATCTCATGAGAATAATCTATATTGAATTTTTTGTGATATGTAAATTTACTTAAATGTAATCACTTAATTAATCAGTTAAAAGTCAGGTAATAGTGCAAGCCTGGACATGTCTAATCAGAAGTAAGTTCTATTTAGATTATTATTGTCAGGGGCAATGCAGCAATAAATCACACATAGTACATGAAGTTAACTCTTTCTTAGAAGAAACAAGGTCTCCTCAGGAGTGTCAGGCCTAATGAGCACAGCAACTCTTCTGGGTAGGACTTGGCCCTATGAGGCATTTGTGGAGACTGAAGGTCCCCATCTTCCCACAGCTGCCTAAGTCTCCTCCTTTCCCAGATTTTCCCCAATAAATCTGAGACTATCCCAGTGTGCTTGCCTTTGCTCCTCCCACTTCATCCCTTTCCTGGTGCTGGGCAACCACAGGAGGGGAGGGATTTTTGCAGAAGGAGGAAGAGACACCTTTGCTTCTTCACCAGCCTGACTCATCTCTGCCTCTTGGCCTCTCTTGCTTCAGCTTCTGCCTCTGATTCTGATTCTGGACTTATCTCTGCCCCAGCCTCTTCCTCCTCACCAAACCTGGTTACCTCTTCAGCTTCCAGCACCTCCTCCTTCCAGTCTTCTCCCTCTTCTCCCCCTGACCACTCATCATCATCTCACCACGAATCTCCAGGCTCTGAACCTTCTCCCCTGAGGGTTGGGATCTGTGTCCTTCAATGGCAATTATTATAGACTTCCTTAGCCCAATTAGATTTTAGCTTATGACCTGCTGTTTAGAATTAAACTCTTCCATATAACCAATAATCTGGAGCAAAACTAAACTAAATTTAGTTTAGTTAGTTTATTGAATTTGTGCTTCCAGGTGCCTCAGGAAACTCAAAAGGAGAGCAAGCTCCAAATAAATCCTTTAAACTGCAAAGGGAAAACCTCCTTACATTTTAAATCAGTGGTGACAGCAGTGCAGGGCTTTGTTGGATGTCTGGAATAAGGAGGAGGATTTTGGTTGGCTCCAATCTTTGGAGCAAGCCTCTCCAAAGGTGGAGCTATCTCCTCTGGCACTCAGAGCGGCGCAGGGGCTGGGCTAGCTGCCCGCACAGTGAGTGTCCCTAGCCTTCTGCCGCCCACGTGGTGAGTGTCTGGGGGGGGCACGGTGATGTCGCCCCCCAGGGATGGCACCCAGAGCAGGCCGCACCCCCCGCACCCCTCTTTCTCTGCCAGTGAGCCTATCCAGTCCACATCCAACAGATCATACTTAGTTGGGACACAGACATGGAGATTAGGTTGCACAGCTGCACACTTTTCCAGAACACAATTCCGTTCAACTTAAATTTATTTATTTAAATAATTTGTATCCCACGTTTCACTGTATGCCTCCAAGTGGCTAACACACACATTCTCACACCACCACACACCATGCAGTATACAAAATTTAAAACACAGTTGAAAGCAATAGAAACATCAGAACAATGTCATGGTGAAAAGAGCCCCTGAAATACGTAGAATTGTTTTAACCTGGCATCTGACATTTAGGAGGGGCAGAGCCTATCTGTTCTCTAATGGGAGAGAGTTCCATAGATTTGAACCCACTACACCGAAGGCACAGCTTTTCGTTACTTGTGCGTATCGCCAGTCGGTTTACCAGGTGACCTAAGATTAGGCTCTTGGGGGAAGAGAGAGATGCTTATTGCAAGTTAATGGCTTCATTTCGAGAGGAAAGGTAATAAACACAGATGTTCAGAACACCTGTAATTGCTTGTTTAATTTAGAATGGCAATTTCCCCATATGCAGAAGATGATACAAAGCCCTTTACACTTAAGTGTCATTCTGACACGCATTTGGAATAGAGGGAATCAGTGGCAGGAAGCAGATCAGCCAGGAGGAGATGACTGCCCTTCTATGTGGCTGAATGAATTATACTACGCTGGAGGAATTTACTCAACGTGCCTGTATTTCTATGCTCGCTTGCTTTTTTCTTCTTTTTAATTATTGTGCCCTTAGTGTTCTTAATTGCATTTGTACACTTTTGTATTTTTAAAAAATTATGTTTGCATAGTCGTTTTTGTTGGCTACCTTAGCCTCCCCCCCCCCCTCTCTCTCTTTAAAGGAAAGTTCACATGTAATTCAAACACATTCATGATATTTCAGATTTTCGCATGAGAAGTTCTTCCAGGGACATGAAAGGCCTTGCTGAGCTAGACAAATTGGTACCGTTGTTGCCTCTACAATGTTGGTGAAAACTTTTAGTCTGTATTGTGGAACCGGCATTACTTACCAAATCCTAGCAGCTACTCACTCTGTTCTGCCCTAGCTTTTCCCAATGGTCTCTTCATTTGAACATCAAATTGGGCACATCCCTTTTCCCTGTCTGAAGTATTAGAGGCACGCAGGGCTGGCCCAAGACATTTTGCTGTCTGAGGCAAAGGACAAGATGGCGCCCACGAAGCCTTCCATGGATCAAAGCTGATTGGACTGACAAACTCCCCACCACCACACACACACATCTTGTCTGTGGGTAGCAATGTGTTTTTCTTCACTTATATTAGGGGCAAACATTGTCACACTTCACAGGGATGTTCTTATTGTTGTTTTCGGAAGCCATATCTGAAAGCCAGTTCATATCAAGTGGATGTATGGATGATCCGTTGCAGACCGAATTCCACAATCAAAATTCCATTATGACCCAAACCCCAATGTTTGTCAATGGAGTCCCTAGCAGAGGTGAAAGAGATGTACAGAAATCACATGGGGTGTATGTGTTGGAGGACTGGCCCATTTAAGCTGCTGGGGAGCTCAAATGTTCGATTGGTCCCCCATGTCTCTGCATCTGCAGGCTAACGCAACATCCTTTCCCTTCACATGCTTGTTGTCATACAGGAGTTGTTACTGTTGTTTCCATCTGTAGGAGCATATCAGGGTTCAGTTGTCTTCAGCTGAAATAATAATAATAATAATAATAATAATAATAATAATAATAATAATAATTTATTTATACCCCGGCCATCTGGCTGGGTTTCCCAGCCACTCTAGGTGGCTCCCAACAGAATATTAAAAACACGATAAAACATCACACATTAACATGGTTGCCTTCAGATGTCTTCTAAAAGTCAGATAGTTGCTTATTTCCTTGATATCTGATGGGAGGGCGTTCTACAGGGCGGGTGCCACTACTGAGAAGGCCCCCTGCCTGGTTCCCTGTTACTTCACTTCTTGCAGTGAGGGAACCACCAGAAGGCCCTCAGAGCTGGACCTCAGTGTCTGGGCTGAATGATGCTGTGTTTCTGTATATAGCTCCAAGGTTCTTTTCTGTCTTCTTTTTTTAGAACAAGTGTTGACCATCCAATGTTTCCTTCCCTTTCCTGCAGTTAATTGTGTTTTATAAATCCATGGAGTTGGGTTTTTATTTTTTGCAAAAGTTTTCTGTTTTCTTTTATTTACTGAAGAATTGATCTCGTGCATCTTGCATTCCTGCTGTTATAAGAGATTGATTGGGAAACGTGCGATCAGTCCGCTTGCATGTACGCGTGGGGTGATCAATACACTCTTTGCTGGTTCTGTGCAAAATGTTGCTCTCCATTTCATGCTTCCAGTTCCATGGCGTTAAGGGTATAAAATATATATATATATAAAACACAAAACAAAATAAAAAGAGAGCAGCATGTCTTCTTGTTGTTGTTGTTTAGTCGTTTAGTCGTGTCCAACTCTTTGTGACCCCATGGACCAGAGCACGTCAGGCACTTCTGTCTTCCACTGCTTCCAGCAGTTTGGTCAGACTCATATTTGTAGCTTCAAGAACACTATCCAACCATCTCGTCCTCTGTCGTCCCCTTCTCCTTGTGCCCTCCATCTTTCCCAACATCAGGGTCTTTTCCAGGGAGTCTTCTCTTCTCATGAGGTGGCCATAGTATTGGAGCCTCAGCTTCACGATCTGTCCTTCCAGTGAGCACTCAGGGCTGATTTCCTTAAGAATGGATAGGTTTGATCTTCTTGCAGTCTATGGGACTCTCAAGAGTCTCCTCCAGCACCATAATTCAAAAGCATCAATTCTTCGGTGATCTGCCTTCTTTATGGTCCAGCTCTCACATGTCTACTCAGAGCAAAAACAGATGTTTTTATGCAATAGCAATGTCCCCTAAACCAGACCCATACATATGTTTTTCTGTAAATATGCATCCTCTAGCAAATTTCTCCTGTCATATTAAACACAGCCATGTCCATATGTGAATACAACAGCCAGTCCTTTTCAGCCAGTCCTTTTCAGTGGGAAAGTCCTTGTTAGTTTTCCAGTCTTGTGATTCTAAGTAGGATAGTCAACTCTGCAAGTAAGAAATCATGGAGAGAGACAAAACCTAAATAAATTAAAGGGGTTGGTTTGCTGCATTGTTTTATATATCAGTTATGGAAATAAAAAAATCAAATAAATCCCTCCTGATTTGAACTCCTCTTGAATAAGGTTTTTAGGACAAATTGTTCCGAATTCGTCATGGGTCCAGTGCTACCAGCTATCACTGGCTTGTTTCCGGCAAAAGTAGTGCATGGATTTCTGATTTCCCCTCTCAGAAGGTACATGGGATTCACAACACACATTACAGCCACATAGATCTCCCCCTACTTATGTCCCTCTAGTTCCTTGAGGGTCTTCCCTTTGGGATGATATGGGATTGGGGGGCAACTCCCATCTCTTGCGGGGGCACAATTAGTGCCAGTGCTGTCCGTTAAGAGTTTGGGTGTGGCGTTTGCCCATTCCTTGTGGTTATGTTTGTGCAGGGGGGTGGAAATGGTTAATGTAGATAGACCAATGAGAAATCTCAGAGGCGGAGCCTACCTGGTTTTACCATAGGGAGGTAGAGGAGTGAGGGTCAGACAGAGGCAGTAAAAGTCAAACATAGTGGTTATGACAGTTAGAATGAGAGACAGGGATAGAACTGAGAGAGAAGAGTGTGACAGTGTGATATAGTGCCACATCTAGTTAAGGGTGCGCATTTGAGAAATCTGAACATATTTAAAACTTGTTTGTTCTTCAATAAACTTTAATCTTCATTGTTGACTTTACAACCTGACTAAGACTCAGGATTTCACCAGAAGAAATTTGGTTGGTGGCAGCGGAAGGATAAAGCCCTGGTATGCAGGTCAATAGCCGGGGAACGAGCGGGGGCTCTGTATGTATGCCACTTTGGGTGTAATCTTCGACACTTCCCTTTCTATTGAGGTGCAGGTTGCATCTATAACAAAAGCGGCATTTTTTCATCTCCGCCAAGCTAAGCAGTTGGCTCCTTCCCTCTCTCGCCCTGACCTAGCCACTGTGATCCACGATCACCTCCAAGCTGATTATTGTAACTCACTCTACGTGGGGCTGCCCTTGAGACTGATTCAGAAACTCCAGGTGGTGTAGAATGCCGCGGCGAGACTCCTTACAGGGTTCTCACTGCAGGATCACATTCACCCAGTGCTATACCAGTTGCTCCCGGTAGAGTACAGGATCAGGTTTAAGGTGCTGGTTTTAACCTTTAAAGCCCTATACGGCCTAGGACCCTCGTACCTACAGGACTGTCTCTCCTGGTATGTCCCATGGAGACCTTACAGTCTTCAAATAAAAACATTTTGGAGATCCCAGGCCACAGGGAGATTAAACTGGCCTCAACCAGAGCCAGGGCTTTTTTGGCCGTGGCCCTGATCTGGTGGAATGCTCTGTCACAAGAGACTAGGGCCCTGCGGGACTTGACATCTTTCCACAGGGCCTGCAAGATGGAGCTGTTCCGCCAGGCCTTTGGCTAAGGCACAGTCTGACCCCCTTTCTCCTTCTGTAGTCTTCATAGAACTCCAACCCAATGGTTGCCATTAATTTTTTTCTGAATTGATTCTAGAATGTATTTTAATTAATTGACTGAGCGATTTTGTGCACACTGTGCTATTTTTACCTGCTGTTAGCTGCTCAGAGCCCGGCTTTGGCCGGGGAGGGTAGGATACAAATAAAATTATTATTATTATTAGTAGTAGTAGTAGTAGTATTCATGCAATATATACGAATTTAAATGTATTCTGAACAGCAATGAGCAGCCTGTTACAATTATATATGGGAGAGGGGCCTATCCAGATGGTTTCTGAGAACTATAGATGAGCTTCTAAGTACTTAAATAGCCAAAGAGGCCGAAGGAGATAGACTTCACACAAGCCAGATTTCAAGTAGCTTTTACAGGAAGTGACATTGAAGTAGGAGGGGCCTGGTATAACTTGGAGTCCATCCTTCATACAAACATCTAGAAAAATGAGGCTTTGCTTAATGCGACTGTGCAGCTAGGCTCAAGAAGCATATTGCTTGCTGTTGTAAAAACGTGTATTTGAGTCAGGAAACGTGTAGTTTGAGAAGGGATTCGGTAGATTAATTCTTACTGACAGTGGGGTCTTTTCACTGTAACAGATCTTGAAAAATTCCCAAAGTGCTTTATGGAAGCAATGCACAGAAAATAAGCAGCTCCATGCTTATTTCTCCTCTCCCTCCTTCCTCTCTCACTCTTCCATCCCTCTTTAGACATTTCTACTAGGGATGGAAGCATTTTTCATTTTGATTCTCTCAGTTTTTCAGTTTCAATCTTAAATTTGGTTCTCTACCAAAAAAAAAATTCTTTGCAGCAATTTGTGGATTTTCTTTTTTCTTTTTTAAATCCCCCGTTTTGCATGGGAAGGTCCACACAGGATCCTCCTTGTGTTTGCTTCTCCACATAATAAAGGATCCTGACAGAACAAGGTCCTTGATAACACGGGCGTCTGCTTACATTAGAGACAATGTGAGTAGGATCCCTGCAGATCTTCCTTGTGCAATAGAGGGAAGGTTGGTGACCAAGGGGGAGTGCAACACGTGTGAAGGCATTGGGGGCAGGGCTTGCATGCCCCCCATCACTGTCCATACTTTGAGGTTTCACATTTCAGGCAAACACATCTACACGTTTCAGGTCAAGCGTCTGTTCTTGAATTCACATCCACACAAAACATTTAGTAGGAAGCAACTAAATGGGATTGAGGGGGCAACTCCCATCTCTTGCGGGGATGCAATTAGTGCCAGCATCGTCCGTTAAGAGTTTGGGTGTAATCTTCGATACCTCCCTCTCTATGGAGGTGCAGATTACAGCTATAACAAAGGCGGCATTTTTTCATCTCCGCCAAGCTAAGCAGTTGGCTCCTTATCTCTCTCGTCCTGACCTAGCCACTGTGATCCACACGACGGTAACCTCCAGATTATTGTAACTCGCTCTACGTGGGGCTGCCCTTGAGACTGACCCAGAAACTCCAGCGGGTGCAGAATGCAGCGGCAAGACTCCTTATGGGGTCTTCGCTGCGAGATCATATTCATCCGGTACTATACCAGCTGCACTGGCTCCTGGTGGAGTACAGGATCGGGTTTAAGGTGCTGGTTTTAACCTTTAAAGCCCTATACGGCCTAGGACCCTCATACCTACGGGACCGCCTCTCCTGGTATGTGCCACAGAGAAATTTACGGTCTGCAAATAAAAACATCCTAAAGATCCCAGGCCACAGAGAGGTTAGGCTGACCTCAACTAGAGCCAGGGCTTTCTCGGCCGCGGCTCCAACCTGGTGGAACACTCTGTCACAAGAGACTAGGGCCCTGCGGGACCTGACTTCTTTCCGCAGGGCCTGCAAGACAGAGCTGTTCCACCAGGCCTTTGGTCAGGGTGCAGCCTGACCCCCTCCTCTGGCAATCTGCACAGAATTTTGCTTGATGGTTGCCATTAATTTGATTTTAATTTGATTTTAATTAATTTTATAATGAATGTTTTTAGAATGTTGAACTATTTTGATTGTTGTTAGCCGCCCTGAGCCCAGCTTCGGCTGGGGAGGGCGGGATATAAATAAAATTATTTATTATTATTATTATTATTATTATTATTATTATTATTATTATACCTGTATATAAATGAATTAAACTTTTCTCACACAGATAATGTGTGTGAGCAGCAGAGAACCTGAGCGGTTCAGGTTGCACAGAGCTGGGTCCCCATGGTGCATATAAGCTACTTGGGTGATGATTTTTGCTCTGGACAGTTAAGTCCAGTCAAAGGCGACTATGAGGTTGGGGCGCTCATCTCGCTTTCAGGCTGAGGGAGCCAGTATTTGTCCACAGACAGCTTTCCAGGTCATGTGGCCAGCAGGACTAAACCACTTCTGGCGCGACAGAACATCGTGACAGAAACCAGAGCGCACAGAAACGCCATTTACCTTCTCGCTAGAGCAGTACCTATTTCTCTACTTGCACTGGCGTGCTTTTGAACTGCTAGGTTGGCAGGAGCTGGGACAGAGCAACAGGACCACACCCCATCATGGGGATTTGAACCGCCGACCTTCTGATTAGCAAGCCCAAGAGGCTCAGTGGTTTAGACCATAGCACCACCTGTGTCCCTCTGAGCTTGGAAGGACATGAGAACCTATGGGAACCTATGCCTATAGGAAACCTGCAAGGAGGGCATGGGCACCACAACACCCCCAATTGTGATTCCCATCAATTAATATTCAGGAATATACTGCCTCCAACACTAGAGGTAGAACATATCCATCATGCCTTGTAACCATTGATATCCTCCATGAATTTGCCCAAGTACCTTTTGAAGTCCAGGTTGGTGGCCATCATCATCACCACCATCATTATTATTATATTTCTATCCCACCTTCTTTTCTTGACACGGCACCAGCCCTTTTATTAAAAGCAGTCAGTTCCCAGAAGTCTGTTGCGAGAGGAAATTCCCCTGCCAGCAGAAGGACAACAAGGAGGGAGCTAAACTAACTTTTCTAGGGAAGGAGGTCCAAAGTCTGGGAGCCACCACTGAGAAGGCCCTCTCCTGCATCCCTGCAGAATGCCTGTGAGGGTGGTGGGACTGAATAAGGGAATACAGTCTTTCAGGTGGCTTGGACCTAGACCTTGCAGAGCTTTTTATGTCATAATCGGCACTTTTAATTATGCCTGGAAACTGCCTGGGAGCTGTTAGGACTGAATACCATACTTTAACTATGCACTTAGTGGAGAAGTACTTTCTTTTGTCTATCCAGGACATTTCAACATTCAGTTTCATTGGGTGGCACCATGGTTCTACAGTTAAGAGAGAGTGAGGAAGACTTCTTCCTACCCACTCTGTCAAAACCACACATAATATTATACATCTCTACCATGTCTCTCGTTACTCATATTTGTCCCTAAATTGTCCTGTTGTGAACCGTCCTGAGATCTACGGGTATTGGGCAGTACAGTGGTACCTCAGGTTACAGGCGCTTCAGGTTACAGACTCCGCTAACCCAGAAATAGTACCTCGGGTTAAGAACTTTGCTTCAGGATGAGAACAGAAATCGTGTGGCGGCAGCGGGAGGCCCCATTAGCTAAAGTGGTACCTCAGATTAAGAACAGTTTCAGGTTAAGAACGGACCTTCAGAACAAATTAAGTTCTTAACCCGAGGTACCACTGTATACAAATTTAATAAACAAACAAACAAACAGCCCCAAACACCATGACCTTCCATCACATAGGACTTGCTCCATCTACTTTTCTGAATCTTTTCGATTTCTACGATAACCATTTTGAGGTGTGGCAGCCAGAACTGTACTTAGTATTCCAGTAATATGGTTATGCTAGAGATGCTCTAGGGCGGTGTTATGATTTCGACAGCTTTATTTTCAATCCGTTTCATGGATATTTTGCCTGCCTCACCTTTGCCACAAACTGGGGCCGGCATTTTCATCAAGCTATCCGCTGCCGCCAGTGTCCTTTTCTTGCTTCTCTCCTCCGTTGGCAACATTTGCCAGTGATGTGCCGCAAACTAGAAGGCGTTCTCAGCTTCAGATGTGAAGAATGTCCTGACAATGCACTTTGCCTAGCCTTTCAGAACTCCTGTCCTCTAGGATGCCTGTGCCCATTCTCAAGCAGAACATTAAATCTTGCTCTTTGATGAACACCTTCAAAGGAATGAAGTAACTCTTAGAAGATGAAGGAGCCTTGAGCTCTTTCTTCTGACCTTTTGAGCAGCCTCTCTCCTCAGCTGCAGCCAAATATAACCGTTGTGGAACTTTTTTGCCCTTGTATCCAAACCTCCAAGTGCATGGAAGCTGTATAAGCTACCCATTCATCAGGCCTGTAAGTAGGGATAGATCTGTTAGTTTGGGCACAGTCAGTTTCTAATTTTTCCTGTATATATAATTTAATATAATAACTTCTTCACATTTCTGCAATGATTTGCATGCCTTAAAAAAAAAAAAAACTCACGAATATGCCCTAGCATTTTGGTGGAAATTTCTCCTCTACTGTTTTAACTAATCTACAGTTTTGCAAGCAATTTCCCCCAATAGAACATATTTTATAGGATTATTTTTTTAGCCACCCAGAGTGGCTGGGGAAGCCCAGCCAGATGGGTGGGGTATGAATGAATGAATGAATGAATGAATGAATGAATGAATAAATAAATTCAGTAATATAGTCATTTTAATGCACATTTTCCCCAAGATGTTGTTGTTGTTGTTGTTAAATTTGTATACAGTGGTACCTCTGGATGTGCGCGGGTCGCGATTTGCCACTCCTGCGCATGCGCATGACGTCATTTTGACCGTCTGCGCAAGCGGCGAAACCCACAAGTAACGCTCTCAATTACTTCCAGGTTGCCGCAGCGCGCAACCCAAAAATACTTATCCCAAAGCTACTTCAACCCAAGGTATGACTGTACTGCCTTCATCTGAATATCTCAGGATGGTTCACAACAGAAAAATCCAAAATGAAAATCCAAAATAAAAATAAAATACACAATAAAGCAAAAACAAACAAAGCCAATAGCACCCACACACACACAATATATGCACCTTTGTAAATACTGCTTACTTATAGAATGGCATTGCAAAATTCAGAGAGGTGCGAATTTTGAAGGCTAGCTGTATTTTGAATCTTGTATTGTTTCAGAGGGTGGGACACAGGTGGTGGGTGGGACGCAGGTGGCGCTGTGGGTTAAACCACAGAGCCTAGGACTTGCTGATCAGAAGGTCAGCGGTTCGAATCCCTGCGACGGGGTGAGCTCCCGTTGCTTGGTCCCTGCTCCTGCCAACCTAGCAGTTCGAAAGCACATCAAAGTTCAAGTAGATAAATAGGTACCACTCCAGCAGGAAGGTAAACGGCGTTTCCATGCGCTGCTCTGGTTCGCCAGAAGCGGCTTAGTTGTGCTGGCCACATGACCCAGAAACTGTACGCTGGCTCCCTCAGCCAATAAAACGAGATGAGTGCCGCAACCCCAGAGTCGGCCACGACTGGACCTAATGGTCAGGGGTCCCTTTACCTTTACCTTATTGTTTCAGAAGTTGTGAATTAAGTAAGTTCACCTGGAAATGCGAACAGAATGGACTTTCCTCATCCGTAGCTATAAGAATTAGTGTCTCTTATCTTGATTTTTGTTTGTCCAGAGACCAAAGCAGAACAGAAAAGAAGAATATGTTCACAATGAGCAACAATGGCTTCATTGCTTTGCTTTTAAAAAAACCTAACGTGATGAAGCAGATGTGCATGTATCTACCCGGTTCACACCTAAAGCAGGGAAGAGGTGGGTCTACTCCAGGGGAGGCTGACAGACTACAACTTCCATCATTCCTGACCATTGGCCATGCCAGCTGGGGCTGATGGGAGTTGTAGTCCAACAGCATCTGGAAGACTCCATGTTGGCTACCCCATGTCTACTCTTTACGTGAAAAAATGTCTTCCCTATACTGACCAACCATAGCTGCTGATCACCATACCTCTCCTGATCACAGCAGAGAATATAAAAAGGCATGTCATCTGTAGAACTCGCTTGTTCTGATGATTTAACAAATGTAGTTTGGGCTTTCCAAACCCCAGCTCATTTGTGCTGGTGAGGCTTTTATCTCTCTGAAGTTGGAATCACATCAACAAACAAATATAGTGTGAAATGCCATTGTCGTGTAGTGAAGCATCTCCATCCCATTCCACATCAACGGCAACTACTAATGAAGGCAGAGAAAGGAAACTTGTAATATGACAGCACACCATGAGATGTTTATATTAGTCATTATGCTGGGAAGGTAGAAACCATGGCTGGGAAATAAATTCAGCTCAGCCTCTTCTCCAAATTTTGCAGTGCAGTTTTCCAGCCAGGTAATGTGTACAAAATGCATATACTAAAGTAAAGTATGCATAGAAATGGACATATTGGTGAAAATAACAAAAAAGGCATTATATTAGAGAAAAGCTTTGAGAAATGTGTATATTAGGCAAAATTGCATGCAAAAATGTGTGTATTGGAAGAAATTGACACTAAAATGATGGCAAACTTTCACGATGTGCAGATCTGAGAGGTGCTGGAACTGAATTCCGGCGAGTTCCGGCTGAAAAAAGCTCTGCCTCCAGGTCTCCCTACATTTGATGACGCTCTCCGTATGCACAAGAAGGAAGCTGGTGTAATTACAGCCCAAGGGCAATTTTATGTGTCCCAATAGACGCTTCCACAAAGCAAAAGGAATATAAATTTTGGACCAGTGGAAGGAAAGCTTCTGTTGCTAAATCCAATGGGCAAACACATATTTTTTAAAAGAGTGCTCTACTTCAACTTGAATGTCAGCTCTGCTGCGATTTAGAGTCTGTTGGCCCTTGCTCTAGTTTTTATCTTAAAAGCAAAGTCAGGAGCATTAAACTTGTTTCTCTACTTTTCTGCTTTGTCTTTTAAAGCTAGCTGCTTTGCAAAAAAAATCTGGAGCTTTAACTCCTTAGCTCCTCTGCTGGTAGTTTTTCTTGTAATGAAGGACCAGATTGAACTCATGAGTTCCCTCAGCAGAAGCCCATTACAAGGACCTTTGCTTGAACAACTAGGATTTCTCCCCGTTCTCCTCTGTGTGCCACTTACACCCCCCCCAAAAAAAATACATGGCTCAGGGGAGTCAGGAGAACTTTTAGAACAGTGCAGGGGGGAAGAGAGGGGATATCATCCCATCTGGCAAGCCCAAATCCTTGCCCTGATGGAACGATCACCTTAGTATGATGCTGAATTCCTCCTGAAGGATGCACATACAGTCCTGTGCACACTCATACTTAGCAGAAAGCTCCATTGAATGCAGTAGGACTAACGTCAAGAAAATCCAGATGGGATCAGTATGGGTGGCTGCCATTTTGTGCAAGCTTACATGTAAGTCTTAGTTTGGAGTCTACAACTAGCTTGGAGTCATAGCTTGTTCAGGTGTTACTGCAGGCCAGGGGTGAGGATTTTCAGGTCTGGAGGATGACTGCAACCTCCCATCTCACAGGCCTCTGTGCCCAGCCCCTTGCACTCTCCCCAGGCTATCTCCTTTTCTGGCCCTGTTCTGCACCTTTCTCATGTGCTCTTACCTAACTTGGGCTGTGACAATGCCTCTTGCTCACATAGATGGTTGATTATGATTATGTGTCTGTATGTAAACCTTCGGCTTTTGCCTTGGCTGAAACATAGCCTGATGTATAATGGAAAGTGTTGCCCATGCTCTACCTCCACGTTCCAGAAGCAGTAATGCATCTGAATATCAGTTACTGGAAACCACAAGTGGGAAATGTGCTCCTGTGCTCAGGTCCTGCTTGCCGGCTTGCCACAGGCATTTGGTTGGCCACTGTGAGAACAGGATGCTGGACTAGATGGGCCATTGGCTCAATCCTGCAGGCTCTTCCTATGTTCTTCTGCCATACCTGTTGCTCTGGTTCCACCCACTTTTGCCACTCACAGTGTGGCTTGTGGCCTCTGGAAGGGTGCCCATAAAGGAATGCAGCCTTTGCAGCCTTGCCCACCACTACCCAGTTTACTTGGAGAACAGACGTATACCATTTTTGCCCTCAGACAGCCCTAGAACTACTGATCATGGTGCTCATAGGGAAGACAGCAGTACAACCCTCCATTTGAAGGATCATGAAAAGAGGCCAGGAAAGAAAAACTATGCATTGTTATATTTTGGTTATGACTCCTTCTTCATGTCTCAGGAGCCATAGATCAACTGTTAGTGTTTAGTGACCTTCTGCCTAAGAGTAGAGAGCCCCTGGGTGGTTCTAACTTGTGTAGCTGGCATTGAATTGCAGATAATCTAAGATGACACAGACCTTGGCAACCTTCTGTGAGTAATCTTTTCAGCAGGATAAGCTCTTGTTGAACAATTCCTTCAATGTACTTTTGTTTTGTACACACTCACGGCCATCATTTCAATCCACATCACTATAGATTTGTTTCTTCTCTCTCCACCGGCCGACACTGCCTTCAATGAAAAATAACATCTCAGCCACCGCGGTGTGGTCACATGCTTACTTCATAGCCTAGAGTGCCACTGAAGTGGGTAAAGCTTTTTCGCTTTGCTTGGTTGATGAGCAGTATATAGAATCGTAGAGTTGGAAGGGACCCCTAGAGTAATCCAGTCCAACCCTCTGCAATGCAGGAAAATCAGCTAAAGCATCCATGATGGACTGCCATTCAACCTCCTCCCCAAGGAAGGAGAGTCCACAACCTTTCGTGGGAGTCTGTTCCACTGTCAAACAGCTCTTGCTGCCAGAAAGCTTTTCCTAATCTCTAGAAGAAGAAGAAGAAGAAGAAGAAGAAGAAGAAGAAGAAGAAGAAGAAGAAGAAGAAGAAGAAGAAGAAGAGTAGTAGTAGTAGTAGTAGTTTGGATTTGATATCCTGCCTTTCACTCCCCTTCAGGAGTCTCAAAGCGGCTAACATTCTCCTTTCCCTTCCTCCCCCACAACAAACACTCTGTGAGGTGAGTGGGGCTGAGAGACTTCAGAGAAGTGTGACTGGCCCAAGGTCACCCAGCAGCTGCATGTGGAGGAGCGGAGACACGAACCCGGTTCCCCAGATTATGAGACTACCGCTCTTAACCACTTCACCATACTGGCTCTTTATTTTAGTCAGAATCACCTTTCTTGTAAGTTGAAGTCATTGGTTTGAGTCCTACCCTCCAGAGCAGGAGAAAACAAACTTGTTCCCTCTTCCTTGTGATAGCCCTTGAGATATCCTATCTCCCCTTGGTCTCCTCTTTTCCAGCCACTTCAGCTGTTCCTCATATGGCCTGGTTTCCAGACCCTTGATGCCACGGACTGGGCAGATGAGGAAGAGGAGTGGAGACCACCCCCCTCCAAGATCCTTCCAGAAAGGAGGAAGGGGGAGAGAGCATGGACGTAGGATTGTGGTGGTTTGAGATGGGTCACACCCCATAAGGAGCAAGATAACAGTGAACAGAGACAGGAGTCAGATGTGTTAGAAACAGTACAGTGGCCAAGTAACATGCTGTCTCTGAAGAGTCTGCCAGAGCCCCCTGCTTCCCTTAGCATCAGACGTGCCCTTCGTGTTTCAGAGCAGAAAGCCAAACAGAGAAATTCCCTTAGCAGCCACCATAGGCAGCAGGAGGGGTCTGAATGGTAGGAAGTAACTGCCAGGGGGGCACTCTGAGCAACGTTGGTTCAAGTGTGAGGATGTACATTCCATGTCTTCCTGTGTTTCTGTGGATTGAAATAAAGTAGCTGAAAAGCTCTCTCTCTGATTTCACTAGGCAGATAGCCAGTGAGCTGTTGATGGCACCCCTGACACTTGATCATCTTGGTTGCCCTCTGGTTGTCAACATCCTTCCTAAACTGTGATGCCCAGAGTTGGACACAGTATTCCAGGTGTGGTCTGATCAAGGCAGAAAATAACTTCCCTTGATCTGGACACTATACTTCTGTTGATGCAGCCTAGAAAAGCATTAGCTTTTCTCCCCCCCCCCCCCCCCCGCTGCATCACATGGTTGACTCATGTCAAGCTTGTGGTCCACCAAGACCCCTAGTCCTTTTTCACATGTACTGCTAGTAAGCCAGTTCATAAATCAGGAGTAGGGAACCTCAAGCCCAGGGGGCAAATATGGCCCCCAGACTTCTCTAGCTGGCCCTCAGAACCTTCCCCAGACACCCCAGGTTTCTTTGCCTGACTGGGATATTTCATAGAACTCTGATAATGCCTCTTCCTTGCTTGGGTAAGGATAGGAAGCAGTGTGCATAGAAACTAGCCTACTGCACTGTCCTCCATCCACTTTTTGCACCTGGCTCTACTCATAATACTTAATAAGGTTCCCAACCCCCTGTGGTTGTTGGCATCTGTCTGCTATATGCTAGGGAATCTTTAACTTGGAGTGCTCTGGCAATCAGAGCTGTTTTCCCCATAGGGCTTAGTGGTGCATCGCGCCAGGGCGCTGGCCTCTCAGGGGCGCCCCAGCAGGTGGGGGAGCTGTGCAGCTTTGCCGGCGGCCTCCCCTTTCCCTGCATGCCCGCCAGCTGCGCCCCGCCAACCATAAAGCTAGCGCACGTACAGCTTTCCTCCCAAGCCTCTGCGGGGATCGCTCTCCTCCCTTGGAGGCTTGGGAGGGGCGCAACTTCACTCCCATGCCCGCAGTGCATGGGGGAGAGTTCCGCCCCCCCCGGATGGCTAGCCACTATCCGTGGTACTTTGGGGGCGCTGGGTGGATATTTGCACCCCGGCTCCGCATTTGCTAAAGACAGCCCTGCTGGCAATACTAGTTGATGGAGACACCAGGTGATGGCTTTCAGGTGTGAAACAGAAAGAACAGGCCAACCCAAATGATTGAGGGGCTGGAACAGCTCCCCTTTGAGGAATGCTTGGCCTTTTTTGAACTTGGTAAGAAATACGGAGGCAAGAAAGGGTGACAAACATGTATGCAGGATGGTCAAGAGAAAGTAGATAGCGAAACATTTCTCTCCGTCTCTTGTAACACTAGAACCCAGTGGTAATCCATTGAAGCTGATTGGTGGGAGATTCCAAATAGGCAAGAGGAAGGACCTTTCTTTGCGCTGCTTGGGTGGCTTTAAAAGACGATTGGATAAATCTATCAGTGGCTACTGGCCAGGAGGATAGCTGGGTTCTGTTTTTGCTGCTGGAGGCAGCTGCCCCTGAGTACCGGATAAAGATGAGATTATCAGTGTCCAATCACTGAGTTGGTTGTATACTACTATCTCTAGCATCAGGCAGCAAGCTTCTGAAAACCAGTAGCTGGGAAACATGAAAAGAGAGCAAGTGAGAGAACTGTTGCTACGTATTTTATTCATGGGTGTTGGGAAATATTGTTGGTTTTTGTTTGCTTGTTTGTTATTATGTTATGTATTTTTGCGCTGTTATACTGCAAACCACCCAGTGATCTTCTGATGAAGGCCGCTATATAAGTTTAATAAATATTGATAATAATAAGCTCAGATCCACCTCCACTATAATGGTGCCTGGATACCGCCACTGCAAGATAGGGGCAAGATATAATTTGCTTTGGGGGCAAATTCTTGTTTTTATCTCCTTTTTTACATAGTCACTGTTTTTCAATTACCGATGATACATTAGAGCATGTCAGGATGCATCATGTACAGTGGTGCAACCTACCATGACCTTGAGGCATTGCAATGTATATGCTGCATTGCAAGAGACATTCAAATATGTTCTTTATATAGTCTGGCCACCATTGCAGAGAGGAGACTATTCTCCACAACAGCAGAGAATTCAGCCCTGCAAAGGAGAGTTATAGGGTGCTTCCAGATGGGTGTTACAGATGACCAACAACTTTTTTTCTTTGGCAGTGTCCGCATGACACCCCTTGGCATAAAAATGGCAGGTTGTATCCCTCCCACCCCATTTAATCCAGATACACTCTTCATGCAGAAAATTCTGTAAGATTTTTTTAAATATATATGGGGGGGGGGACTGTTGCTGATTACTCATTTGCATTATATGACTGACACCTCTGCAATATTTGGTACCTGTCTGGAAGCACCAAGGGTGACTCTGAAACACACTCATGTTTGACTATACAGCATTGTTCTGAAGAGAAGTTCCAGTGAGTGAGATCCAATGCCGCCATTTTGGTCCCATAGCTGATTTTGATCCAGTGGAGGCATCCCTTCCCCCCTGCAGCACCCCCCATGCCAATCTTTGTGCTGTTTTGGAGGGTCTCTCCATCGGTGCAGGGACATAGGATGCAAAGAGGACATGAAGAAGAAGAAGAAGAAGAAGAAGAAGAAGAAGAAGAAGAAGAAGAAGAAGAAGAAGAAGAAGAAGAAGAAGAAGAAGAAGAAGAAGGGGAGGAGTTTGGATTTGATATCCTGCTTTATCACTATCCTAAGGAGTCTCAAAGCGGCTAACAATCTCCTTTCCCTTCCTCCCCCACAATAAACACTCTGTGAGGTGAGTGAGGCTGAGATACATCAGTGTGACCTCCCCAAGGTCACCCAGCATCTGCATGTGGAGGAGTGGGGGAGGAGCGGGGAAGCGAACCCGGTTCACCAGATTATCAGTCTACCGCTCTTAACCACTACACCACACTGGCTCTCAGTGAGAGAATATCACCTCCCCTTACCTTTGTTGCAAGTGGAACAGCAGCAGGGAATTTCACCCCACAGGTGCTGACCTGAGGAACAACAGAACACATATGCGATCATCCAACCCCAATCCTTGTGAAAGGTCTATCATATAGTTAGTTGTGGGGCACAAGGCAGGTAAAGGAAATGAGGGAGAGTCCATATCTGATCACATGTTTACATAAACTGTCTAATCCTCACAGTGTAGGTAAGCTAACCTTCTCTAGCCTGAAAGCTAGTCAACCCTCTGTCCAAAAGTGGGTGTGGCTATCCAACACTCTCGCATGCAAATCCACACTGAGAAGGTCACACAAGGACCCTGGGAGGTGCAACAGCTTCCCCATACTCTCCATTCATTCATTCATTCATTCATTCATTTGCTTACTTTTTGGGCATGCCCCTAAGGTTGCATTGACCTATGCAAGTTGCGTGTTCAGACCCAGAGACCTCCCCCCTAAATAAAGACACATTTGACTCAAATTTTAGTTTTGGTTTTTGGCAGAATTTAGGCCACAGCTTTATTGATTACAGAAAAGTGAGTGGTTGCATAGGCTCTGGTTCGACTAGCTCCCTGCACCCTTGCAGGTAGCACTGACCCAGAGCTCTATCATAGGTCAGCCAAGGGTGAACACCTGAAGAAGGTGAAAAGGCTAGGAGCAGAGCCAGTGTGGTGTAGTGGTTAAGAGTGGTAGTCTCGTAATCTGGGGAACTGGGTTCGTGTCTCCCCCGCTCCTCCACATGCAGCTGCTGGGTGACCTTGGGCTAGTCACACTTCTCTGAAGTCTCTCAGCCCCACTCACCTCACAGAGTGTTTGTTGTGGGGGAGGAAGGGAAAGGAGAATGTTAGCTGCTTTGAGACTCCTTAAAGGGAGTGAAAGGCGGGATATCAAATCCAATCTCTTCTTCTTCTTCACTCCTCAGATGCTCCCCTGGACTCAGGCACAGACACAACCCCTTTTCAGAGGTTGACCAAACCAAATTGAGTCCCTGGATTCCTTTAATGGAATACTCTTCACATAGGGATGGCAAGACCGTTCTCCCATTCCTATCACATGAACCAGTGCCTATCCACAACCTTACAAAGTTGTGACAAATTGCTACTCAGCAGGCGAAACCCAAATGGCTATAGCCAATCAGCCAAGTGGGGAAAATTCCTGCCGTGCCCCTGTCCCAACAACAGATGACACATGACGGCATAGCAAGGTCAATCGCAAAAGGCCCTAAAATTAGGGTGAGGTGGGTGGGTGTTCCGATGCACGAGCCGAAAGAGAAAGCTCTGGGTCATGTGCATGGGTTTATATAGGTCCCTCAATCCGTTTAGACTGCACCCCATTGGCCAGATTAAATCCAGCAATGAGGGACCAATCGGGTGTTGAGGCTATCCAACAGACCCACCCACAACCAGGAGGTCAGTCTCCAGGTCTTACCCCAAGACGTGCCCTCTTTTAGGGAGGACACAATTTACACGTTATGTGGTGGGCCCACTGTACTGTGTTGCATGAAAAAGTGCTTTCTTTTGTCTATCCTGAATCTATTGACAATTTCCTTGGATTACTGATGTTCTAGCATTCTGCAAGATGGAGCATAAGAGTGATATGGTTGCCTGAGTTTTGTACAGGTTTCTCGGGGCTTCTTTGTGGGAAAAGGCAGGATACACATTTACTAATAGACAAAGAAGTGGTTTGGTTTTTAATTTTGATTGCAGTGCTCTTAATGTTGCGTCTCTGTTTCCCTGAACCTTTCTCAGCCTCCTTGGGAGGGTTTTCTACCCTGAAAGGCAGGGTACACATTTATTAAATAACTGCATGAAATAATTGAGCAGGGAGCCTGGCCTGTTCCCCTATCTTTTAATGGAAGCTTGATCTGCAGAAATCACCAGGCAGAGGTTTCTAGAGCATGGAGATAAACAAGGCCGCCTGCTGAAGCCTTCAGATGCAGCTGCTGCAGGGGCCTGTTGAAAATCAGGAAATGCATTAAATGCTCATTGTGATCAAAAACTCAAAGGTTCACCACTCCGCAGTGGTGTGGATTTTGCATACTGTAGTCGGATGTCAAGATGTGCATTGAACAGCATCACAGAGTTCAAATGAGTTTTGGCTGGGAGGGCATTATATTTAGAGTGCATAATTGCTGCGTGTTAATTTTATTTTATCGTTAGCTGCCATGAGCCAACGCTGGGCCATGCTGGCAGGATCCAAATTCAGTATCTGCAGAAAAGAGAAATAAATTCTAAATCTGACTCTGGATCAAGCCCCGCAGCTTTTGACCATTATGGCGCTGATCGCTTTTGTTCCTTGTCTTAGACTTGCAAAAATTGTGGTGATGGGCAGTGTGTCACAAGCTCTCAGCATTCCACGAATGGGAGTCTACTGCAACTTATAGCATGCATTGACTTCTTTGTGGTAGCCCCCATTTATGGAATGCTGCCCCTTCTCATTGCTTTGATACCAGGCACAGGTGTTTTTGTTTTCTCAGGCCTGTAATGGGTCAATGTGATTTTCTTATTGCATTCTCCCCTCCCTCCCTTGGTTGTAAATTATTTCACAACTCTTTTACTCTTTTACTAGGAAGCAGCACACAGGCCATAAGCACACCATACACTGAAAGCACTATCATACCACTTTGACAGATCCTCCAAGTGTTCCTATTTTTTCAGGGACAGTCCCAGATTTACAAAAGCTGTCCCAGTTCCTGATTTGATCCCGGAATGTCTCGCTTTTCCTTAGGATGTCCCTATTTTCATTGGAGAAATGTTGAGGGTATGGTATGGAGTCACGCGGCCCCAGAGTCAAGGAGATAAGTACCTATGGTGGAACCTCGGTTGTCAAATGTAATCTGTTCTAGATGACCATTCGACTTCCAAAACATTAGACAACCGGGGCGCAATTGCCAGTCAGCAAATTCCTTTTAAAAATAGAGAAACACACCTCAGAAGCTGTTCGACATCCGAGGTGCGTTTGAAAATGGAAGCATTCACTTCCGGGTTGTCGGCGTTCGGCTTCCGAATTGTTCGGCTTCTGAAGTGTTTGACAACTGAGGTTCCACTGTATACAACCTTTTGAAGACACCTGAAGGCAGCCCTGTATAGGGAAGGTTTTTAAAAAATGTTTAATGTTTTATTATGTTTTTATATGTGTTGTAAGCACCCCAGAGTGGCTGGGGCAACCCAGTATAATACCCAGCAAGGTATTATTATTATTAATTTTGTTATTATTAATATCCCTATTTTCAGTGCTTTCTTCTCATTTTGACTCGAGAAAATCACCATTTTATAGTTCAAAATGGGGAAAAATAAATACAGTAAATGGACAAATGGACAAAGATTCACAAAATGTTTAGGGGTATGTGTACCCCTGCATCCCTCCACAAAAAAAAGCACTGCCTTTTTTCATCAGAGAAATGTTGGAGGCTATACTTTAAACAGTCGTGGCTTCCCCTAAAGAAGCCCAGGAACTGTCCTTTGTTAAGGGTGCTGAGAGTTGTTGTTAGGTGACACTCTACTCCCCTCACAGAGCAACATTTTCCAGAGTTCCCTGGGAGGAGGGATAGGCCTTGCAGTTTGAAAGCACACCAGTGCAAGTAGATAAATAGGTACCGCTGCAGTGGGAAGGTAAATGGAGTTTCTGTGTGCTCTGGTTTCCGTCAGAGTGTTCCATTGTGCCAGAAGCGGTTTAGTCATATTGGCCACTGACCTGGAAAGTGAGATGAGTGCCACAACGCCATAGTCGCCTTTGACTGGACTTAACTGTCCAGGAGTCCTTTACTTTTTTGCCTGTGTGGGTTAGAGGTACTGCTGAACTTCAGGAGACGAAAAAAGGTTTATTTCCTGGCATGGAGATGTTCACCATTATGAGATCCGAGAAGCTTTCTGACTCGGGGGAAATTCTTTAATTTGCAGCCAACTCTCCCGCATGTCCTCAAGTAGCTTCTATTCCCATCATACTTCTTGGCCGCAGCAATTCCCTCCCAGCTGTGTGCTGAAGGATATGACGAAGGCTTTGCGACCTTTATGCTGCCATAGAATGTCTCTCCCTTGGCCCATTTGACTGCCTTACATTCCTCTAAAGCAACATTTTGTAGCCAGATTTCAATTGACCCTATTACAGTTGTTGTTGTTGTTGTTAATTACATCCTTCCTTTCCACCCAAATGGCTCTTTTGCTGTTAGTGGATTTGGACAGCCCCCCTTCCACAACCTGGTCCTCTCCAGATGTTTTAAACTGCAACTCCTATCATCCCAGACCATTGGCTCGTCTCTTATTTGACAGCCCCAATCATAAAATCGTAGAGTTGGAAGGGCCCCCAAGATTCATCTAGTCCAACCCACTGTAATGCAGGAATCCTGCCCCTTGGTGGGCTCAAACCACCAAACGTCTGGTTAATGGCCAGACGCATTTACCCATAGCATCACCTGGCACTTTTGATGGGTTTATCTTTTAAAGCAGAGATGGGAAAACTATGACATTCCAGGTTTTGTGGTATTCTCATCCATCGCAGTCAACATGACCAATGGTCAGAGCTCCACCCACTCTCTGGAACACAGTTCCATATGCAGTTCATGAGGCAGGAACTGTGAACCGCCCTGAGTTCTGTGAACTGCCCTGGAATGTGGGTGGTGCTGTGGTCTAAGCCACTCAGCCTCTTGGGCTTGCTGATCAGAAGGTTGGCAGTTCGAATCCCTGTGACTAATCCCTGTGACTTCCTGTTGCTCTGTCCCCACGCCTGCCAACCTAGCAGTTCAAAAGCACGGCAGTGCAAGTAGATAAATGGGTACTGCTGTGGCGGGAAGGTAAACAGCGTTTCCGTGTGCTCTGGCTTCCGTCACGGTGTTCCATTGCACCAGAAGCGGCTTAGTCATGCTGGCCACATGACCCGGAAAGCTGTCTACGGACAAGCACCGGCTCCCTCGGCCTGAAAGCGAGATGAGCGCCACAACCCCATAGTCACCTTTGGCTGGACTTAACCATCCAGGAGTCCTTTACTTTTACCTATAGTGCAGTATATAAATTGAATTAACAACAACAACAACTGTGGCAGACTTTAAACACTCCTAAAGACCTGTCTCTTTAAAGAGGCATTTCATCGCACGGTTATGTTTTATGTTTTATTGATATTTAACTGAATGCTTTATTGATAACTTCTTTTTGTTTTTTATTCAGGCATTTCTTTGTATTTTTGGTTTTAAATGTATATACTTTTTTCTTTTTTAATTATCTTACTGGATTTTATACAAACTCATTATGGACTTTGCATATTAAGTGGCTTATAAGTAATGAACATAAGGATTATGGGAGGTTGAGGAAGGCTGATCTAGGCTGTTCTTATTCACTAAACTATTACTAGAGAGGGGAGGGAGGTATTTTGTAAGGGCTAGATGGGAAGAACCACGGATCCAACATGCGGAAGGAAATCAGCTCTGCTTTGTGATTGTGGGCTCATCTATACTGTTGGTTAATGAGGATAGTAAGTTCCCTGTACCTTCATTATTTCTCCATTTTCCATAGGACCTTCTCCTCTAAATCACTGCCTTCTCACACTTCCCTTCCCTCAATACAGATTTTCTCATACAAGGGATACTCCAAAAGGGATTGGGGTATAAGAAAGTCCAGAACAGGGGAGGGAAAGTGTGGGAAGGCAGTGATTTAGAAGAGAATGGCATACAAACAATGGTGAATTAACAGAGGTACAGAAAGCCTCCTATCCATATTAAACTGTATGGACAAGTCTGGTATTTTAGTTTATGCAATTTGTCCTGAGATTTTAGGGTGAAGGGTGGGTAAGAAATACCAGGAAAAAAAGAAAGTCAAAAACATATTAATGCATGATGGAGTCAAGTAGTTGCACAACTAACACATTACTGAACTGATTGCTCAGTTGCCCAATGGTAATCCATTTTTCCAATATTGTACTCCATTCCAATGGACGGTTAAGGCCTCCTTGAGAGGCTTCTGCATGGCTGGGAGAATGTGCAAGAGCCTATTGGATGGATCTGTTAATGGAGAATTGGTGTCGCATGGAAAGAGCTGGTGCCCATTATGTGGGAAGACTCACATAACCAACCCCATTCTTTTTCATATATATAGACACGGAAGGACCAGTGTGGAGATCTTGCTGGTGCTCTTGCACCAGGCACAGCGCACCACTGCTTCTCCCTCCACTTCATTGTAAGCAGCAGCAGGGGAGCATTGTCACTCCACCGCTATTGCAGTCAGCTGCATTTCTGCAACCTGAATTTTCTGGTATGTGATAGAATCCTACCTGAAAACAGCGAATATCTAGAAGCACCCTGGTAGGAACCTTCCCAGGCCCTGAACAGCTGCATGAAAAATGGAAAGTATTTACTATCAAAGAATCATAGAATTGTAGAGTTGGAAGGGACAGTGAAAACCATCTAATCCATGGGTAGGCAAACTACGGCCCAGGGGCTGGATCCAGCCCAATCACCTTCTAAATCGGGCCTTCGGACGGTCCGGGAATCAGCGTGTTTTTACATGAGTAAAATGTGTCCTTTTATTTAAAATGCATCTCTGGTTTATTTGCGGGGCCTGCCTGGTGTTTTTACATGAGTAGAATGTGTGCTTTTATTTAAAATGCGTCTCTGGGTTATTTGTGGGGCATAGGAATTCGTTCATTATTTTTTTCAAAATATAGTCCAGCCCCCCACAAGGTCTGAGGGACAGTGGACCGGCCCCCTGCTGAAAAAGTTTGCTGACCCCTGATTAATCGAATCCAATCTTTTGTTCAATGTGGGGCTTGAACCCACAACCCTGAGATTATGAGTCTCATGCTCTACCAACTGAGCTAGACTATACTATGAATTAACCTTACTAGAAACCATAGAAATCATAGAATTGCAGAGTCGGAAGGGATCCTGAGCATCATCAAATCCACCCCCTGCAATGCAGGGATACGCAGTTGTTCCATACAGGGATTGAACCTGTAAGCTTGGCATTGTTAGCACCACACTCTAACCAACTGAGCTAGAGCAGGAGAAGAGTTGAATCTCTGCTTGTTGCGCAGCTGTTACATCAGCACAGGAGTCATGCCACAGAATGAACCCAGCAAATTTACAAACTTGTACCCCCTGGTCCAAGAGAAATCATTAGTCTACCTTAGTCGATAACAAGCACCAGAGGAATAAGGCTGCCAAATGACCAGAAAAGGGGTCTGGCATGCTCTTGTGCTTCTAATTTCAGTATCATGTATGGAAACACAACATTGTTGCTGTTAAAGACAGTGCCATGGTGGCTGGTTTAAAACTTGGCAACCCTGCAGACAGAGAGTAGCTCATGAATAAGACCATTTGGGCACCCTCTGGAAATGCATTCCCCCCAGATAATCCGAGAGGAAATGCTTCAACTTTTTTGAGACAGGCTCTGAATGTTGCCGGCACCTTGGCTTGCACTTGAAAAAGTTGTGGGAATGATGTGATTTGAGATTAAAAGCAATAATTTATTAAGATGCTCCAGAGAGATGCACGAGGAAAGCTTATCCCGTGGAGAACTGAACGGATTCAACTCTCACAGCTACCGCAGTGCCAGAAGTAATTAATTATTGCATCGCAGAAACTTGCTTGACACCATGTTGGACCAGGCTCAACATTATGCTGGCAAGCATTATCTGATGATTTGCAAAACAAGTCAGGCCTCTTCTTTGGTAACCATTTCCCAAAGGCCACATCTGCCGGTGGTGTAAATCAAGAGCAGCTTTCCCTTTCTTTGAACGGAGCATGAAAAAAGACCGAAAAATGAGGATCTGTCCCACACCTCTGTTCAGTCTAGCTTGACTATCAGCCCCTAGTTCTGTATGCTTTCATACACAATCGCAGATCTCCCAGGCAAATTGTTCAGAAATTTCAGCATGTTTTCTATCCCTAGGCTATTAATTGTGATGACACATTAAGAGATAAGGGAGCATTAATTTTGGGAGGATAGTTTCATCCCTCTGCAGATGAGAGATATACAACAGAAACCTGCTTTGATTGGCAAACTGAAGTAACCCCCGGAAGGAAGGGGTAAAGAGGTGTGTGAGTTCCTGTGCTGTTGGAGTGCTGAGTCTCCCTTATCTCCTGAAGAAGAGAGGCACCAGCAGTGATCAAATTGCCAAGTAGGGAAGAGAAGATTCTGGGGAATGCATAGGCTTGAGCCGTATGAATGAGACAAAAGAAAGGAATATTCCTTTGTTATTTATCATTTCTTTTAAATGTGCTGCTGCTCCCATCTTCTGAAGCGCAGAGGTTGTTCGAAGTTTGCAGCTGGGAAACTTTCCTAAAAGCAAGCTGGTGGTTGACTCCTTCAACAGTGACAAGGAAACAAAACAAATGTGCCTCAGCCCCCTAGAAAGAGAGTTATGAAGCAAAATCACCCACCTCAGTGATTTCTGCAAAATGAGGTCATCCTGGTTGCTCCCACCTGTTGAAGGCTGAAGGTTTTGGCTTCAGATATGGGTGGTTTGGCAGTTAGCATTTGCTCAAGTGGTGGTTTAGGCATTGGGTAGGCATAGTGTTGGATGGAAGAGAGGTTGTAGTCTCCGCTTGGTCCGTCCAAAAATTAGATAGCCCATTAAAGGGATCCAGGGGAGATGCTTCTGTCTGGATGTCCAGGTGTGAGTGTGGGGCCACAACACTCCACAGGTGCAATCCAGTGGGGGAGTTACTCCTTGATGTAGGTCAGGTACTTGCCCACTTCTGGTTGAACCCAATGTAAGTCCTTCTGGCAGGCTAGCCAGAAGTCATGGGTTCTACATCTGTAGTCAATAAAGATGTGGTTTTACACAAAATAATAGAAGATGAAGATGAAGATGAAGACGAAGATGAAGACGAAGATGAAGACGAAGAAGAAGGAGAGTTTGGATTTGATATCCCGCTTTATCACTCCCCTTCAGGAGTCTCAAAGCGGCTAACATTCTCCTTTCCCTTCCTCCCCCACAACAAACACTCTGTGAGGTGAGTGGGGCTGAGAGACTTCAAAGAAGTGTGACTGGCCCAAGGTCACCCAGCAGCTGCATGTGGAGGAGCGGAGATGTGAACCCAGTTCCCCAGATTAGGAGTCTACCACTCTTAACCACTACACAACACTGGCTCTCTAATAGTTGTCATGCCTTTGGTATGGGGGGGTCTAAAGGGCAGGGGGGACGCCTTGCCACACAAGTTAGTTGTTTGGAAATCAGACAATAAGAATCCCTGGGATCCTAAAGAGCTGTTTCCCCATTCTCTTTAGTGTACATTTCCTGCTTCTCTCTTATTTTCTAATATCCTTTGAAATATCCATTATTTGCTCTTTCTTTTTTCATAGAGACCAGGATGTATCTTTCCTGTGGTGGGCTTGCTTGAGATCAGGTACTCCCTACACGTTATTTGCTGCAAATACTGCTACGCAGTAAGTGTGGTTTGGGGCTAAGGAATCCTGTGCCCAAATGGCAAGTGCACAGTGTGAAAATTTAGCAAAAGGGCTTGAGCATGTCTCAGCTGTGCAGGACCTAAAGCCAGGCACTCATTAAGAATCCACTACATATCTCACTTACGGAATAATGATAGACATGCTGCGCTTCTGTGGAGAACAAGCCCTTCTTGAAATGACCACGCTGTAAGATCTGGGCTCCCTCCACACAGACTGAAGGTGTAAATGGGTGAATAAATCATATTTCTTAAAGCTACGACAGTCTCCACTGTGTCTTCAATTCTCCAAAAGAGCACAAGCCCTGGGTGAGCACCTGGAATCTTGCTGTCACTTGGCAGAAAGTGAGGGTGACTCCCAACTTTTGTAAGAATATTACCAGCCTGGGTAGGGGTTGAGAGATTGGTTCTTCAACACCTTAGGACATGTTTTCCACCGGATTTTGATGAACACCAGTTCGCTTACAGGAGAAATAGATCACAGACAAAGCCATACCCACAGCTTTTCACCTTGCAGCGGGTCATCTGGAGAGACCGGGGAATTAATGCTGTTTATTGATTATAGCTCAGCTTTTAATGCCATCCTTCCGGACATTCTTATTAAAAAGCTGATGGACCTGGAACTTTCCCTTACCATCTGTGATTGGATTAAAGACTTCCAGAGGGATCGCACACAAATAGTGAGGATTGGGCCTGTTACAACTACCTCTCTGAAGCTCAGCGCTGGCACCCCACAGGGATGTGTACTGAGTCCCTACCTGTACTCATTGTATACATATGACTGCATTTCATCAGATCCATCCACTGCAGTTATTAAGTTTGCAGAGGATATCACTATAATGGGTCTAATTACAGGTGGAGATGAATCAGCGTATAGGGAGGAGATTCAAAAAGTCTCCACATGGTGCCTAGAGAACAACTTGCACCTAAATATCAGCAAGACATAGGAGATGGTGTTGGACTTTCGGAGGAAGAGAGAGAAACTAGCCCCGTTGTATATCAGGTGTGTGTGTGTGTGTGTGGAGAGAGTCTCTTCCTTTAAATTCCTGGGAGTTTGCCTTAGTGAAGACGTCACTTGGAAAATCAAAACAACCCAGGTGATTAGGAAGGCCCAACAGAGGCTCCATTTCCTCAGGGTCTTGTGAAAGAACAATGTCAAACAACAATTGATGATCTCCTTCTACTGGGCCACAATAGAAAGTGTCCTTTCATACTGTATAACAGTGTGGTACACTGGTTTGACAGCCACGGACAGGAAGTCCCTACAGAGGGTAGCGAACACAGCATATGACATCATGGGCTATCCTTGGAGTTCGCTAGATGATATCACAGGAGACTGCTGCCTCAGGAGAGCAAGGAAAATTCTTAGGGATGACTCACACCCTGCCCAGCACCTCTTTAATCTCCTACCTTCATGCAGGAGATACAGAAATATAGTCAGCCGCACCAACAGGTTAAAGAACAGTTTTTATCCGTGCGCTGTTGGGCTGCTGAATGAAAAAAAATAGTGGTGTAATTGACTTCTGACAAGCACACAGAGCGCGAACAAGACTGAGTGGGGGGGGGGCTCATTTAATTTCACTGCACACAGGTGGTGTAGTGACAATAAAGGTTTTTTATATTATTATTATTATTATTATTATTATTATTAGAATTAGAATTGGGGGTCTTAGGGATGAAACCATGGCAAAATCAGGTGGGTCGAGATCCTGCCTTGCTTTCAGTGATGGATATGCAGCCGCCTGAGTTGTGGATGCAACTTGGCGTAATGCGATTGCCTTTCAGAGACCAAATATCAGTCATGGGTGCGTGTGTGTGTGTGTGTGTGTGTGTGTTTCACTGTCTTAAAGAGCTTGCAGATTCAGAAAGTGGGCCTGTCCACCACCATATCCCACCAGCAGCGGCTGTCCGTGCTGCAAATGTTTCATTTTATATTAAGGAGAAGGAAAAACAAAAACAAAGAGAAAAACAGTTCCATCTCTGGTTTTATTCTGCATTATTTATAAGAAAGTCATTGTAGTTTTCTTTCTGTGCAGGGAAAATATAGAAAAAAGGCGGGGGACTCTTGTTTACCTCCTGGGATTGTTTTCCTCCCCCTGATTATATTAGCAGAAATGAGATTTGGCCAAGCCTGTTCTGCTATGCCCTCACCTGTGCTGCTGCAGAGTGTCAGATCTTGAAATCAGAACTTCTGAGAACCTGGGAAAGGCTAATAAATGAACCCTTTTGGCTCCAGGTTACAGAGCCCAGAGATGGTCTGGGTGTGCAGCTTAACAGGGGGCCAGGGTGGTTTTCGTCATATCAAAGTGAAGCCTGGCAAGGTTTATTTATTTGTTTAAGAATAAATAAAAAGAGACAATGAGGTGTAGTCATTAGAGTGTTAGACTAGAACCTGAGAGACCAGGGTTTGAATCTCCATTCAGCCATGAACAGCATTTGAGACTCCCATTGTTCTAGGCGCATTTTGCAACAGGGAATTTCATTAGCTTGAGCAGTTTCTAAGCTCTGGGCACAGTATTACGCCTAAGATTTCAGTGAAAGGAAAGGAGGACCTTTTTTCTGCCTCCCCATTTCCAGCTACTCTCTGAAGACTGGAGAAGAGACCCTCTTAAGAATATTAGGGGGCTGGCCAGGGGAAGGACTAGACCATGTGAAAAATGAACATAATATTTTAGCTGCCGTTCATACATTTTCAGCTTTGTATTCTGGTTATATTAAAAAGTGCACCTAGACATTCCATTGTTGTGCCCATTATCCATGTTTAAGGTGCCATTTAGCTCCTAGCTTTCATATCTCAATTTCTAACACTGGCCAAGAAGCTCATTGGGTGACTCTGCTCCAGTCACTAACTCTCAGCCCCACTTACCTAATGGGGCTGCTGTGAAGATAAAATAGGGAGGGGGAACCATATACACCACCTTGAGCTCAAATGTGGAAAGATGGGATGCACATTTAATAAATAAACAAGCAAAAGCTTTCTATTCCTCTGTAGCATCACACACACAAAACCCATAGCCAGGCCATTTTTGTTTGTTTTGCAACCCTATGCAGTCGAAAACTAGCCTTCCTGTTCCTTTTAGGAATAGACAAATCAGTCAATTTCAGTTTCTCAAAACTAAAAACTAAAATTATATTGTTGTAACCCACTGTGGACCTTACGGTAAAGTGTGGGAAAGAAATCTTGTATATAAAATAAAATAACATCTAGCTGGCTTGCAGAATGATTGGTTGACTATTATCAGTATAAGAGATGCTCATTATTATAGGGGTTATTACTACTATTATTATTTATTTCATTTATATATGTTTAAGAAAAATGCCAAAGTGGTTTACGGCATATTAAAACATCAATAAAACAATCCAGAATCAAACATTTCTGAAGAAAGTCAAATATAGAGTATACAGTCAGAGCAACATAATTAACAGAAAACTAACAGAAAACTAAAATGTTATTTTAAACATTTCAAAATAAAACATTACAAAGGAGCTCAACTACAGAATACGTATTCAACACAAAGAGATGGGAGGGTGGGAATTCAATTCAGTTCTCATTTACAGGTAAAAGTGAAGTTACCTAATTTGCACTTTTCAAGACAATATGCAAACCAAAACACAGCCATCTTTCAGAATTCATCTTTCTCCAAAATTTCACAGTGCAGATCCCCAGTCTATAAATACATAGAAAAATGAATAAGTTGGTGTAAAGTATGCACAAAATGCTTTTATTAACAGGCGAAATGCATTAGATTTGAGGATGTTGCTTTGCAAAAACATGCCTATCATGCAAAACTGCATACAGAAGTGTGGTAAATATTGCCCTCAGGTACTGAAGCATTTTCACGAGGCCTTTTTAGTTTTAATTTTAAAAATTGCAAGCTGATGTGAAAATGTGGAGAACTGAAGTCTGGAAAAATGAGGAACTGACCCTGACAGAATTTGCCCATTCACTAATTCATAAATAGAGCAATTGTATTCTGACTCTCTGCTTTGCTCCCTCTTTCTCTCTCTCTCTCTTTTTTTACATTGTAGGTCAGCCTGAGGAGAAGGATTAAGAAACTGGCTACCAAGATGGTAATCACTAGTGGAAATGAAGAAGAAAAAGGCAACCAGGAAAAGGAGAGCAAAGAGGAGTCCATCCTGGCAATGCTGGGCATTATCGGGACAATCCTGAACCTCGTCGTGATCATTTTTGTGTACATCTACACGACATTGTGAGCCGCAGACGCAAAGCGGGGGAGACAGCTGACAAGAGGTGATGGCAAACGTGGCCGGCTATTGACACACGGCTTAATGAGAATTGACTCTGTAGTATATTAAGACGTCATAAAAGCTCTGCCCGAGGGCGTTGGAGGTTGAAGCACAATTAATTGAACAAGACTTTTTTCACACAGTTACAAGCAAAACTCGCATCTCTCTCTCTCTCTCTCTCTCTCTCTCTCTCTCTCTCTCTCAATCTCTCTCTCTGTTCTAGAGAAATGAGTGCAAATCTGTAAGTATCAGCTTTGGATAGGGGGGTCAAGGGAAAACCCCCCACTATGGACAAAACTTTTCAATACAGCCAAAGACTGGACACTATTATAAACAGTGACAAATATATAGCATATCTGTGCCAAGTTATGTTCCATGCCCATTAGTCCGCATCTTCTCTACTCTCCTTTCTTTGATTTACATCGAAGCTAGCAAGCTTTTCTCTCTCTCGCTCTTTGTTTTTCCAGTTTTTAACTTAAAATGAACATATGGTGCAATCACAAGGTAGGGGGGAGGGGAACCAGCTACTCCGCTGAGCTGCCTGAGCCACCAAAGGGTAAAACCTTGAGCAAAGTAAGGTTACCTGACGTTCCTTTCCTCTCTCGGTTGCTTGACATCTGTGTCTGTTCAAACCGATGTTTATAAATATATATTTTTAATAAATGTGCTATATTTTTAGCATGAGCCAAACTTTGGGTGACGCCAGTGTTCTTGTTTTTCAGCCTGGGTTTGTTCCACAAAAGAACGCCCCTCTCTCTCTCCCCTTCCTCCATCCCCCCCCCCCACCTTCTAAATCAGCGTATGCCAAGGGTTTGGGCTTTAGTTTTGTTTCTTTGCAGCAGAGACAGACACCTTGTTTCCTGCTCCACTGCAGAGCACAGACACATCATGCTTACATGCCTGACTTGAAACGGGAATATCAGTTGGAAAACATCGCATTTCATATGGAGGTATGGCACGGCGACCTTTGCCAAGTCGTTTCATGGGCACAACTCTATATATAGACAGACGACAACAGGGGCAGAAAGAGTTGTTCCACCTCCACGCTTCCTCTCAGAGAATGTCAAGCCTTTCAAATATGTATTCAGTTCCCATTTTTGACGGGGACTTCAAGGCTATACTGAAGTCCCATTAAGTTCAATGGGGCTTGCTGTGAGATAAACAAATATAGGATTGTGGCCCACATCTTTGAATGGGATTTAGATTGTGAGGGGAATCTGAAAATCTGTGGCTTCTTCACTGTACTCGTGGACATAGGAGTCAACTCCTTTTGGCCCCCAAAATAAAATATTTGAGGGGGACAGGCCCCTACAAAGTTGATGGGCATTCCCATTCAAATGGGGTGTGTGCACTGTGTCATGTGACTGATTATGTGGGGCAGGGCTTACCTGGGCCCCCACAATATTTTATTCAAGCCGGCACCCCTGCTCTTGGATATGAGTTAAAAACTGGATAGTATTGGTTTGAGAGGTCCTTCCACTTCTCTTACTAATACTTTGCAAGTACTGCTTTTTGTTTCGCCTGCTTTGGACTAATGCTGGGGTTCCCTCAGGACCCCTGTGGACCTTCACACTTTTATGCAGGGGGACAGAGCTCTGTGAGAAAGGATAAATGGCAGTGACAGGAGGTGTGCAGAGAAGTCCTCTTATGGGGTGGCTGATTTTAGAGAGGGACAAAATGGATGGAGCAAAGGAATGAGGGAAAAGAGGGTTTTGACTTACGTTATGGATGGCATGCATAATATCTGTATTATGACAAAACAAGGGTACATAAAGGTTTCCAAAATCATGTAGTAAGAAGGAGCCTGTACACCGCCTGGCTGAGACATAAGGACCTCTTAGAAAGGAAAACCCCAAGGGGATTAGCCCCTACTGAGGTGGTATCAGTGAAAAGGATAAACGTGGATAAAAGGTGGGCTACTTATAAAGATCTCATAGAGTTTAAAGAAAGAAGAGTGAATTGGGGGTGGGGTAGAGAAGAGCTACAAGATTATACTACAGATTGGTTCCAGTACTTCCAATTGAGTGAGCTATTTTAAAAAGATAAAGAAAATGGATTTGGGGAAATTGGCTCAGAATTCAAATAAATTGCAATAGGAAATGATGATAAACGAATCTCTAAAATATATAAACTGTTATTGGAGTGGGAAACCAAAGACAAGATGGTAAAGGCAACAGTGACTAAATGGGCAATTGATATTAGAAATATCTGCCTGGGGAAAATTATGGGGGGAAACCATTAATTTCTCAGCCTGTTATCTTATCAAGGAAAATGTACATAAGATGATGTACAGGTGGTCCTTGACACCCAGCAAACTGATAAAAATGTACAAAAACGGGATCTAAGTTATGTTGGAAGTGTCAAGAGGTAGATGGAACTCTGATGCATATGTGGTAGTTGTGCAAGTATGCTAGAGAGTACTGGGGAAAGTTCATATGGAATTTTTAAAAGATCTTTAAATTTGCATTTCACAAAAGATCTGAGGCCTTCGTACTAGGGATAATAAGCAAGCAATGATATCCCAAAGAAGACATTCAACCTCTTCTTACACACAACCGCTGCGGCTAGAATAGTTTATGCGAAAAGAATGGAAAGAAAAAGAAATACCAACGAAAGAAATACAGCAGAATAAATTGATAGAATTGACAGAATTAGCAATTATGACTGTGAAAATAAAAAATAAAGATGAAACACAGATAAAAGAAGGGTGCAAGTCTTTCGGAGAACATCTCAGGAAACATAACATTCCATTTACCCAGCAAGTAGGGGGGGTATGACCTGCATGAGCAGCAATTAATATTAAACAAAGGAAACACATGAGATCAAATTGGGTGGAATAACAGAATATGAAGCAGAAATAAGGTTTGCATAGAATGCCATGGAGAGATGGACTTGGGAAGTCCTAAGGGAAGTGATGCTGTATGTGATGGACAATGTATGATGTCTGTATAAAATTTGTGGGAAATGCATAAATAATTTTTTAAAAGAAAAGAAGAGAGGGAAAAGAAGACCACTGGAAACTTCAGTTCAAATTTCTGGCAAGGGCTACCTGTTCATTCCGCAGCAAGCTGCTAACCATTGAAAGGAGTGGAGAGATAAAGGGGATCAGTGGGAGACAAGTGGCAGAAAGAGAGAAAGAGAGAAAAGGCAATGCGAGGAAGAGGGAAAGAATGAGGTGGGCGTGGGGGAGCGTGAGAGAGAGAGAAAGAAGGGACTACATTCTTTTTTGCTCCAGCCATACCTACCAATGGCTTCAACCTTGCCAACTGCAAGATCTCATAGCGTTTAAAGAAGAAAGAGTGAATGGTGGACTGTACAAGGTTACCTTGGACAGAATATGGCCCTCAACAGAAAAAAGTCTTCCAACCAAGGGACTAAAAACATTAAACCAGTGTGGGAAGTTTCCATCCAGATCCAATACATTCAACATTCAAGTCTGATACAGCTATAAATATATTGGACGGGATTCACCCACTGAACCCTGCCAGCATATGGGCTTCCTCTTGCGCAGTGGGCTCCTCCCACTCTCCTTCCCCTGTGTACCCTCACAGCCCATGAAATGGGCTTTTAAAGGGTTGGGAGAACCCCCAGGAAAAGCACATGGAGAGAGGGGAGGAGGGATCATTCCATCTGATAAGCTGGTATGCTTGTGCTGATGGAACGATGAGAGGAGCACGGTGTTGAATGTTGCCCATTCCCTTTTCAAGCAAAGTTCCGTAGTAGCAAAGAAAGAGGAGCCATTTCACCCCTTCTATAAAGCAGGATGTGAAGAAGAACTCTTCTGCACACAAGGACAAACGTGAGCCTGAACTTATTGGAAAATGCAACCCTAATTGGAGATAATTAGCTCTTTTGAAAGCTGGCCCAATGACAGGTAGACTCTCCTGGTTATAGTTTAGGACTGAGAAACTAGTGAAAGGGTTATAATTTGGTTTGTGTTTACATCTTGCCTCCTCTGTGCCGGGGGAAAGGCAGTTAACCTCTCTTTGCTTTGGATAATAATGTAGATCTTTCTCGGCGGGGTGCTAAGAGGCTTAATGTTGAGAAAGCACTTTGAAAAGCAAGCATGGGGGAGCTATCAAAGCGGTGTCTTATGACTGTGTATCTTTGCTTCAGGTTTTACTAATTCAACCTGCACTGTAAGAATGCAGAACACAAAGATGGGGGAGAAGAACCAAGTCAGCCAGCCCTGATTCCTTGTACGCTCAAAATTAGATAAGAAAAAGGATATGGGCTTTTCTTTTCTTTTCCCCCAGCAAACATCACTGCCTGGCTATGCAAATTCATCACTAGATGGCTTCAACACCATAGGATGTTAGAGTTGGCAGGGATCTTGCAGATCATGTAGTCTAACTGTTCAGTCCAGGCATCTTGCAACTGCAGCATCCTTGGCCAATGGCTGTGTAGCTCCTGCTTAAACAACAGCAGCAACAGAGAAACCATCACCTACCAAGGCAGTGGAAAGGTTCTTGCCATTAGGACATTTCTCCAAAATCCGTTTCCATCCCATTTCCACCCACTGGTCCTAGTCCTGCCCCTCCAGAGCAACAGAAAAGAAGTCTGCTCCATCGTCAGCATCACAGCTTTTCAGTTATTTGAAAGCAGCCCCTTGACCTTCTCTTCTCCAAGCTAGTCGTAGCCATTCCTTGTAGTACTAGAGCCAAATCTGTATTTACAACAACAACAACAATTTATTTATACTCCGCCAATCTGGCTGGGCTTCCCCAGCCACTCTGGGTGGTTTCCAACAAAATATTAAAATACAGTAATGCATCAAACATTAAAAGCTTCCCTAAACAGGGCTGCCTTCAGATGTCTTCTAAAAGTCTGGTAGTTGTTGTTCTCTTTGACATCTGATGGGAGGACGTTCCACAGGGTGGGCGCCACTACCGAGAAGGCCCTCTGCCTGGTTCCCTGTAACTTGGCTTCTCGCAGTGAAGGAACCGCCAGAAGGCCCTCGGTGGTGGACCTCAGTGTCCAGGTAGAATGATGGGGATGGAGATGCTCCTTTTTATTGGACCGAGGCCATTTAGGGCTTTAAAGGTCAGCACCAACACTTTGAATTGTGCTCGGAAACAATACATTTAAAGCAGTATCACACCACTTTCACATTCACAGCTTCCTCCAAAGAATTATGGGAGCTGTAGTTTCTTCAGGAAGCTGAGAGTTATTAGGACACCCCTATTCTCCTCACTGACCTACAATTCCCATACTTTTGGCACTCGTGCAAAGGCTCTCTAGAAACTTAAGAATGTCTGTGTGATCCCTTACTGCTGCATTGGCAGGTTATATTTCCTCCTTTGCTACACATCCAGTGACTTCCCATGAGCTCAGCTTGGTGACCAGAGCAAAAGAAGACCTTGAGAATGCCTTGAGGAAAAGCAGGCTTCCTTTTCCAACCCTCTGGAAAAGAGGCCATGAGCACTGATATAGCATGGGAGTGGCTAGGGCACATGGACAGTCCGCTCTCTTTCTCTCCTTTTAAACAAATTTTGTTGGTTTTTAAACAAATGCAAAAGCTATTAAACACTCATCCAGCAGTACAGCTAATGGTGTTTGTTCTAGCCATCTGTTATAGACATAAGCTGACACATTCAATGTTCAAACATACCACTTGACGTAACCTATCCATTGAGAATATTGTGTGATGGGTATAACAAGAGCTGGATCTACACAGATATGAAAAATGTTATAAAGTGTATTTATAGCTCCCAGTGCAATTTACCATTGACTTTGCTCTATGGCACCATCTGGCGTCACATTTTTACAGCACATTTTTAATGTTAGAATTGACTTGTGTAGCTGAGTCCTGAGTCTTGATTTTAGTCATTAACATAGTTAAAGAAAGGGGTCCACATTTCTTGGAAGGTGCCTCTTTTCATCATGCCCTTAATTACCCACCTGTACCTGGTGAGATGCTCAGACATTGCTGTATCCCAGATATCATTTTCCCATACATTCATTCCTCTCTTTGAAGGGCTGTCCAGTTCAAATCCAGTTTCATTAGAAAGGAGAATGTTGAAGTTACCCATCAACAGACTGGACAGCAGAATGAGCCCAGGCGCATAGGTCCCCTTTTAACGGTCTCTTCACTGTGGTGGGCTGTATTGCATTTCTGTTTAGTAAAGGTAAAAGCACCCCTGACCATCAGGTCCAGTTGTGGCCGACTCTGGGGTTGCGGCGCTCATCTCACTTTATTGGTTGAGGGAGGCGGCGTACAGCTTCCGGGTCATGTGGCCAGCATGACTAAGCCGCTTCTGGCGAACCAGAGCAGCGCACGGAAACACCGTTTACCTTCCCACCGGAGCGGTACCTATTTATCTACTTGCACTTTGATGTGCTTTTGAACTGCTAGGTTGGCAGGAACAAGGACTGAGCAATGGGAGCTCAGGACTGAGCAATGGGAGCTCACTCCGTCACGGGGATTCGAACCGCCAACCTTCTGATTGGCAAGTCCTAGGCCCTGTGGTTTAACCCACAGTGCCACCCGTGTTCCTTGCATTTCTGTTTAAATTATAGCAATTACTTCTAAATTTGCATCTGTCCCTAAAAGTAAGCCTGTGCAAAATTTATGCAAATATGTGCCTTATAAAACAACAACAACAACCCTGTTATGATTCTGAGACAGAAAGGCAGTTTCAGATCTCACCACTGCTACAAACTCTCCAACGCTGTCAAACATTTGCAGAGAATTCGGGGGGGGGGGGAGTCCCTACTGAGTAAAAATGCAAAGGATTGTGCTGCACACCTGACTTTAAGTGAACCACTGTTCTCCCTTACCTGCCATTTGGAGCTGAAAATAACTGGCCATGTTTTTTTGGAGGGGAAGGAGAAATTTGTGACATGGATAGGGAGAATAAGCCACTGAAGGGTGGGGATTTGAAGCACTGAAACAGCATGCAGAGGAATGATTAACACACACACATACACCTCCTTGCTGTTTCTTAGCTTCAGATTCTCTTCCCCTGGCACTGCGTTTTGTTGTAGGAAGTAGCGCTAGGAATTAGCTTTGCACATTTGCATAGCCTGTGCTGTTAATATCCCCTTCCTTAAGTATGTGTTGAGCAGCAGAGTCTCACTCTAGATCTGCGTATGGAACAATACATTTATTTCTTCTGCTTGTTTCTCTGTGTACATTTAAGTTGCAGGGATCAGTTTAAAAAGCCCACCCCCCCACCGCCGTTCCAGGATACAAACCTCTTTCCTGTGTCACTTAAAAGAGTTGGCATCCCTATATCCTGTGGGTGCCCTGTGTTCTCCATTGTTGCTGTTGGTGGTGGTGTGTGTGTGTTTGTGTGGCAGGGAGAGTAGAGATGAAAACAAACACACAACGTAAGCACAAGCCTGAGGGCAAGAAATCAAATCAAGGCCTCTCATGAAACAGTGTGGAACATTGGACAAATCATTGGCAAATGCACTGTAACAAACACTCTTGCACAGGTGGGACAGCCAACTGTACTCTGTGTGCTAAAGTGGATTTTTCTTCTTCCAGACATACTGTAGGAGCCTATATGTAGGCCACAAAATCCGTACTTAACTATTCAGCCACTAGCCTTTAATTGTTTGTTTTTTAGATTTTGCACCCACAGTTGGCATAGGAAGCGCCTTCCTTTCCCCCCTGAAATAGGAATGATAATAATAATAGGTGTTGTTGTACGGCTGCTACAAAATCTGATTATATGGTCATGAAAACTACGGTGCATTCTCAGACCATTACACTGCTATTTACAGGGGCAGCATTGCAGGTTGCATCTGCTTTTCAGCCCAACTCCCTACAAAACACAAGGCTTTTGAATTAGTGCCACCCAAATCCTTAATCAGTGCTATTTTTCTAGGAAAAGAGGTGCTGGAATTCACCGTGAATGCCTCCCTTGTTCTCTTATACAGTGGTACCTTGGATTACATACGCTTCAGGCTACATACGCTTCAGGTTACAGAGTCCGCTAACCCAGAAATAGTGCTTCAGGTTAAGAACTTTGCTTCAGGATGAGAACAGAAATCGTGCTCCGGTGGCGCGGCAGCAGCAGGAGGCCCCATTAGCTAAAGTGGTGGTTCAGGTTAAGAACAGTTTCAGGTTAAGTACAGACCTCCAGAACGAATTAAGTACTTAACCCGAGGTACCACTGTAGTGGCAATGGTGCCCACCTGAAAGGCTCCACCACATCAAACTAGCCACTCCAAACTAGTCCAGTTGAATTCTATACCTGGAATGATGGGGGGAAGAGGGTCCTTGGGAGACCAGAGCCCTCAGGCAACCATACTCTCTGCCTTCTTAATTGCTGAAGAGCCAATGTTTTGGATTTGTTTTCTTTTGACCTGTGGCTGGCCCTGCCCCCAAGGCACAAAATCCAATCCTGGCATGATGCGCAGCTAAAGACATGTCAATGTTAGGAATGGGTTCATCTCCCAACCATGAAGGTGATGGACTACATGGAATTGGCGCAAATGACTGGCAGAATCCGAGACCAGGGAGAAGAGTCGGTGGAAGAAGATTGGAAGAAATTTAAAGTTTATTTACAGAAACATTGTAAAATTAAGGAATGCTAGAAGGATGTTGGAATGAAGTTATGTGGTTTTAGCAGAAATGTTATAAAATATTAAGAAAAAATAGATTGTTAATTGGTGAGAATGTAAAGTTACATTATATTAAGATAAATTATTAGGATAAAAACAAAGATGGAAAGGATTTGCTGAAATAGCCAATTGAACTAGAACACAAAAAGGGAGGTGTGAGGAGGTCAAGGAAACAAGCAAATGAAAGATAAGTTATGGAAAGATTGATTTGTTTTTTCCCCCTCTTAATTGTGTTTATTTTTCTGTGTTTTTGCTCTTTTTTTCTTTTTCCCCCCTTTAATTTTGTAATCTTTCAAAACCTTAATAAATATTATTATTATTTTTAAAAATCTCCCAACCATGTAGTGTTGCTAGGTTGCACATTGTCCAAAATTCGCTGGGCACCCAAAACGAGCAATGAAACTTTCAACAAATCTGTACGCTCCTCTGTGTACACATGTGGAGTCTTCCTCACTGTAGAAGGCGATTGAGAGGAAACATCAGAAAGGACTGGAAAGGAATTAAGGTTATCCCTCTATTAAAGCCATCTTCACATCAGCTAATTGCATTAATTTGGCTAGCCCAAGACATTTTGCAGGCTGAGGCAAAGGAGAAGATGGCACTAAGCCACTATTGAGATCCTCTCAGGTACTTTCCAAGTTGATCAAAGCTATGGAATGGGTTGAGCATAATATCCCAAGTCAGACCAGTGGTCCAACCAGTGTTGTCTACACTGACTAGCAACAGAAGACATTCTCATTCATACCTGGAGGAGCTGGAGGAGGAAATGAAAAGAGAGAACCCCTTGTACAGGGATTCCACTGCTTGGGAATCAAAATAAAGAAGCGATCGATAAACAAGCTGGCTGCTCTTCGATCACTCAGCTCTGGGCTTACTGCAAGATTTACTGAGATGGGAGTAACTATAAAACAGAGCCCAGCCACCACTTTTCAAATCAGGTAATTATTTATAGCCTTTGTCACCTGGCCAGGGGTACCAGTTCTTTCCCCTTTTCCTCCAAGCCCTGATACTGACACTGGTTGTTGTTTATTTTTTCAGTATTGCTTTGTGGACATTTCATTCTGCATATACTACTCATGTGTGACTGAAAGCAGAAGTGATAGGATATCAAAAAGGAAAGGGCAAACCTTTCCACCATACATCCCTTCAGGCAGACACAGGCCACTAACAGCCCAGAAGCCCAATCTGGCCCCCAAGGGATTCTTCCATGGCCCCCAGTTTCAAAGGGCCCTCCTTTCTTAGTTATTACCTTCACCATCTGTTTATTTATATGCCACCTTCCCCCAAATAACGTGCCCAAAGTGACTCACAATGTTATCAAGAGAACAATGATGTACAGTGGTACCTTGGGTTACAGACGCTTCAGGTTACAGAAACTTCAGGTTACAGACACTTCAGGTTACAGACTCTGCTAACCCAGAAATAGTACCTCGGGTTAAGAACTTTGCTTCGGGATGAGAACAGAAACCGCATGGTGGCAGCTAAAGTGGTACCTCAGGTTAAAAACAGTTTCAGGTTAAGAACAGACCTCCAGAATGAATTAAGTTCTTAACGTATAATCATTCATATGAATATGAAACAATTAGAAATACCGTCAATAAATAGTAAGTACAAAAAAATCAATCCAAATTTGTTTAAACAATGCAAATAAACCAATCTGTTTTGACAGCTTTAAACAAGAGAGAGATTAATGCCTAAGACAGAAATTTAAAAAGTGGTATCCAAAATACTCTCATGCTCCAGAAGATGCATCTGTTTCTAATAGTTTGGATGTAAATCTCTGTCTTCAGATCACCCCATCTCTCACCTGCATGTCCCTAGCTAAAATGTCCCATGCAGAGCATCTGCTTTGCAAGCAGAAGGTCTCAAGTTGAATTCCTGGCATCTCCAGGTATGAGAACCCTGCCAGAAACCCTGGAGGGCCGCTGCCTGTGCTGAGCTAAATGGAGCAATGGCTTTACTCAGTAAAAGACAGCTTCCTATGAGCCTACCTATTTAATTGTCATATGCCTGAATATCCATGGGTAGAAAGTAGGGAGCAGAATAATGGGGTGGGGGTGGGTCATGTCTACCATTTTACACTCTTCCCAGAATGGTGAGATGTGTACGGTGGAACCTTGGTTGTCGAACGTTGTCAGAGCTGCCTCTAGGTCCCAGCTCACAGAGGACCAATGCCAGCCGGTGATAATGTACAAAAGTCTTTATTGAAGTTCAGTTTCCATTTACAAGCCGCAGCATGCAGCTCTACGTCTAGAACCTAGACCGGCGAAGCTCCGTCTGAGTCTCCGCCCCCTGTACACCAGTTTAAGACTCTAGCCTTACTCCACCTCTTCCGTTGTTCTTTCCTCCTCTGGGTCCTTCTGCCCCCCGGGGTCTCCTCCTTTCTGGACTCTTCTGACGCTGACCCCCCTGACTCTTGTCCCTCCTTCCGGTGGGCTTTAGGACCTGGTTCCCTATCCGGGCTACCTGCTGTGCCGCTCGCCTGTACATTTGAACTTGGCGCGCGCGCCCAGCCTCCAACCTTCCTCTCGACCATTTCCGCGCTCTCCGATGGAGGCGTGGTCAATCCTGACTCATCTCCTCTCGCTGGTGGTGAGCCGCCTGATCCCGACACCTGGGACTCCTCCCCCTCACTGCGCTCTGGTGGGGAAGCTGGTCCTGATTTCCAACTGCTGCTCTCTGAGTCCCCTCTGGCCCCTTCTTCCTGGGGTGTCCCCCTAGACACCCCCCTTGCCCTGGCCATGGGCGCCCCCTTCTGTGAATCTTCCAATTCGCTGGAGAGACTCAGGGAATTCCTCGGACCACTGTCATCGCCTACGCTCCCCTCGGATTCCTCCCCCTCGCTCTCCATTTCCTCCCTCTCCTGTGCCTCTGCTCCTGAGCCCCTGACAAACGTGATCCGTTCTGGAAGACTGTTCGTCTTCCGAAACATTTGACAACCGAGCCACAATTGCCGGTCGGCAAAATCCATTGGAAAAAATGGAGAATCACGCTCTGGAAGCCGTCTGAGGCACGTTCGGAAATGGAAGCATTCACTTCTGGGTTGTCGGCATTTGAAAGCTGAAACGTTTGACTTCCAAAGCATTCAACAACCAAGGTTCCACTGTATCTGTTTAAATTCTAGCAGTTATTCCTAAATCTGCACCTGTACATATAAATTGGCATGTGTGTGTTTTGGGCAATTCTTCTAAGTCATGGGCAGTAGATTCAGAATGGACTGCTGAAAGTGCTTCTTCACTCACAACAGATAACCAGTTTGCCGTCACAGGATGTGATGGGAGCCACTGGATTAGAGGGGATTAGATAGGGGGTGGGGTAGGAGCAGGCTGCCTATCAGCAGCAAATACCCACAACCAGTACAGAAAACTCCAGAATGAATTCCACCTCCTGAAGGGCCATAGATGGGGAGGGCTATTGCCTGCATGCCTTGCAGGTGGACATCAGGGAAGCCTTTGGTCTTATCCAGGAGAACTCTTCTTATATCCCTAGGTTTTTGATGCTTTGCAAGACATAGCACTGATATGCAAAATCTGAGTAAACAGCTGGAGAAAGGTTTCTCCTTTCAACTGCAGTCATTCCAACAATGTGGTAGATCAGGGATTTCAGGCAACCCTCAGCCTAAATTCAAAAGTCCACTGTGAGCAATTGGCTCAGATCTCTGACAAAAGTGAGAGAGGCCACCTCCATGTCATACATTTAAAGCACTCTTGTTGGTGTGGTTCGAGAACACTGTCCAACCATCTCGCTTTGAGAACACTGTCCAACCATCTCGCTTCGAGAACACTGTCCAACCATCTAGTCCTCTGTTGTCCCTCCTCCTTGTGCTCCATGGACAAAAACAACCTCATGGACATAAACAACAGGCAAAGCACTGTTATACTGCTTTAAACACCCATAACGTCCCCCAAAGAATCCTGGGAACTGAATTTTTAAAGGTGGTTTGAAGAGACCCCTGGTACCCTCACACAACTACCACTACCAGAGTGGGTTAACAATCAATCCCTTTTCTCAGGGAACTCTGGGAATGGTAGCTCTGCGGAGTGAATTGGGGTGTCCTAGCAACTTCCAGAGACTTTTAACAAACTAATTCCCATAATTCTTTGGAGGAAACCATGACTGTTTAAAGTGGCTTTCGGTGTTTGGTGCTGAAATGGCCAGATAAGAGTGCGAGGGGAGAGAAGAGGATGGCCTCACCCCCATTTGGCTCTTCTCCCAAATACTGGAATGTGCCCCCTCCCAATATTCCACCTGAGGGACTTTAACACTCACCGGGTGGGGGATGGATGGCCTGACCTTGAGTTAGCACACTGAACTTTTCACAAGACAGATTTTGCATATGCAACATGCACATTTTATTTTCATGGGAATCCAGGCATATCTGCCAAGAACTGCTCTCTACCTTAAATCCACAGCATGAGAATTGGACGCTATGGAGAAATGTACAGGTTCAAGTTGGAGTGATGATTCCTGGCCTTAGGGTTAGTTTGGAACCTGGAGTGCCTCACATTCCGGCTCCACATGGAACTCAACCCATATTTATCACACCACTACAAATCTAAATGTGAGCTGGCAGCCTATAGATTTTATGCAGGCTAAAATGAGAGGTAGGCATGTGATTCAAAGAAGCAATGGCCTCCATGCCTAACTCTGCAAGGATCCACTCAACCCTCTGTGCTAATCTGCTTGTGCAGAGCACTCCCGATTCACCATTCTTGCTACCCTAATGTTTCTCTAACTTTGCAAAGTCCAGCAGAGCTCTGTGTGTGCAGCAAGACTTGAGCCATGACAAATTCTTCATTGGTGCACACGCTGAAGCATGTCTGCTCAACACGCTGACAGCTTGTGGGTGCAAGCTGCTTGCCATAACTCTTTGGCTGCTCTGCATCTGTTAAGCCGTTGGCCTTGTTAGAGGGACTCTGCCTTCTGCTTGTCTTCTCCGTTGTTTAGAATCCTGTTCATAGCTTTCCCTTTTCACAATGTGCTGAGATGAGTCTTTACTTCAATACATCATGCTGTCACCACCACCATCTTCTAGGCTGGCGTAAAACTCTTCTCCTTTATGTACAAAGGACCATTTGGAGCAAGCTTGTATTCTCCTGCTCTGGACCTGAACCAATGGATTCACTTTACAAGAAAGGAGATTGCAACTCAACATCAGGAAGAAGTTTCTGGGGGTGAGAACTGTGGAACAGACTCCCTCAAAAGGTGGTGAACTCTCCGTCCTTGAAAGTTTCCAAGCAGAGGTTGGATGGCCACCTGTTATGGATGCTTTAGTTGAGATTCCTGCATTGTCCTCTAAAAAATATTTAGCATACATCAGAAAACTTTAATGTGCAAAGAGCAACAATGGGTGATTATGCCATCTTTGGTTTCTCATTTTTCCAGTCGTAAGTTTAATCCTCCACATTTCCATATCGGTTTGTGATTTTTTAAATTTTAAAACACCCTCATGAATTTTTTTTCACCTAATTATGCACAATTTTGTAGGCACTTTTGCCTAATAGGCTGTGTTTTTGTATGCTATATTCACAAATAAGTGAAACTTATAACCGCACTTTATCCTATATACTATTTTGCGTGCATTGCCTGAGTTGCACTGCAAGATTCAAAGAAGTGTGAATTTTGAATTCAGTTTCTGAATCATTTCAGAAAAACTGAAAAGGTTAGCATGATTTTAAACACAAATTGAATTGAATACTGACCCCACCCCATGCCTAGAGAAGTACAAGCTAAGGACAGGCTTCGTTTTAGCTTTCCGTTATGGGAAGGAGATGCATATAGAAATACCAGAAGTACTTGGTGGGGCAGGACACTGAAATGAAATTAAAACTGGCCTCAGTGCAGGTATGAAGACTCTCACTTCTCTTCCCTGCACCACTAATCCCAGAATCTAAACCGCAGCTCTGCAAGCCCAGACAATGAGAGCGCTTTGAACGCAGGCCTTTTGCCTTCCCCTGTGTATTTTTCCCACCTCTTCTTTTTTATCTTTTCCCTGCAGCATGCCTTATGCTTCATAACTAATAAATCTTCTTTTGCACCTATTTCCCCAGAGTGGAAATGTGTTGAAAACTTCCCTTTCCCCCCACTGCCTCCAGAGAGTAAGGTAAACAATAGCCTCCGCTCTCCCCCAGGCTACTTGTCATCTCGAGGAAGGCGAGGCTTACCCTCCAAGGAGGTGCTTTCGCTGCCTGGCTGCGCAGCGCCGCTTTTCTCAAGGTGATTTAAAACTAGCCCGCCTGCACCTGCTCGGGAGGTTATTAGCCCGCTCCGGCTGTATCCATTCATCATCCACCTGTCTGCAGGTGTAGAGCACGTGTCGGGTCACTGGCTGACTTTTCCAGGGACGGTCCCAGCAAACTTGTCTGCTGATATTTCCCTGATCAGGATGTGACGCAGCCCTTTCAGTGTGTGGTAACTGGGTGTGTACTGTGAAATGGATTGATGAAGCTCCTGGACCATAACCCGGTGTCATGGCCTGGAACAGAATTCCCTTTCTCCAGAAGATGAGATGGGGGCTCCCGAGTCAGAGGGGGTATCATAGAATCATAAAGAAGAGGAGGAGGAGGAGGAGGAGGAGGAGTTTGGATTTGATATCCCACTTTATCACTACCCTAAGGAGTCTCAAGGGATGTGGGTGGTGCTGTGGGTTAAACCACAGAGCCTAGGACTTGCCGATCAGAAGGTCAGCGGTTCGAATCCCTATGACGGGATGAGCTCCCGTTGCTCGGTCCCTGCTCCTGCCAACCTAGCAGTTCAAAAGTACGTCAAAGTGCAAGTAGATAAATAGGTACCGTTCTGGCGGGAAGGTAAATGGTGTTTCCGTGCACTGCTTTGGTTCACCAGAAGCAGCTTAGTCATGCTGGCCACATGATCCGGAAGCTGTCTGCAGACAAACGCTGGCTCCCTTGGCCTACAGAGCGAGATGAGCGCCACAACCCCAGAGTCGGCCATGACTGGACCTAATGGTCAGGGGTCCCTTTTCCTTTTTAAGGAGTCTCAAAGTGGCTAACATTCTCCTTTCCCTTCCTCCCCCACAACAAACACTCTGTGAGGTGAGTGAGGCTGAGAGACTTCAGAGAAGTGTGACTAGCCCAAAGTCACCCAGCAACTGCATGTGGAGGAGCGGAGACGCGTACCCGGTTCCCCAGATTACGAGTCCACCGCTCTTAACCACTACATCACCCTGAGGACCATCTTGGCCTAGTCCCTGTGATGTAAGAATCTCAGCTAAAGCATCCATGACAGGCAGGGGCAGAGGAAGGGAGTGTGGTAGGGGCATGTCGCCCTGGGTGTCACTACTGAGGGGGGTGACAAAATTCCAGGCGGAACTCACCGCGGGGCCTGCAGCACTCTCAAACCACACGTCTCTCCTGGGAGTGACATGGTGACTTGGGAATGTGCAGGCTCCACGCTGCCCCAAACAGTCCACCTGCCACTGTAGTGCAGCTGAGAGGGAGGTGGCAGGCAGACTCCGGAGGCCCCACAGAGCATCCTGGCCTGGCTGGCTCTGCCCTGTGAGTGGCTGGTCCCACCCCTGGATGCATGCCACCCCAGGCACCCAATCGGCTTGCTCCACCACTGATGACAGGTGGCCATCCAACCTCTGCTTAGAAACCTCCAAGGAAGGAGAGCCCACAACCTCCCGAGGGAGACTGTTCAACTGTCAAACAGCTCTTACTGTCAGAAAGTTCTTCCTGATGTTGAGTCAGAATCTCCTTTCTTGTAACTTGAAGCCATAGGTTTCTCCAGAGCAGGAGAAAACAAGCTTGCTCCATCTTCCACATGACAGCCCTGCATATTGTATTGTACAATGGTACTTCTAGTTATGAACTTAATTCGTTCCGGAGGTCCGTTCTTAACCCGAAGCTGTTCCTAACTAGAGGTGTGCTTTCACTAATGGGGCCTCTTGCTGCCGCTGCAATTTCTGTTCTCATCCTGGGGCAAAGTTCTCAACTTGAGGTAACTCTTCCAGGTTAGAGGAGCTTGTAAGCTAAAGCGTTTGTAACCTGAGGCGTTTGTAACTCGAGGTACCACTGTACTACAGTTTCAAACACATCTTTCTCTTTCCTTTTTTGTTTTGTGATCACTTTTCCTCATGCTTTTTTAATTTTATCCCTTTGCTGAAAAGTTTCAATCAAACGTAAATATTAGAAGGCTGCTTGTTGCTGAAGCAACACCAGAGCTCTTATAGCAGCGCCTGGCCTGCTGCTTCTACTTAAGGCTGTGCTGAAGCAAGATCAGAGCTTGGTAGCAGTACCTGAGCCGGCAGCAGTGTGTAGGAGAGAGAAATTCAACAAGTGTAGCTTCTCTCAGTCTCATCCCTGCATAAGAAACTGCACTTGAAGTCAATCACCTTCCTGCTTATCCCCAGAGCACTCAGGGCTTTAGTAATCTGTTTTCATCCTAAATTTCATGGAATGGGAATGCACTTTATACTTCCATGCACCATATGCATATCCTCCAACATTTCTCCTATGAAAATAGGGACATCCTATTCTATTATTATTATTATTATTATTATTATTATTATTATTATTATTATTATTCCCCACCCATCTGACTGGGTTGCTCCAGCCACTCCGGGCCGCTTCCAACAGATAGAAAAACATAAAACATGTGGTTGGTTGGTTTAAAGTAAAAATAAATTATTGATACTTATTCAGAGATATAAAAAATACATACCCATTACAAAGTATATTTTTTATAAGATACTGATATGAAAAAGCTATTTAGTATAAAAAAAAGAATAAAGGCAGAAGAAAAAGACAAGAGAAGGGAAAACCTAAAAAGAGAGAAGATGAGAGAAGTTGCAACAAGTGTTTTTTTAAGGGACTTAATTTGATTTAGCATTGGTCATTTGTTCTGTAATGTCTTCTTTTACAACTTTATGATATTTGAATGATGCTACTAATAAAGATAGAAAGAAGTAGATTCAGCAGTTTAGACATGTTCTTATAATTAAAGGAACATTCCTGTGAGCTTGTGATGGCATTTCCTTTTAAAACTTGATCAGAAAAACTCAGCCTCAGTTACAGCAGCTGGGATTTGGGTACAAAATGCCTTGAGTGGAGAAATGGTGTCCTGAGCGTTCTTCGGAATGTGATTTGAGCAACTGCTCCAAAGTTTAGAAGCAATTTCGCGACTTGACCCGTGCGGCTCACTTCAAAACTTCAAACGCCTGTCCTCTGATAGGTTTGTGTGGGAAGATCCTTCCTAATACAGAAGCGATTAGCAAGCTGTGATGTGGCGAACTGTAATTTAAGGCCTCCCTTCCAAAGATAATTAATCCAGTTAGTGAAGAAAGCCCTAGAGCTCATCTCAAAAGAGGCCATTATCAAACAATTGTTATCTACTGAGAACCATTTCTTTCCTCTCTCCTTCCAAATGCCCTGCTGAGGCAGAGTAGAATATTTGCCGAGTGTCTGAGAGTTTCCCTCTGCCTGAGGGATGGACTGCAATTACGGCACAGTAAATATTTCATTAGAAGAAAGCAAAGCAATAGAGGCACCAATGGGAGGCAACCTTCTCTTTATTTAAAACTTTTATTAGAATACAAGGAGGAAATCTAACAGAGGGATTATTCTTCATGCCCAACATGCCAATCAGACAGAGAGACTGCAATACACTGGGGTGACATCTGGTCTGCAGATGCCTCGGCCCAGTATACCTGAAGGAGCATCTCCACCCCCATTTTTCAGCCCGGACGCTGAGGTCCAGCTCTGAGGCCCTTCTGGCAGTTCCCTCACTGTGAGATGTGAAGCTACAGGGAACCAGGCAGAGGGCCTTCTCGGTAGTGGCACCTGCCCTGTGGGATGCCCTCCCATCAGATGTCAATGAAACAAACAACTATCTGACTTTTAGAAGACATCTGAAGGCAGACCTGCTTAGGGATTTTTTTTAATGTTTGATGTTTTATTGTGTTTTTAATATTCTGTTGGGAGCTGTCCAGAGTGGCTGGGGAAACCCAGCCAGATGGGTGAGGTATGTATAAACAAACAAACAGACAGACAGACAAACAAACAAAAAAAACAAATAAATAATAATTATTACCCACTGAATCCTAAATGTTTAAAGCAGCTTAAAACAATCCACCTTTTATCATTGTCCAAAGGAAGGCCAGCTCCATGATGCTTAAGAATGAACGCTCACTTGGGCTCTAGCTATGGTCTTAACATATACCAGAACTCAGACCCATCCAATAGAGCTGGTTGTTAGAAGAGTCAGGATAGGCAAAAGAAATACTTTAGTACACAGCATATGGTTGAACTACACAATTCACTCCTACAGGATGCAGTGGTGGCTACCAACTAGGCCGACTTGGTCTAGACAGGAATCATGAGCCTGGATTCCTGGAAGTCCTGACTAGGGGAATCTGAGCCTCAAGAACTCCTGATCCACTGGACTGAGTTTTCTTAACAGCACTGCTAGACTAATGGAGCAAACAATTATCAACTGCAGGGGTGGAGAGCACTTCCTGACCATCATCTCCCCATATCTGAAGGGCCGGCTTTGTCAGATTAGCGTGGTTGTGCTTTGAAGGCCCGATTGTTGGGACTTCAAAGCAATTTCTCCAAATACAATGCATTTCATGCTATTTCCATGTATATATGCCTTGTTATACCCACTTTGTCCAAGTATATGCATTTTTGTACACATTACCGGGCTGAAGAACTTCATTGTAAAATTTAGTGTGGATTTAGAAAGATGATAGTGTTTCAGTTCCCATATTGCTTTGGACGGTACAGATTTGGTAGGTCCACCTTGTAATGTGAACTGATTTTAATTTCTCCCCCATCTCTACTTGCTACAGCTAGTAGGAACATTTCTGGTGGTACCGTCCCATCCACTGAGTTTTCCATGGCTGCAGAGGGGGCATCTTTGCCAATGAAGGCACCACCATACCTGGCAGGTGATGAAGGCCGGCAGATGGACACCTCCACTATATCCTAAACCCTTTCTATCAGTAAAGATCAGAAGGTTAGGATTTCTCCCAAAGTCCCCTCAAGCAAACAAATAAAACAGTGCAAATTCATTGCGGATGCTTTCACTTGTTATCTGCTTTTAATTGTTCTTAAACTGCCTAGTTTGTTTTAAATATATGTCATTGATAGCTGCCTTGAGGTTTCAGCATTTAGGTGGATTCTACAATTTCTAATATGTGTGTGTGTATCACTTGATTGTAAAAACAAAGAAACAAACCACTAAGTGTTTTAGGAAAATATGAAGCCTTAAAATTGTCAATAAAAAACTGTTAAAAACAGGTAATTAAAAATATTCAACAGATGGTTAAAATCAACAGTAGCTAAAAAGAAATGAAATGCATGTTACATAAAGGCAACTTTCTTGGGGGGAAATGGAAACTTGCCAAAAATCCAATACGGCATCAAGTGGAAACGATTCTAACTAGTATTTATATGCATTCACACAAAATTCAACTATAATCCAATTACTGGAGGTTATTCAAAGGTTATTTTTAAAGTGCTCCGCAGAGGTGGGAATACAGCATTTCATTCATTGACAACAGTGGCTGAAGTGGGGAGAGGAACTCCTACTGGAGGCATCAAAATAGGTTTGAACTCCTGCACTATGGGGAAATCTTCCAGCAATCAAAGGGTGACCTTCACAGAAACAGGATTCCGCTGTGCTCCCACGTCCTGAAGAAAGAGGAGTGCTTGCATAATTAAAATAAAAATAAAAATGAAGAAGGTGCTTTTTATGTGACTGACATGTTGACATTCGTTAATTATCTTAATCTTTGCTCAGAGATCTCCAGCTGTAGGATGTGATTAAAGCTACTGTTTAAAAGATGCTGTTTATTTGCTTTCCATCCTTTAAGTTGTTTGCAAAATATTTTGCAGTAATTAGGCATTTAACTACTGAGTATTTCAAGTGAGGATTAGGTAACGTGATTCCCAAGAAGTGCACAGAAACAGAACGGAGAGGCACCGAGCCTCTTAGCAAAACTCACTGATTGATCGAGAGTCTCTCCTTGGCCTCAAAAAGCAAGCCTATAATCTATATGCTATTATCCAACTCAGCCCACTATGCCAATACCATTCGGAGACATTTACTGAGCTCTGGAACACTTCACTCCTGCGATATTTGAAAGCTCAAAATTCAGAGCTGTAACAATGACAGGCTTCAAAAAAACCAATGGACACATCACGTCCCCTTCCCTCCACATTCCCTGCCCCAATCTGCTGAAACCTACTAAATTCACTTTATTGAAACTTTTAAAAATGAGTGCAGAACTATAGTGTCTTCTCTTCTGGCTTTTACAGACTATGGTTTTAAGGCTGCAAACCTACAGTATATCCTCTTCCCAGGGAGTAAACAATCGATGGATTTAGAGGCACTTATTTCTCAATAAAGAGCTACGATACCCAGACTGGTTTAACAATCAATCCTTATTCGCAGGAAATTCTGAGATTATAGCTGTCTAGAGGAAATAGGGGGGTCCTGTCATAATTCTCAGCACCCTTAACAAATGACAGCTCCCATAATCCTTTGAGGGAAGCCATGATTGTTTAAAGTGGTACCACAGAGCTTGAAATGCATGTCAATGTGGCCTCTGTCTTTTCCTACTTCTCTTAAAAATAAAGAAATAAGCAAGCAAAATAGAAAAGAACGTGGTGGTTACAGTCAAGTAAGGACATAGCTGAGAGCTAAGGGTGAGCTGGACCATAAAGAAGGCTGATCTCCGAAGAATTGATGCTTTTGAATTATGGTGACTCTTGAGAGTCCTATGGACTGCAAGATGATCAGACCTATCCATTCTGAAGGAAATCAGCCCTGAGTGCTCACTGGAAGGACAGATCCTGAAGCTGAGGCTTCAGTATTTTGGCCACCTCATGAGAAGAGAAGACTCCCTGGAAAAGACCCTGATGTTGGGAAAGATGGAGGGCACAAGGAGAAGGAGACAACAGAGGATAAGATGGTTGAATAGTGTTCTCGAAGCTACCAACTTGAGTTTGACCAAACTGCGGGAGGCAGTGGAAGACAGGAGTGCCTGGTGTGCTCTGGTCCATGGGGTCACGAAGAGTCGGACACGACTAAACGACTAAACAACAACAACAATCTATTTGGCCTGGCAGCTTTGCCATTGTACTGCCACATGCTTTAGAGTCTCATAAGCCACTTTGTGAAAGCAGGGCACCCTCAAAATAAAAATAAGCAAGCAAATAACCCCCATTGCATCTTAGTTAATTTTCACTTGGTCTGATCTCTGTGCAAGCGGGCAGTGGGAGATGCCTGGCGCGAGTGAGACGTTTGACTGTGGAGAAACTTGAGACAGGCAAATAGCATTTTCAAAGATCTCTGATAGAGTTGGCAATTTAGTAAGGCCATGAGTAGCAATGTGATTGCCTGTCTCTACCTCTTTGAAGGGCAGTGGTCAGGGATGATGGGAATTGTAGTCCCAAAATGTCTGGAGGGCCACGTTTGCCTATGCCTGGCCTAGACCCTGTGCAACAGCTACTCATTTCTTTTTTGATAAACTGGTTGTTTGGAAAGGCCTTTCGGAAATTCAGCACTAAAACATTTGCCCCAAGGACTGAGTGCAACCAGTGAAGAAGATGCACCGCTACTGGGCCAGCTGGGCGGCTGTGTCACAAAGAAATGGCCAAGGATGGTGAATATTAATTCACTGTACAACAGGGTGCCGGGTGCGTTTGAAGCAAATAGGTCGCCCTGTTTTATTCCTGATGCTGTTAACAAGCACGGAGAAGCTATATCCCCGGTGAGTCAGTTGTATGGTCTCCAGGAGGGAAACACCATTTGTAAAGTGTCAGGATGGAGAAATTTCCCTCTGCTGTTTTGTATGTGTATATGCAAAAAGACAGCCTGGCAAGATAACGCTCTGTTTTCCTCGGAACGCTCCCTCCAAACTTTCTCAGCGGTGCCCAGAAGACCTGAGCTGAATGATGCACTACATATACTTCTGTGGAAGACTCATTCTCTCTCTTCAGACCTGGCCTAGTTTCCCTCTTCTCTGTTTTGTAAGGAACCTATGGCGATGCAACTGCCATTGCGAACAAGCTTGTTTCCTCCTGCCCTGGAGGGTGGGACTTGAACCAATGGCTTCAGGTTACAAGAAAGGAGATTCCGACTAAACATTCGGGGAAAGTTTCTGATGGTAAGAGCTGTTCGACAGTGGAACTGTCTCCCTCAAGAGGTTGTGAGCTCTCCTTTCTTGGAGGTTTCTAAGCAGAGGTTGGATGGCCATCTGTCATGGATGCTGTAGCTCATATTCCTGCATTGCCGGGGGTTGGATTAGATGACCCTTAGTGTCCCTCCCAACTCTACAATTCTATGTGATCTGCCAAGGGAAAGCCACCACAGCTAGGAAACGCACCTATCACAAGGGGTGAGCTTTGGCTAGCAAGAATTGGGACACTCTGTTGGGCTGCCCCTTGACCTGAGCTATGTTCTTGTTGTTGTTGTTTAGTCGTTTAGTCGTGTCCGACTCTTTGTGACCCCATGGACCAGAGCACGCCAGGCACTCCTGCCTTCCATTGCCTCCTGCAGTTTGGTCAAACTCATGTTGGTAGCATCGGGAGCTCACCCTGCTGTGAGGATTCGAACCACCGATGTTCCGATCAGCAAGCCCAAGAGGCTCAATGGTTTAGACCATGGCGCCATTCCCACATATATAACACTGGCCTGGATGGACCCTGCATGTGAAAACAGGCTCTGACAGATTGAGTGGATGAGATCAAAAGTGGATCCAGCGGTAAGAAGGCAGTTTCTGCACATGCTGTAGAGGGAAGTTAGGGGCAGATGGGGCCTGTCAACCTGGGAAGAAGAAAAACTCTGACCATAAACCTCTGCTGCCCTGCAGAATATCTTCAAGAGAAGAAAAGACTAAGCAGTAAGCCCTACACAAATCCAGGGTGGAATCCATAAGGTTTGCGCCTTTTATGCCTCCTTCTGGCAACTCCTGCAGCTAAGCTGGTGCCAAAAGCATTGCTCTGCTTTCCTTTGGACCACATCAACGAGGCCAAGAGGAGGGTCTCGTCATCTGGGCAGTGCAGGACCTCCATACACATTACCCAGGCTTGCGTCCTAGAGTGGTCACTTCAGAGCTGCTAACACTGTTCCTAACTTCACCCCAAGAGGAGTACTCCATTGTCTCTCGAGGCAGACGGATGCTGTTATGTACTGAGTTGAATAGGATCCAAAATGCAGCAGTCTGATTGGTCCTAGAACAATAGGATTCAGAATGCAGCAGTCTGATTTGTCCTAGAACAATAGGATTCAGGATGCAGCAGTCTGATTGGTCCTAGAACAATAGGATTCAGAATGCAGCAGTCTGATTTGTCCTAGAACAATAGGATTCAGGATGCAGCAGTCTGATTGGTCCTAGAACAATAGGATTCAGAATGCAGCAGTCTGATTTGTCCTAGAACAATAGGATTCAGGATGCAGCAGTCTGATTGGTCCTAGAACAATGCAGCAGTCTGATTGGTCCACAGGAGCCACCCAATTCAGCTCCAGGTGGAAGTGAATCCGCAACCTGATTGGCCTACAGGAGAATCCCGGAATTAGCCAATCACGTGCAGCCCATTGTGTAAATAATGTATATAAAGCAGATATTTCGGGGAAACTTTCATTCCTCCTCACCACTATGAGCTGAATAAAGAGCATGAAATCCACTCTATATTTCAGATGCCAACAACTAGCTGGACCAGTGGGCCTGACTCAGTATAAGGCAAGTTTCCTATGTTCCTCTGTTCATTTTGTATATGGTACTAAAAGACCATCCTAACAGTCCATTTAGCACACCTTTAGATATCAAAGCAAAAAAATGATAATCAATCTTCAGTTCAAAATTTCTGCAGTTCTATTTTTCAGTCCCTGACCATTCACCTTCTATCAAATCCCATATTTGCAAAACAGTTTGGGGACATGTATTTGTTTTACTGCTGTTTCTGCCTTAACCTCCTGTTTCTGTTTCAGATGGAACAGGCAGGAGTGCTCCTTTTCCTCCCCCAAACTTCTGTCTCCAGCTTTTCTGTCACTGTTGGACAGATTGTCACCCGATATTTGGGTATGCAACCTCAGGGGTTCTCTTCGAGAGCTCTCGATTCTTCCAGCTGCCACATATCCAGGTCTTTCCGTCCTTTCATCTCCAGCATCTCCAGCACCTAGGCTTTCAACTAAAGCCTTCATCTGTGTCCTCATCATCTCCTCTCCCCCCTCTATTGCAACCGCCTGATGTCATGTCACCCATCCTGTCAATTCCAAAAATGCCTCTGCTACAGTCATCATCTCCTGTCACTAGGAGCTTAAATCCCCTCTCATTAGATCGCTTCACTGTCAGTATCAGCTTCAAAACCTTGCTCCATGTCTCTCCATCCCTTATTATAGAATCAGACAATATGAGCTTATACAGATAATACATTTTCAAGTGACCTAAACCCATATCCACCTTGCCCCAATCATGCTGGACTTGTAAACTGTAATACCATACTAATCATTTTCTTAAAATGATGGACATTTTATGGTGTAGTATCGCTCTTGTTTTCTGGACTGTATGCTGCTATAGGATGGTTTATCTATTGTTTCGATTGTTTTAGATGCTGTGTTGTTTTATTTATGCTGCTTTGATTGGGGGGGGGGAGCTTAGTGCTTATTTCTTTGATGAAAACTGATATACGTATACTTGAAATACTTGTCCCTGCCCCCTGGTTCCTCAGAATCCATAGTGGTATCCTGGGCTAAATACAGACCATAGATTTAAAGCACATGACTTGCCCCAAAGAATGCTGGGAACTGTAGTTTATCCCCTCACAGAGCTACAATTCCCAACTCCCTCCAGTTCCCAGGATTCTTTGGAGGAGAGTCACATGCTTTAAATCTATGGTAAGTACACAACCTTTATTATTATTATTATTATTATTATTATTATTATTATTATTATTAAAATTTGTATGCTACAGCATAAAAATACAAGATAAAAATGCAAAATACATAATATAAACAAGAACAAGACAATAACCCCCCTCCTGCCCCTTCCTCCCACAAACACATTTAAAAGAATATATTATTGGATGTTTGTCAGCTGAAAGATTGGTTGAAGAAGAATGCTTTCACCTGGCGCCTTCATTATACACCTTTAGGCGCCAGGCGAAAACCTTCCTGGGGAGAGCATTCCACAGAAGAACTCACCTTAGTGACTCTGAACACCTTCCTGAGTCTAGATTGATGGTCATGCATGATCTCCAGGCTGAGCCTCACAATCAACATGGAGGAACAAAAGGGAAACAGGGAAGCCTTGACTTCTTTGTCCTCCCCTCTCCCTCCCTCATTCAGAGCAGACCCAAGTCATTTCCCTGGGAAAACAGAATCTCTGTGGGTAGCTAGTTTCCATGTCTGGAAATTAGTAGCAAGTTTCTGGCTTGGGGACACATCTGGATACATCTTTGTTGTCAGAGGCCTAGATGGCGTCTGTAGTTCGGAGCGTCTTTTGGCTCCTCGTGGTTATTTATTTATTTGTTCACTGGTTTTGACATTTTATGTTTACAAGGAGCTCAAGGTAGAGTACATGGTTCTCTTGTCCCGCCACGAACACAAACACATCCATTTTTATCCTCACAACAATCCTGTGAGGTGTGTGACTGGTCCAGAGCCACACAGTGGGTTTCATGGCAAGAGTGGGGATTTGAATTGTGGTTTCCCTGGTCACAGACCAACACTCTAGCCCAGCCTTTCTCCACCTTGGGTCCCCAGATGTTGTTGGACTCCCATCATCCCTAATGAAAAGTGCCAGCAGTCAGGGGTGATGGGAGTTGTAGTCCAACAACATCTGGGCACCCAAAGTTGAGAGTGGCTGCTCTAACCACTACACACACTTGTGTTTTAGCCAATGGCAGAGTTCAGTACATGTCAGCCTTCTCCCTCAGAGTTCTCTCTTTTTTAAAAAAATAATATTTATTACTTTCCCAACAATTTAAACACTACAAAAGAAAAAAAAGTTAAACAAAACAATACAGTACTATACAAAAACAAAAACACTACATAACACTAACACTAAGACATTAAACTAACAAAACAAAACAGAAACAATTTAAGACACATCAAACAATTTCAATATCTTATCTTTCATTCACTTGTTTCAACGACCTCCTCACACCTCCCTTTTTGTATTCCACTTCAGTTAATTGTTTCAGCAATTCCTTTCCATCTTCCTCTGTTTTCTGTCCTGTAATTATCTTAACATATTCTAACCTTATTTTTGCCATATAACTTCATTCCAACATTTTTCTAACATTCATTAATTTTACAGTATTTCTGTAAATAGTCTTTAAACTTTTTCCAGTCTTCTTCCACCGACTCTTCTCCCTGGTCTCGGATTCTGCCAGTCATTTCCGCCAGTTCCATATAGTCCATCAACTTCATCTGCCATTCTTCCTCAGAGTTCTCAATCAAGGACAAAACCTTGACTTTAAACAATTGCCAGCATTTTTGGAGGTCGTCCTACTTACTATCCATATATGCAGTGCTTTTTTCCTTTTAAAAAATGTTTAGGGGTACTCTCATTTTCCTACTCATATATTTAGGGGTATGCATACCCCTGCACCCCCCAAAAAAAGCACTGCATATATGTGTATATATATGTGATTTGTTTTCAAACCTCTCATCTGTTTCCTTTAACAGTCCACTACTTTCTCATCTATGAGAGTGGGAATTATACTTGAGTTGAGAATTCTCAGCTTTGATCTAGATTGAATAACTTTAATTCCCAGATATTGTTAAGTTTGTAAAACACTTCAGCTCCCTCTTCTGCATTCTAATAATGCCTCCTTTTGTTATACCTCTGGCAGCTAGCATGGAGCTTTCCCAAGTAAGTGAAATTGTTTTCCTCCTTCAATTTCTCACCTTCTAATAAGATGCCTGCATTTCAAGCATGCCGGTCTTATTCCTATTGATTTCAAGTCTTAATGGACAAGCAATTTCTGCAAGCTTAATTGTCTCAGCTGTGCAATGTGTCTGGCAAAAATAAACATCTCCGGTGTATTTGGCATCTATCCGGGCTCTTTCAATGCTCACATTTTGAAGCATTTCCTCATTATCGAATCTACAGTCCCAGACAAGAAAGGTAATGTAACATAGTTTTGTTTCATACTCCTGCTCAAACTTTCCTGCCTTCAGATTGTTCACTTTCATGCCTATTTTGCAACTAACCCCTGTACTAGGGCTCTGGATCTGGCTAACACCTGCATCCTGAACCAAATCAGCCAGATTCAGGACAATGTGGCCTTGGGTTGGATTGAGCTGAGATTGCCCTGGATTATCCCACCTGGAGCATTCCAAGGCTGTCAAAAAACAGAGCTCTGAGGCAGCAGAATGGAATAAGTGGAGGCAGGTGGCCTCTGAAGTGTGGGATGTGATACATAGGTAGCAGTCAAATACAACATTCCTTGTTTTCCTAGAGTGGACATGCAAGGGAATGTTTGGTCCAGCCAGTCAGAACTTCCTGTTTCCTCCTGGGCTGGGACATACTTCCTTTGCATGTGACTAGAGGTGAGTGTGACCTTACCTGTGCAGGTAACAAAAGCACAAGGCATGCAACACTCTCCCTCTCTTTGACTTCCTCTGTCATAGGAGCAACATCTTTTTAGCTAGAGATGTTCTAGCCCGAAAAAGACCCAATATGGAGGCCAAATGGCCAAAATATTGGGAAATATTAGAAAAAGATGGAGACAATTGGAAATTGCAGAGTTTGGAGAAAATAAAGGATAAAGTGCGAGACTGGCTACATTACGCTCAGATTAAAGAAGTTTTTAAAAATGACAAGAAGTTAGGGTTCCAGGTGGAGAAATCGAAATTAGAAACAGAACTGTTAGAACCAAAGACTAAGGTACTTTCAAGAATGTATAACTTGCTGCTAAAATGGAACACACAATATGAAATGGTTAAATCGGCTATGATAAGGTGGGCGCAGGACATTGGGCACAATATCATGTTTGAGGACTGGGAAAGGTTGTGGAGTACTGGGTTGAATTTCACTGCATGTAATGCTTTGAAAGAAAATGTAATGAAAATGATATATAGATGGTATATGACCCCAGTCAAACTTGCAAAAATATACCATCTGTCTGATAATAAGTGCTGGAAATGTAAAGAGAGTGAAGGAACATTCTTTCACCTCTGGTGGACCTGCCCTAAAGTGAAGGCTTTCTGGGAAATGATTTATAATGAACTGAAAAAGGTATTTAAGTATACCTTCACTAAGAAACCAGAGGCCTTCCTTCTGGGTATTGTCGGCCAAGGGGTGGTAAAGAAGGACCGAACATTTTTCATGTACGCAACAACAGCAGCAAGGATACTCCTCGCGAAGCACTGGAAAACTCAAGATCTACCCACACTGGAAGAATGGCAGATGCAACTGATAGACTATATGGAACTGGCTGAGATGACCGGCAGAATCCGTGACCTGGGAGAGGAGAGGGTGGAAGAGGATTGGAAGAAATTCAAGATTTATTTACAAAAATACTGTAATTTGATTGAATGTTAAGCAGGATGCTAGATCATAAATAATTGAGCCCCACTAAACTAGATGGATTTAGGATGATAAGTGAGATTGAGAAAACATAAACCTTTTGGAGAATTATTAAATTATAAATAAATATATGGGACACAAGAATGTAAACAAGATGACAAATTGCTGGTAAAAATTTATAATGATGAAAGTGGGAGCGGGAGATGTGAGGGAGTCCAAAGAAGTTGTGAAACTATGTTACGACATATGTTATATTGTTTATTATCTATGCACTTGTATCTAAAACCTCAATATATATATTAAAAATAAATAAATATCTAGAGATGTTCTATTGGCTTTCAGCCAATAGAGGACACTGGGGTTATTCCCATATGGGATAGTTCCACATGTACTGTATATACTTTGTAACTAAGTCTGCCTTTAGGGATCCAACTGTGAACTGATGATGTTGTGAGTAAACTTATTTTATTGACTTTAAATAAGATTGTTGTGTGTTCATTCTTTTAAGAGGGATAAAAAGGGGACTTACCAGGAACATACAATTCAGTACTGAATTATATGATAGTGAGAGGCTTAAACAAGCCTGCAAACAGCTACCTGCTGTGTGTTTAAAAGGGGAATGCACTCTGCTAAGTAAAGGGACTTGCTAGCACAGGTTAGGAAGGATATTAATAAACAATATATCCTCTCCTGCCTCCCTGAACATTCCACATGCAGAGTCTGCTTTGCTAGTGCTTCCCTACAGAGAGCATCCTGTTGAAGCAGCACATAGCAGGATTGAAGCCTCTGCTCATCACCTGATGAGCAGAGGCTTCAATCCTACTCTCTGCAGGGGTCTGCTTCACCAGCACCCAGCAGGATTGGGTGCAGCACCTCCTTCTTCCCCCCTTCTGACTGCATGATTCATTAAGGTTTAAAATTATTTAAACCTACTGTGGGTGTCAAGTGTATATAAATAATAATACATTAGGGCCACTCTAGATTTGTTTTGCCTGTGATGGTATCAGGGCAGTTATATGAGATGCCAAGTTCAGTACTGTACTGTTAGCACCTGCAAAGGTTTTGGGGTAGATTACTGGTTTGTTTGCAGACGGTGGATATTCTGTAGCTTCCTGCTGAAACCCTGCAACTTTACATACTACAAATGTTGCAGTGCAAGAGTGGCCCTCCAGATGACAATGGTAACACTGGGATAGCAACAGTGGCTGGATCTAGATACATCAAAAAAGTGTTTCAGGAAACGTGTTCTAAACTACATGAGGGGAAATCACGTTGGTGAAAGATGGCACTCCACAGCGCCATCCGCTTTCACAGTGCTATAACACATATAAAACACTTTTTCTTTACCAGTGTAGCTGAGTATAGGGTGGTAACACTAGGGAAGCACCACAGGAGAACAGATAAACTGGAATGATGTGTGGACAATCCAGGATAAATCCACCACTACTGCAATATTGTTGCATCAGTGATGTGTTGTGCAATATGTGCACACACAAAACCACCAGTGGTAGCAATTGCGGACAAACATTCCTAAAAAAACAGCTTGATTACAACTACTAAGCTCCCCTGCAGTGCAAAGCCACAGGCAAACACTGATTGATTGATTGATTGATGATTTAGTAGCGCACACACAACAGGGGTCAGGGCCATCTTAAGCATATCTGGCGCCATGGTGCAAAGCTCCCTCCGGCACCCCTGCCCCCCGCCCCCCCCATTTCCCAGAGTCATCCTCCTCTTTTTAGGGAGGATGGCGCTGCCAGCGGGGCTGGAGGAGGTGGGCAGCGGCTCCTCTGGCGGGGAAGAGGCGGAGGCTGGATGTGGCGTCTCCTGGCTCAGCTAGCCACTTTGTGCCATGGTAGCCATGGCAGGACAGAGGTACTGGGCGTGGTGCTGCTTCAGTGCGGCATGGCAGAGGAGGGCGAGAGCAGCAAGCTGATGACGGGAGGTGCTGCATCCAACCTCCGCCTCTCCCCTGGTGCCCTCCAGAACCTGGCGCCCTGGCACCCCACGCCACTAGCCTCTATGGGTAAGACGCCCCTTACAGGGGTGCCCAGTGTTTTTCTTCTAGGGGAAAAAAGGTGTCGTATTGTGTACCCTTGAGTACCCCTAGAAAAGAAATCTCAATAGGTTATGATTGCTGGAATGTGCAGAAGTCAGACTGCTGACTGCAAGAGGTATTGGGGCTGACTAGGAAAAACTGAATGAGATTTGAGCACCCCCTGCTGAGGATGGGGAAAAAACGGAATGTATTCAGGCCATTACTCAGAGATATCAAGCTTTCAGGGAAAAAGATGATCTGGCAGATTGCAACATCTGGGAAGGAATTAAAAGAATTGTAGGGAGTTTCCAGATGGCAGGATCCCCAACAGTGTTGTTGTAACCTGGGAGGTTGTTTTTGATCACAGGCGTTTGGAAGTGCCATTGCTGGGTCTGCAAGATTACCGCTGCCCTACTTTCACACACATACACACAGAGAGATGAGACGGGCGTCAGTCACCAACAGAATCAGTTCATTTAGCTTCTAGCTTGTGGGTGTCCAGCATGCTGCAATCATTGAGCACTGGTTTCCTGCAAAAGCAGCATGATTTGATTGTTTCCTGTCAGATGAAGAAAGCAAACTCAGATTTCTGTTTCTGCCAAAAACGTTTAATGCGTAAATCTGAGCAATGCATAGGGAAGGCAAATCTGAGCAATGCATAGGGAATTGCATGCTTAAGTGTGAGCTGAAACATTGATCCAACAAGGGGCACACAGCCAATCTCTTCCTTTTGAAAAGTGGGGTGGGTACAAATCTCAGCATGGCAAGCGCCAGGCATCTCTGATCTGGGCAAGCAAACAAGCACTCCTGCAAGTGGGATGGGCCTTTAAGGTCTGTTCACGCTGGCATATTTGTGCCCTTAGTCCTGGAGCTGCCAGCTCAGTATCTGGCTGACTCTCAGGAACCTCTCTAGCAAGAGGTTCCTCACTGACAGGAGGAGCTAGCAGGAGGTGCCTGACTAGAAGTGTCCAGTAACACAGAGGCACACAACCCACTGGCCCCCTCTACCTTAGCCATTTCTCAAAGCCCATCTCCCTCTTGGATCCCCCCCCCCCCCCGGTTGCAGAGCTCCAACTCTCTGATCTCCTCCTCCACAGGATCTGCCCATCCACTCCATGGCATCTCTGTGGGATTCATGACAGCTTGACAAAAGCAATTGGGTGCAAGTGCCTGCACTAAAATAATAATAATAATAATAATAATAATAATAATAATAATAATAATAATAATAATGAAATGAAAGTAATAATGGGTGTTTCTTCACATCAGCTTGGATTTGCCCAGTAATGTGTGCACTTAAATTCCCACCATGCTAGATGCCAGATATCAATTAAACTGGCTGCCATACTTAGAAAGTGCTAGCCCCATCTCTTTGAGTAGGGTGGTAGCCTAGTGGAGCAGGAACTGTCACAGCAACCCAGAAATTATAGCTGCAAGTCCCTGTTATCCAATGTTTCCTCCTATATCTGATGGTGCCTCTTTTGCAACTATGGGCACTTCCAGGCTGTCGGAATTTTGTGGGAGTGATCCGAGCAGACAGTGGGACATTTAGGTTTATACAGTATAAAGTGGATGTATGTGCACTTTCTGCCTGGTGAACCCAATCCACTTTTTTAAAAAAAGAAAAGAAAGAAACAGATTTCCCCCTGTTAAGAAAGTGACAAGGCCATTAGAGGAAGATGTGTAAACAACACCCCACAAGCAAATCAGGATGAATGCCCAGTAAAGACTGGGCAGAATCTAACCTGTGTGAGTCGAGCTTTGTGCAAACAAATCAGAATGAATGCTCAATAAATAGGTCATTTGGAGGATCCCAGTATAGCTGAAAAATCTGCCATCTGGGAACTCCCTCAATTCTTTTTAAGTCCCTTGCAGAAGTTGTGGCCTGCCTGTTCATCCTTTTCTGAAAGCATGGTATCTGCAAGTAATGGCCTGAATGCATTCCCCCTTTTTCGGTCTCAGCATGGGGTGCTCAAATCTAATTCAATTTTCCTGGTCAGCCCAAAGACTCCTCGCAGTCAGCAACCTGAATAAAGATAGATATTCTGCTGGCATTTGGTTGTTTGTATATTGCGATCTGCTGGTTTGGCTGATCTGTAGAGCAAATAGTTGCATCTAGGAGAAGGCAGTGATCACTGACTGCACCAGGCTTCTTCTACAAACAGCAAGGACAAATGTTCAGCAGCTGTTAAAGGTTTGAATACCCAAGCCTCATGGCACACAGACATGACAGGGTAGGATTGTGTGTTTTAGCACACCTCGCTCTGATATATAACCACATAACCAGTGCTTTTTTCTAAAAAATATGTTTAGGTGTACTCTCATTTTGACTCAAGAAAATCACCATTTTATACTTCAAATTGGGAAAAATAGAGTAAATGGACAAAAGTACAAAGATTCACAAAATGTTTAGGGGTATGCGTCCCCCTGCGTCCCCCTAGAAAAAAGCACTGTACATAACCATTAGAAGCACACACCACTAGAAGCACATTTTTAATCTTTCCATGAATGCTGAGGCTTAGGAACAGAATCCAGGCACTTGTATCTACTGGTATTCTGAAAGGGAGATGGCAGCTGTTTCAAGGCACGTCTGCATATGCCTCCAAGTGTCCTGTTTTAATGGCTTCTGTTTGCATCTTGGAACCGTCTGTTTGCATCCAGGACCACAGCATGAGTCAAGAGCACTGGACCCAAAGATGCTCACTCTGCTTTGAGTCAGCCGGGTCACTCCATAACTCTGGCATAACCCTGCTGACAAGCACTAGAGCGTCAGACCAGAAGGCGTGCCCCTCCTGATGTCCCAGTTTTGGGGACAAAGGTATTGAAGGGTATGCATTTGCATAGTGAGTCTGAATGGGTTGGGAAGTGCATGAGTGCATTTCTGAACCCTGTAGCACCCTGTTCCTCAATTTAGCATTTTTCACACCACAGAAGGGGAACAGCCGGGCAGCAGCACAGTGTAATGACCAGTTTAGATGTGATATTAAATGTGCCACTGCATCTAACATGCACGTTTTTTGTTTTTAAAAAAATGTAAATACCTGATGAGGAGTCTGATAATTTTGGGGAAACACAAAAGACTGGGGGCGGGTTACCTTTACATGGATGAGCCTTCAGAAGCCTAAGGGAAGCATGAGTCTTGAGTAGGAGCAGGGGAGAAATTTGATTCAGGTTCCCTTTAAAGATGAACCTGCCTAATGTGCACTTTCCCAGACAATATGAGAACTGAAACACTGCCATCCTTCAAAATTTGCACCTCTCCGAATTTTGCAGTGCATTTACCCAGTGAAGTGCAACAATGCACATACTGGGGATAAAACGAGCATAACAATGCATATAATAGTGAAAATAACATTCAGAAATTCAATATACATGGGAAAATTGAACATCCAAGAACATCTGGAGGGACACAGAGTTCCCACCCTGGAGTATAGGGTTTCAGGACTGGGTCCACAATGAGTCCTGCTAGCACAAAAGGGCTCCCCCACTCCTGTCCCCAGGCATTCCCACATCTCCCCCAAAACCGCTCTGGAGGGTCAGGAAATCTCCAGAAGAGAAGAGGAGGAGAAGAGAACAGAACAGAGTGGAGGTGATTCCATTGGGTAAACAGGAGGGCTTGGGCTGCCAGAACAATCTCCTGAAGGCTACTTTGAATTCCATCCTAAGCCTTCATCTGTTTCAAGCACCTGCCACAGTTGTTTAGAACTGCTTCACTTATAGCAAAGTTCCTTTTGCCACTTTTTTATAATGAGAAAGGAGATTTTGTTGCTTCCGGTAATATATCAATAGGGAGTATCTTGGCTATCCATGTAGGTGAAAAGGAATTGAGTTTTAGCTTCTTAAGTTCTAAAGATGCAAGCATTTCTTATACCTGAGGGCCACCTCTTGGTACAAGGAGAGAAATGCACTGCCTTAAGAGGGACCAGCGTCCTAGTGACAGCTGCTACTGCTGTTGCTGCTAGTGCAACTCTTCTCCTTTGCATGCTTCCTAAACTCATGACCTGGCAGGTCTCTGAGGTAGGGTCAGAGTCATTTTATTAAGGGTTGCTTCTCATGATATTTGCAGTACCTGGTAGGGAAGCACTTCAGTTTCTCATTTTTCCAGTCCCGGGTTCGGTTCTCCATATTTCCACATAATTTTGCAATTGCTAAACTCCTCCTGAAAAATTGTCAGCATTTTGGTGAGAATTTCCCTTAATGTACACATGTTTATATGCCACGTTGCCTACTGTACCCATTTTTGCAAAGCAGTTTTTGCTAATGGAACACATTTATGTATGCAGTTTTTAATGGTATATGCATATTTATGCAACTTTACCCTGTTTGTTGACATAGGGTGGTACTGTTGCTGCATTGTTTTGGACAACTGCTGGAGGGGGTGAAATATTCAAGCAATTCTACCCATATACATTTCTGTTTGTTTTTAAAAGTTTGACAGACTCTATCTGTAGTTCATTGATAACTATTTAATATTTATTTGGGGGCATTTTTGTGTGGATTTAGGTAATGTTTTCTTTATGATTTTATTATTTACACAACTTAGAGATTTTTTGCGCTTATGCAGTCTACAAATCTTCTTAAATAGATGCAATAAATAAATATCAGGGTGTTTTCTTCCCTCTTGCTTTCAACAGATGCACATTTTGTGTGTGTGTGTGAAAGATACAACTAGGATTTATATATTGTAATGTTTGAAGTATGAATTTGGTATTATTGATTATGAAAAGTATTTTTTTTCCTTTTTCCTTTCCTTTTCTTTCTTTTCTTTTATCTTTTATCTTTTGTCTCTTTTCTTTTCTAGTCTGCATTTTGGAAAATACGTAGACAAATGTGTTTACAGTGTTATGTATTGATTTTTGTTTCTATTTCTTTTTTCTTTTTATTTTCTTGTAATATTTAATCAAAACTAATAAAAATAATAATAGATGTTGTTGTTATATATTTATTTAGTATATCCCAATGAAAGAGAGTCTACCATCTTCTGAGACAGTCTGTTCCGGTTTCGAACAGCCCTCACTGTAAGAAAGTTCTTCCTAATGTTTAGTCAGAATCTCCTTTCTTGCAACTTGAATCCATTGGTTTGGGTCTTGCCCTCTGGAGCAGTATGCGGGGGGGGGGCTTGCTCCGTCTTCCATGTGACATCCCTTCAGATATTTTAAGATGGCTATCATATCACCTATTTGTCTTCTCCAGGCTAAAGATGCCCAACTCCCTCAACTGTTCCTCATAAGGCTAGGATGGATTTGGAGCGGGAAGAATCCTTCATCCCTCACTTTGAAGTGTCAGATTGAACACTGTCCAAGAGCATTGTCCAAAATGGGTTCCACCCAGTTATTGTTCTATATGGGGCTACATTTGAAGAGTCTTTAGAAGCTTACACTTGGTCCAGAATGCTGTCCATACCCATGAGACTATGTTATACCTATCTGGCCATGTCTGCTTTAGCTCCCAGTTTGCTACTTGATACAATTCAATGTTGGTTATTACCTTTAAAGCCCTAAATGAGCTGAGATAACTGAGAAATCGGCTCCTCCCATATCATCCTGCCTTCTTCCTAAGATAAAAGAGATCCTTCTCTGTCTGTGACCCAAGTAAGGTGAAGATATGAACAACAATGACAATAGATAAAGCCTTTTCAGTGGCTGCACCAATAGTATATTAGTTTGCCCAATGGATGCCCCCTTCTCTAGCTGTCTTTCACCGACTGGTAATACATGCTTATTCTAGCAGTACTTTGTCTGCTAAATATTATCTGTTGTATTATTTATATGATGTTAGCTGCTCTGAGCCCGGCTATTATTATTATTATTATTATTATTATTATTATTATTATTATTTTCATATTGTTTATTTTTGCTTAATTTGTTGGTGAGCTTTCTGGCCACTGAAATTTGATGTAATTGAAACGAACCATTAATTGTTGATTTTAAGTATACTGTACCTTTATACTTTTTATTATGTATCATTAGTGTGCAACTATATTTATATATCCATTCTATCCATTCTAAAGGAAATCAGCCCTGAGTGCTCACTGGAAGGACAGATCCTGAAGCTGAGGCTCCAATACTTTGGCCACCTCATGAGAAGAGAAGACTCCCTGGAAAAGACCCTGATGTTGGGAAAGATGGAGGGCACAAGGAGAAGGGGACGACAGAGGACGAGATGGTTGGATGGTGTTCTCAAAGCTATGAACATGAGTTTGATCAAACTGCAGGAGGCAGCGGAAGACAGGAGTGCCTGGCATGCTCTGGTCCATGGGGTCATGAAGAGTCGGACACGACTAAACGACTAAACAACAAGAATATTTATATGGCATTTTGTGGTGTATAAATAAATTGATTGTGATCTCTGCCACTGTGGCTTTTAAAGGGATTTTAATATGCTGTGTATTTTATTCATTTCTCCTGTTTAACCCTTTGTGCTTTTAAAATAGTTGCACCTTCTTGTGATTTCAAATTGTAAGCCACCCTTGCATTGTACACGGGCACTAGAAGGATGCGGCAGGAATAAATACAGTTCACAGCACCATCTCCCACTAGGAAATAGATCTATCTCTGGAACGGAGGAAATGCCTTTATAAACTGTGTACAGTCACATGGGGGCAGAAGAGGCTTAGCAAAAATGAACGGCTCCTAGCAACGAAGACTCTAAATATATGCAGCCTTCCCTGCTTGAGGAAAACAGACTTCCCTTTTCAAACTAGAGATACAGAATGCACTGGTGGGCAGAGAGAGAAGACTGTTCCGTTAGGCCATCCTAGATATGTTCAGTGGACCTGCATATGTAGAGCATCCTTATGGAGAAATGCACTGGCTTGTTTGCACAATCTGGAGTTCTGCTTTTTGCAGGCTGGTTATGCAAACAGAGCCTGGCCTTGCACAGTTTGTACATGCATAGACTTTATTCCCACAATTGGCTGAAAAGGAACAGGCTGCACTGTGCGTGGTCATCTCAATCACATTCCTCTCTCCTACACACATGCGTTGAACTCTAGGTATGACATTAATAGTGGGAGTGTGCTCAGCAAGTCTTGTTTTTATGGTTTAACTAGCAGTGGAAGTGAGAGCTAGACCATAAAGAAGGCTGATTGGTGAAGAATTGATGCTTTTGAATTATGGTGCTGGAGGAGACTCTTGAGAGTCCCATGGACTGCAAGAAGATCAAACCTCTCCATTCTGAAGGAAATCAGCCCTGAGTACTCACTGGAAGGACAGATCCTGAAGCTGAGCTCCAGTACTTTGGCCACCTCATGAGAAGAGAAGACTCCCTGGAAAAGACCCTGATGTTGGGAAAGATGGCAGGCACAAGGAGAAGGGGACAACAGAGGACGAGATGGTTGGACAGTGTTCTCGAAGCTACGAACATGAGTTTGACCAAACTGCGGGAGGCAGTGGAAGACAGGAGTGCCTGGTGTGCTCTGGTCCATGGGGTCACAAAGAGTCAGACACACTAAACAACAACAACAAAGCAGTGATTCACAGGGATGAGGATTAACCCCTTCCCTCCCTGCCACTGCGATCCGAATGAAAATTGCCTATCCTCCAAGCTGCTATTAGGGTAGGAGGTCACCATCAACGCTGTTTGTCAGCTAAGAGGGTCTGGAAGTGTGTTTATATCAAAATGTTATTGAAAATACCATGGATCCATTTTCCAGAAATATCTAATATCTCAGGAAAACTGAGGACAGAATATTCAAGAGCAGGGGCTATATTTCAAAGGAGATAAATAAATGAGGATATAAACTTTTTTTGGATTATGTTTTAAAATGTTGGTTAGAGGGCTGCCTCCATCCCTAGGCAATGTTTAAAAACACAATCATAAAATCAAAGAAGACAGAGGTAGTGGGCAAGTGGTCAGTAAACCTGAAAATGAATTATTTCCCTTTGGTTTTCTTTTCGCAACAAAAGTAATCTGTTGTATAGTGAGCAAAATACACTTAAGAAATTGCACACTTGCCAAATTGAATGCATCACCCCAATGAATCATTTAACATCCTGATGTTTATTAATGCATTTAATCCATTTTGTTCGGAACTCTCCTTAAATAAATATGACCAATTGTTCTGTTTTTATTTAATGCATTAGCCTTAGGTCATAAAGCAATCCAATAAATTTAAAAGCCGCAACAACCGCAAACATATACAAGACGATAGTTGAGCAATAAAAGGGAAACTCCTAGAATGAATGGATCCAAAAGTGTATGAGAAGGTCGCATCTAGAAAAGAAATAAGCCACATTATTGTGGAAGCAGCTAACAATAATAACAACAACATTGTAGCTGGCAGTGATTATTGTTTTCCAAAAACAGTCTCATACAGTAGCAAGCCTATCACTGTCAGCTCAGACATTAGCCCCATTGACTTCAATAGCGTTTACTCCTGAGATAAATGTTTATATGACTGCACAGTGGGAGGATTTGTTCATTTTGAGCACTTCCAGACATTGATTTATAAAAGCTTTTACCACAGCTGCTGAGCTACAGCAGTATGTCTCATATCCAATCATAATTTGCACTTAAGATCAACAGATTTGAAAACAGTCACCGTGCAAGTGGGACCTGTAACAAAAAGGTGCAGCGTGCAGGGACCCCTGTTCATAGCGTGGCGATATCTCCAGTATTTGAAGGTCTGTCTAGTCTATAGGGACCCTGAGAAAAGAGAGTGGGTGTGGTCTTCGGCCCACTATACTTGCCGAAGAATAGTGAGCACCTGGATAGCAGACAGAGCAGGCACACAGGTGACCTGGTCACCTGGTCACAGTCTTTACCACCATGTCAGAGCATAAGACACCACTTTACCTGTTCAGTGTCTCAGCCACTGCCTCCTATTCCCCCTCCCAGAGGTTTTCCATTCCTGCCCCCAACATCAGTCAGCATCAGGTGGCCACTGAGCTGTTTTAGATATGTCCCCCCCCCCTCCTTAAGGGTTTTATTCCCAAAGATTTCTGCAAACCTGGTGGTTCCCTGAAATCTGCTTCTTCTTCTTTTTTTATGAAATTTTTATTAAGATTTTGAAAATTACAGAAAATAAGTAAAAATAATAACAATCAAAGAAAGAAAGAAAGAAAGAAAGAAAGAAAGAAAGAAAGAAAGAAAGAAAGAAAGAAAGAAAGAAAGAAAGAAAGAAAGAAAGAATACATATGGGGGGAAAAACATCATTAAAAACCAGAAAACAGAAAAAGAGAAACAAAAAACACGGAGCCAGCATGGTGTAGTGGTTAAGAGTGGTAGTCTTGTAATCTGGGGAACCGGGTTCGCGTCTCCGCTCCTCCACATGCAGCTGCTGGGTGACCTTGGGCTAGTCACACTTCTGTGAAGTCTCTCAGCCCCACTCACCTCACAGAGTGTTTGTTGTGGGGGAGGAAGGGAAAGGAGAATGTTAGCCGCTTTGAGACTCCTGAAGGGGAGTGAAAGGCGGGATATCAAATCGAAACTCTTCTTCTTCTTCAAATCAAACCTCACTTGCTTACATTCACCTATTTCCTTGACCTCCTCACACCTCCCTTTTTTGTATTCTAATTCAATTTGTTATTTCAGCAAATCCTTCCAACCTTATTTTTATCTTAATAATTTATCTTAATATTCTATAATTTTACATTCTCTCTTTCACCACCTCATTTTTACTTAATCCTTTATGTTATTTCCACTAAAACCACATAATTTTCTTTTCCCAAGCTCTTTCTAACAATCCTTAATTTTGCAATATTTTTGAAGATAAACTTTAAATTTTTTCCAATCTTCTTCCACCGACTCTTCTCCTTGGTCCCGGATTCTGCCAGTCATCTCAGCCAGTTCCATATACTCCATCACCTTCATCTGCCATTCTTCCTGGGTGGGTAGATCTTGTGTCTTCCAATACTTTGCGATGAGTATTCTCGCTGCTGTTGTTGCATACATAGAAAAAGTTCTGTCCTTCTTTGGCACCAATTGGCCGACCATGCCCAGGAGAAATGCCTCTGGTTTCTTCTGAAAGGTATATTTAAATACCTTTTTCATTTCATTATAGATCATCTCCCAGAAGGTCTTAATCCTTGGGCACTCCACCAAAGGTGAAAGAATGTACCTTCAGTCTCTTTACATTTCCAACATTTATTATCAGGCAAATGATAGATTTTTGCAAGCTTGACTGGTGTTATGTACCACCTGTATATCATTTTCATTATATTCTCTCTTAAGGCATTACATGCCGTAAACTTCATACCTGTGGTCCATAACTGTTCCCAGTCAGCCATCATAATGTTATGTCCAACATCTTGTGCCCATTTAATCATCACAGATTTCACCGTTTCATCCTGAGTATTCCATTTCAGCAGTAAGTTATACATTCTTGACAAATTCTTAGTTTTAGGATCTAACAATTCTGTTTCCAGTTTTGATTTTTCCACCTGAAAGCCAATTTTCTTGTCCAAATTATAGACCTCCATTATTTGATAATAATGAAGCCAATCTCGTACTTTGTTTTTTAGTTTGTCAAAACTCTGCAGTTTTAATCTGTCTCCTTCTTGCCCCAAAATTTCCCAATATTTCGGCCAATTTGCCTCCATATTGAGTTTTTTCAGAGCCTTAGCTTCCATTGGTGACAACCACCTTGGCGTTTTGCTTTCAAGCAAGTCCTTATATCTTATCCAAACATTAAACAATGCTTTCCTGACAATATGGTTTTTAAACGCTTTGTGTGCTTTGACCTTATCATACCACAAATATGCATGCCACCCAAAAACATTATTGAAGCCTTCTAAATCCAAAATATCCGTGTTTTAAAGAAGCAGCCATTCTCTCAGCCAGCAAAAAGCGGCTGATTCATAATTGAGCTTCAGGTCTGGCAGGGAGAAATCTGCTTCTTGTGCAGTGTGCCATTTTATCTATGCAAGCGACAGCAGCCACTTCTGTAACTATGACATGAAAAGCTGCCAATTGAATGGCCCCTTTGTGTCCATGTGTATGCATGTCCTGTCACAGAATCACAGAGCTGGAAGGGACGTCAAGGATTATTTAGTCCCACCGTTGATTTGATTGATTTGTTTCAATTATATCAAATCAAACACAACTCTGTATACAGTGGTACCTCGGGTTCCTGAGCCCCGTTCGCATCCTGAAGCAAACGCATCTGCGCATCTGCGTGTGCGCGGGTTGCGTTTCACCACTTCCGCACATGCGAGTGATGTCATTTTGACCGTCTGCGCATACGCATGCGGCAAAACTCAGAAGTAACATGCTCTGTTACTTCCACGTTGTCGCAGAGCACAACTTGACTTGAAGCACATTTATCCCGAGATACGACGGTATAATGTACACTGAATGTCCCAATGCAATCTGTATTATGGCTCAAAATAATATCAGCACAAAACATATAAGTACAGTTGCAAGGAACTTGAAAAAATATATATAGTCTTGAAAATTGCTATACAATATAACCGAGATTGAGAGTTCAATAGTTCAATGGTGTAGCAAATCTTGTCAATAAGACTGTATACACAAAAGACTCCAGCTGACAACAAGACGTCGAGGTAAGGTCTTTGTTTCGTATGCCTTTTTCAGGTTACTCCAGATATATTGGTAAACGTCAAGTTCGTGCTCATAATTAGGTCAGCTCCCAACTTGCATGGGCTCTCAATTCCTAGTATAATGCAGTTTAAATTATAAGCTTAAGGCTGTGTACACACAACATTTTATTCTGGGGGGCCAAGTAGTGGTTTTTTTCTACATAGACCTCATGCAGTCTAGATCTACTGTATTTTTTTTAAAAAATGCTCCTGAAAACCAGTGGCATTCATGCTCCAGCACCGGGGGGCGAAGAGCAGATGGGAGCATGGCTGGCGTGCGTCCCGGGGCCATCACATGACACCTGCAGGGGCGTGGCGCATGTCCTGGGGACATGGTGCACCACCCGTGGGGGTGTGGCGCCCAGAGTGGGGGGGGCAGTTGCGATGGCACCCCACCGGGATCATGGTGCCGGGGGCGGTGCGCTCCCCCACCCCCTTCTTCCTTCCCCAGTGCTGAAAACTGGTTTGATTCCGGAAATAAAAGCTTGCCGCAGAATGATTCTGCATTACCCTGCAGTGTGTCTGTTTGAAAACGGATGTAGGCAGTTACAGCAATTGTGGGTGATAGTGTAACCATTTCTTTCTTCATTCACCTGAGACACGTGCAGGGAGGAAGAGACATGGACAACTTGATCATTATTATTAAGTAATGTCATATCAAATTGCCACAATAATAACCAGGATCTAGATGGATGACAGGATGTAGAATTCTTTTTGCAAATACAATAGGATGTCCTTGTTGTGTGGCTATTCCCTCCCCCCCACAGGTGGAATAAATGAAGACAACGGACACAGAGTTTTAGGTTAATGGGCGAAAATGGCCACAACTTTATTGATTACAGGAAAGAAGGGTATTGGCTTTAGGCATTGGCCCTAACCGACTATCCGGTCTGACCGGGAAGGGTTAAACACCAACAGGGGGAGCCACCCGAGATGCATATCCCTAGGCGCTCCCCGAGGGGTTACCGCTCGGGGGCGCGCTTTAGGCCCTAGCCTCCGTAGGTTTCGGACGAGGCGTCGCCCCTCGGAGTCCTTTAACGAACTACCCTTCAAGCATTGGGGGAGGTGATGGCGTTCCTCCCCCCCAACCTCATCTGCATGACAATACCCCGGCCAATGCCTACCGCCAAAACCGAGGGAGTTGTGACGATTTGCTACGAGGTAGGCGAAAAAACCAAGTGGCTCACCAAACCAGCCAATTAGCCAAATGGAAAAACTCCTACCAGGCCCCTTGCGGCGACCAGCCGAAGCCCATAGCAAGGTCAGTGGCAAAACCTAAAGGGCGGGTGACCGCGTCGTCTCCAGGGAAGAAACGGGGCGAGCCAGGGGCTGCCCTGACCTTAAGTGGCCCTACGAAGGCCCGCCCCTGCCGCCAGCCGATTGGCTGGCGCCACAGGGTATGCTAATTAGGGGAATCCCTGTCTCCCGCGAGGCTGACGCCAGCCTCGCGAGAGCGAGTGTGGGCGGGGTTGTGATCCCACAACCCCCCTTCCTCCTGACGATCGGAAGGGGCATTGTGTCCAATTTGACTTTCAGAAGAAAGAGCTGCTCAGGTTGCATTTTCAACAAATATGTTTGCATTTAAAGTGTAGCTTGATTCAAAGACCATCAATAAGAAATTTTGACCATTGACTTTCAGTTCAATGACTTTCAGTGGGATGATGAGTCAACAAGCAGATTGTGTAGTAAGTGCAAGTTAAGTTAGCTAACAGAGCCTATAGATCTTTTATAAAAGAACCTGCCCACAGAGGTTCTTTTATTTTTAAGAGTACCGCAACTACAGCTGGCAAAGGGGCAATTTTACAGGATGACAACCAGAAATACAGGATTTGACAGCCACAAATACAGGGTATATAGCGGTCCATGTTTTTCCACACAGCAGACAGGCGCACTTCACGGCTGAACACGTGCACCCTGAAAGCAAGATTGGAGCGAAATTTGACAGGTGTCTCATGGTGAAGTAGATTAGTAGATGAAGCTCGCTTGAAGTAGGAGTGGGGGTGGGGCTCCGTTTTTGAACTTTTCTCCCCAAAGCTAGACTCGGACTATTTCTGTGAAAAGTATTACTTTAGAAAATTTGATTTGTAACAAAGGTTGTCAAAACGATTTCGGGGCCTCTTGTTTTGGAAACCAGCTCCAGAAAGAAGATTGATTTTTAAAGCAAGCCTACAATGTCCCCCAACCCAACTAGAAGCTGTCTTTAATTGGGTCAGATATTTTGTCCACCAAAAACAGCTATCCTGATGTTGTGTGGCCCCCACTACCCCCAAATAAACAGGCAGGGCAACATTGCTTCAGATCACATCAGGGCATGACTTTATTGATTACAGATGTATACGTTCGGCATAGGTATTGAGTATAACTATCAAACCACGAGCCCGCCTGCTGGAATATACATATGGGGTCAACCCAAGACAATAGAGGTACTATGACACACATCAAGAAGGGATCCCTTGTGGGGCTGCCACCTTGAGGAGTGCTATGGTCCTAGCCCCCACCTGGACATTTGGACAGAAGCAATTCCTTCCAGGAACACGGGTGGCACTGTGGGTTAAACCACAGAGCCTAAGACTTGCCGATCCGAAGGTCAGCGGTTCGAATCCCTGTGACAGGGTGAGCTCCTGTTGCTTGGTCCCTGCTCCTGCCAACCTAGCAGTTCAAAAGCACGTCAAAGTGCAAGTAGATAAATACTTCTGGCGGGAAGGTAAACAGCATTTCCGTGCACTGCTCTGGTTCGCCAGAAGCGGCTTAGTCATGCTGGCCACATGACCTGGAAGCTGTACACCGGCTCCCTCGGCCAATAAAGCGCGATGAGCGCCCCAACCCCAGAGTCGGTCATGACTGGACCTAATGGTCAGGGGTCCCTTTACCTTTAATTCCTTCCAGGTCCCTTTAACGCAGTGCTTCCCAAACTTGGTTCTCCAGCTGTTTTTGGATGACAACTGCCATTATCCCTAGCTAGCAGGACCAGTGGTCAGGGATGGTGGGAAATGTAGTCCAAAAACAGCTAGAGAACCAAGTTTGGGAAACACTGCTTTAATGGGATACCCCTAAAAACTGGAGGGGCAGGCAGAGGCTACAACCACCCCTCCGCCAAAGACTAAGGCTTACCCAATGCCTAAACCACCAAAGTTGTGAGAATTGCGATTAGGCAGGCGGAACCCAAGAACCAGGCCAATTAGTCCAATGGACAAAATCCTACCCAGCCCTGAATATGGTGACCAGCAATAGTCCTTAGCAAGGTTAAGCACAGGCAAAATCCAAGAAAAGGGAAGGAAGGTGGGAGATCTCATGAGGAACTGAATAAAGGAGGTGGAGGCTGGTGGGTTTTATATACTCAAGGTGGACTGACATCTGCCAGCCTAGGCTGATCCACTGCTGGGGCTCAGCCAGTACTGCAGCTTGCCCACGATAGACCAAATTGTGGGCAGGCTATGGTCCACTTCCCAGGCTGGTGTGAGGACCATTTTGGGTCAGGCCGACCTGGGAAAACTGCCCGAGACATGCTCCCCATCGGATGAAAAGGTGTGGGGAGCCTCTGTCCCGCAATGCCACCTGACCAGGAAAGGTAAGCAGACTTGTTTGACTCCAACACCTATAAGCCTGGGCAGTATAGTTAGTGGTCGGGGATGATGGGAGCTGGAGTCCAGCAACATCTAGAGGGCAGGAGGTTAGGGAAGAAAGGCCTAATCCAATATATTGTATATTATCACTGGCAGAAGCTCTGCAGAGTCTCAAGCAGAGCTATTTCAAATAATCTGCTAACCAATTCTTATAACGAAACAGTGGAAATTGAACTAGAAGCAATCAAGTGTGCTCTGCCACTGAGCTATGGCCTCTTCCAATGACCTCCTAAGTCATTAACTATCTATTAAATAAAATATCAAAAGACCTACATGTCCAGGGTATGTTTTCAGAATGTGTTTTTTATTTCAATTTTTGTGTGTGTGAAGTCATTTTAAAATTGTTGGACTACCATCAGCCTCAACCAGCATGCTCAATGGTCAGAGTAAGGTAGCCCAACAATATATGGAGCCCCATATGCTGTAAAATACTGATTGCTGCTGCATGTCCAATGTGTTGTTGTTGTTGTTTAGTCGTTTAATCATGTCTGACTCTTCGTGACCCCATGGACCAGAGCACGCCAGGCACTCCTGTCTTCCACTGCCTCCTGCAGTTTGGTCAAACTTATGCTGGCAGCTTCGAGAACACTGTCCAACCCTCTCATCCTCTGTCGTCCTTCTCCTTATGCACTCAATCTTTCCCAACATCAGGGTATTTTCCAGGGAGTCTTCTCTTCTCATGAGGTGGCCAAAGTATTGGAGCTCAGCTTCAGGATCTGTCCTTCCAGTGAGCACTCAGGGCTGATTTCCTTAAGAATGGATGCGTTTGATCTTCTTGCAGTCCATGGGACTCTCAAGAGTCTCCTCCAGCACCATAATTCAAAAGCATCAATTCTTCGGCGATCAGCCTTCTTTATGGTCCAATGTAAATATTGCCAAAACAGGGCTGCTGCATGTTAGGTCCCATCAACTGTTAACTGCTACCAGCTGTCTGTGTCAAACTGCTGTCCAAATTAAATCTGTGTGAACCATGAACATATCAGTGCAGGTTGTTAAATACTGTCAGAAGCTGCTGTCAGGTGTTTTGTTTTCTTGTTCCAGTATCGATGGCTACTGCATGCCAGCTGTCAAACACTGCAAAACGTTGAGCTATATAATTGTCAATTGATAGTGCTGGATACTAAATTTTCAATTGCTGCTTACTGGCTATGCTAACAATGCGAGCATAAAGGTAAAGGTAAAGGTACCCCTGCCCGTACAGGCCAGTCTTGACAGACTCTAGGGTTGTGTGCTCATCTCACTGTAGAGGCCGGGAGCCAGCGCTGTCCGCAGACACTTCCGGATCACGTGGCCAGCGTGACGAAGCTGCTCTGGCGAACCGGCACCAGAGCAGCACACGGAAACGCCGTTTACCTTCCCGCTATAAAGCGGTACCTATTTATCTACATGCACTTAAGGGTGCTTTCGAACTGCTAGGTGGGCAGGAGCTGGGCCCGAACGATGGGAGCTCACCCTGCTATGGGGATTCGAACCGCCGACCATGCGATCGGCAAGTCCTAGGCGCTGAGGTTTTACCCACATCGCCACCCGCGTCCCTAACAATGCAAGCATATCTGCCACCAAAACTGGCAAAGTATCTTACAAACAACCTTTTCCAAGAAAATGAATTGCAATTCCGCATTAAGTGTACATTAAGAATGGCCACCCAAAAAAGGTATTGCTGAGTTGGAAAACATTCAGAAAACTCTACACTGAAAGGTTACAGCATTTCAGGACTTTTTCTATAGAGCTGGTGAACGAGGATGTGTGACAGAGGTATATAAGCTTATGCATGGTTTGCAGAAAATGGATAACAACACTTTTTCTCACTCTCTCACAATACTAGAACTCAGGGCTATCCAACAGTGGTGTAGCATGGTGGGTCACAGAGGTGGCTGCCCCAGGCAGAAAATTGTTAGGAGGAGCAAAATTTCAACACCTGGTGCTGCCTCAATATAGCTGCACACTTCCATCGGTGAGCTCCATTGAAAACAGCTTCTCCATACAAACCATGGAGTGACCTTGTTAACCTCCAGTTAACAACATTTTGGGATCTTTCCAGACAACAGAACGACTGTTCTTATCTTTGTAGCCGAGATCTCTTGGGCGATGTGGATGCCGTTAGGCAGTTGAATGTGCATTCATATTATTTCCATTTCCCTCCCACCCACCCACCCCTTCTGTGTGGCCCCGGGCACTGGCAACTCATGCTACACCACTGCTATCCAATGAAGGTGGCTGTTGGAAGATTCAGGGCAGACAAAAGAAAGTACTTCTTCACACAGCACACAACTGAACTAGGGAATTTGGTCCCGCAGCTGGTCCCGCACCACCAACTTACATGGCTTTAAGAACAAATTAGACAAATTCATGGATCTATTGATGGCTGCTGGCCACAATGACTATATTCTGCCTCTCCTGTCAGAGGCAGTATGCCTCTGAATGTCAGTTGCTGGCAATCACAAGTTTTCAGTTCAGATCCTGTTTGTAGGCTGCTCATAGACATCTAGTTGGCCACTCTGAGAACAGGACACTGGACTCCATGGCTTTTGGCCTGGTCTAGCAAGACTCTTCTTATGTAAGACAGCCTCTATATGGTGCCCTGTACATACATTACTAGCTGAGGTGAACATGGCTTGTAGCAGTACTGATGTGGCTCATCCTGCCAAAGGCTCTTGTCATCTGTCAAAGCGAATCCATCATCCCCTATAAAATATAAAGCACCTGTCAAACCAAACATGCCATGAACTAATCAATTCGGAGACATTGTTGTCATAATGAAACAAATTGCCTATCAAGTCAAGCACTGGGGAGAATTCAAGGCGCACGCAGCGGGGTCAGAATTCATTGATATGATAGATGTATTTATAAAAGCTTATCTGCATCATGGCTTTTAACGAGGCTTAAACTTAGCATGTCCCGAAGCTGGAAAAGGTACCTGACGTGGCACTGGCATTGGAAGAAAAGTTCTTATTTTTCCCAAGTAAGCAACGGATCTTAATACAGAACTTGGTTATTCACAGGTGGATTTCTTTTATTTTTTACCCACCAAAGTTGTTTGCAGGCTAATGTGCCTCACTCACTCACTCACCCAGCTTTACACTTCTGATATGGCCAGGAACTGGTGTTCCTGTGATAAGAACATCAGGAAAGCCTGTTGGATCAGGCAAACAGTCCTCACACTGGTCCGGGAAGTGGATCATAGCCTGCCCACAAATTGGCCAATGGCGGTCAGGCTGCAGTACTGGCATCGCCCCAGAGTGGATCAGACTAGGTTGGCTTTGGGGTATATAAGCCCGGCCATCCTCCACCTCCTCTTTCAGCCGTCAATCATCCTGTTTGGTTGCAATCCAAATTCTCTTTGCACAGGACCGGGAGGGGGCAGTGAATGGGTAGGACAGAGATGTCCCTCCTCCAAGCCCTGCCAGCCTGCTCTCCCTTCTTTCAGTTCCCTATCGTATCCAGTTTTTAACCAGAGTAGAACAGGGCAGACCTTGAAATAGGGGGCACCATTAGGCAGAGTGATTTAAGCAGCAAAATGCTACGTATTTATTCTTGCCTTTTAATTTTACCAGCAGGGGAGAAGTTGGTGTAGATGGGAATGGGGTCTGCCCATCCCTGGTCTAGACTATTGTGTGCCACACAACTGACAAAACCACCACTCATCAATAAAGCGACCCCAAGCTGTCATTCTGGAGGAAGAAGCGAATGAGGTGGGGAGGCTGTTTGCAACACTCTTCCCTTGTAAACTCACCCAGAGTCCCAATAAATCCACTCTTCCAACCCCCTCCTGCTGTTTTATGTTTGCTTGGCAGAACTCATCCAGGAGGCAGGAATGCAATCCTCTTGTTCAACTGTAAATCAGTTGTGCCCTACTCATTGGAGACTCTGTGAATAGGCATCTATCTTCTCGCTGCAAAACTAAACATTACAGTACAACCGTGTGCCATGTAAGATTGTCGCCTGCTTCTCTGGGTTGCAAAGCATCCTCAGGAGGGAGGGATTTGCAGGAAGAAAGGGGCAGAAGGGGATCTGGTGTCCATTGCCATTCCTATTTCTCTCTGAAACATCCTCTGCCAGCTGCTTTTTCCTTCCGGACGTTTCATAGCTATGTGTATTTTGCAGTGTGACTCTGGAATACTATGGAATGAAAAATGGCTTGTGTTAAGGAGTTTCAGAGAGAAACTTCCTCCTCCCTCCCCACCTCTCTCTCCCTCCTCCACCTCCTCCCTTCCTCACTCCAAGGGTGCTTTTCAAGGGAAAAACAGCCAGTGGGCTTACATTACATGAAGCCCTTGCTGCACATGACTTGTCAAAGAGGCAAATGATACTAGGATTTTTTTAAATCAGCATCACTGCAATATGCTTCCTTGTATCATCTTTCACTTCAAGGCTAGGAACAGCATCTCAACCAATCTGCAGGGCACCATAATAACAGCTGATTCTGAGAAAAGAGGGAATCAGCTACCGTTGGGGAGAGAAATGAGACAAAATTGGTCTCGCAAGGTGCTAGATGCACATGAGAAAGTTGCCGTGATAATAATGGCTGGTGTTGGGGTTGCGGAACGATTCAGATCCCTTCTGCTGCCTTACCTTTTGCCTGTTGCTTTCAGGAGTCACCATGATGGCTATCCAAGTTGTAGTTCAGTGGTAGAACATCTGCTTTGCACCCAGAAGGTCCCAGTGTCTCCAGGTTGGAAAGTCTGGAAAGTCACTGCCAGTAGATGTAGACAGTACTGAGCGAGATAGGCCAATGGTCAGACTGTATATGGCATTTATTGACCTGACTAAGGCTTTCGACACTGTAAATTGTAATGCCCTGTGGACTGTGCTTCTGAAAATTGGCTGCCCAGATAAATTTGTAAACATCATTCGGCTCCTCCATGATAATACGACAGCAACAATCGCAGATAACAATGGCTCTCAAAGTGAACCATTCACAGTGGGATCAGGTGTTAAACAGGGTTGTGTTTTCGCCCCAACTCTAATCATTATCTTCATTGCCATGATCCTACACTTTGTCAAAGGGAAACTCCCCACCGGAGTAGAAATCATATATCAAACAGATGGAAAGCTCTTCAATCTGAGCAGGCTGAAAGCAAAGAGTAAGGTTACCGTAACTTCCATTATAGAGCTTCAGTATGCTGATGACAATGGAGTGTGTGCACACTCAGAGGATGACCTCCAAAACATCCTAAATATTTTTGCAGAAGCTTATGAAAAGCTTGGCCTATCACTCAACATCCAAAAAAACCAAAGTGCTGCACCAACAAGTACTAAATAACCCCTCTGCAGCACCACAAATCCAACTCAATGGTGTAACGTTGGAAAATGTCGATCACTTCTCCTACCTAGGCAGTTATCTTTCCACAAGGGCCAACATTGATGCCGAAATCCAGCATTGTGTGGCTATTCCCTCCCCCCCACAGGTGGAATAAATGAAGACAACGGACACAGAGTTTTTAGGTTAATGGGCGAAAATGGCCACAACTTTATTGATTACAGGAAAGAAGGGTATTGGCTTTAGGCATTGGCCCTAACCGACTATCCGGTCTGACCGGGAAGGGTTAAACACCAACAGGGGGAGCCACCCGAGATGCATATCCCTAGGCGCTCCCCGAGGGGTTACCGCTCGGGGGCGCGCTTTAGGCCCTAGCCTCCGTAGGTTTCGGACGAGGCGTCGCCCCTCGGAGTCCTTTAACGAACTACCCTTCAAGCATTGGGGGAGGTGATGGCGTTCCTCCCCCCCAACCTCATCTGCATGATAATACCCCGGCCAATGCCTACCGCCAAAACCGAGGGAGTTGTGATGATTTGCTACGAGGTAGGCGAAAAAACCAAGTGGCTCACCAAACCAGCCAATTAGCCAAATGGAAAAACTCCTACCAGGCCCCTTGCGGCGACCAGCCGAAGCCCATAGCAAAGTCAGTGGCAAAACCTAAAGGGCGGGTGGGTGGGAAACCGCGTCGTCTCCAGGGAAGAAAGGGGGCGAGCCAGGGGCTGCCCTGACCTTAAGTGGCCCTACGAAGGCCCGCCCCTGCCGCCAGCCGATTGGCTGGCGCCACAGGGTATGCTAATTGAGGGAATCCCTGTCTCCTGCGAGGCTGACGCCAGCCTCGCGAGAGCGAGTGTGGGCGGGGTCGTGATCCCACAACCCCCCCTCCTCCTGAAGGTCGGAAGGGGCATTGCCTGAGCTCTGTGAGTGTGGCTTTCTCCCGATTGAAGTGCAGAGTGTTTGAGGACCGGGACATTCACAGGGAAAGCAAAATGCTTGTTTACAAAGCTATTGTACTACCAACCTTACTATATGCTTGTGAAACATGGACCACTTATAAACGCCATCTCCAACTCCTCGAAAGATTCCATCAACGGTGTCTCCAAAAAATTTTACACATCACTTGGGAAGACAGGCAAACTAATATCAGTGTACTGGAAGAAGCAAAGATCACCAGTGTTGAAGCAATGATTCTTCAACATCAACTTCATTGGACTGGTCATGTTGTGCGGATGCCTGATGATCGTCTTCCAAAGCAACTACTCTATTCTGAACTTAAAAATGGAAAGCGTAATGCTGATGGTCAGCAAAAGAGGTTTAAAGACCATCTCAAGGCAAATCTTTAAAAAAAAATGTAGTATAAACACTGACAACTGGGAAACACTGGCCTGCGAGTGCTGCAGTTGGAGAATAGCCTTTACGAAAGGTGTCATGGGATTTGAAGACACTCAAACTCGGGACACAAGGGACAAACATGCTAAAAGGAAGGCACGCTTGGCAAATCCACACCGTGATCAACTCCCGCCTGGAAACCAATGTCCCCACTGTGGAAGGACATGTGGATCCAGAATTGGCCTCCACAGTCACTTACGGACTCATTGTTAAAACCATGTTTATGGAAGACAATCTTACTTGGCTACAGGTGATCACCAAAGAAGAAGACTTCTGTTAGGAAGCCTGTCATTTGCAGAAGGTGGTATCAGCTTCTCCAAGAAAACATCTGGAGCAATGGACTCTGATCCAGGCTCAGGAACGCAATACCTCATGGACCGCCTCTTTCCATATCAACCTACCTGGACCCTGAAATCATCTTCTAAGGCCCTTCTTCGTGTGCCTCCTCCTTGAGAGGTCTGGAGTGTGGCAATGCAAGAACAGGCATTCTCTGCAGTGGCTCCCCATCTATGGAATGCTCTCCCCAAAGAAGTTCGCCAGGCGCCTTCATTATACACCTTTAGGCATCAGGCAAAAATGTTCCTTTTTAACCAGGCCTTTGGTTGACCTGATCAACATCCTATGCCCTTTTAAAATGTGGCTTTTTGGGGGAGGTATTATTGGGTTATTGTTTTTATTTTAATTTTATTTATTGTGATCTTTTTTGTGAACTGCCCTGAGACCTCCGTGCATAGGGCATTATATAAATTTAATAAATAAATAATAATCCAGAGTCCTAAAAATGCCAGTGTTCTGGCTGGCGCTTTACAGTGCACGTCCTTAAGTCTGAATTGCCCACAGACCCAGGACAAGGATTAAATATCCTTTTGATGGTGCTGTATTGAGAAACAGTCCTTGCTGATCTACTGTAAATCACCCAGAGAACCATCTGTAGATCTCCATTGACCTTCTACTTATCTCTGGTCTAGGTGAGGCCATAAAACTGGGCCAGGCTACACAAAGAGATTCATTAACTCCAGGGTTCCAATTAAGCTAATTTATTTAGGAACAAATGAGAAAATCGATTCCAAAATGGGGGGGGGGGAATAAAACAAAACACAAGAGTTAACTAGCTAACCTTTATATGTGAGCCAAAAATAGAACAGTGTGCATTTCAAAAGAGCTTACAAGCAGGGCCTGGGTGTCTACAGGCAAAGAGTCAGGCCTCTTGACCAATCCCAAGAAGAGCCAGGAGAGGTGGGCACTGGAATTCCAATGGTCCAATCAAATAGCTCCAAATGGCCATGGTCTTTGGTACATCCTGCGCATTCCTTTAGATAACAATTTGCTGAGTCATGCCAAGGCCTTCCGCTGATTCAGATTGTGGTGCCTACAGATGCCTGGGCAGGCCTATGCATAGTTTTAGCTCAGAGGCTTGCTATAGGAAAGAGGGAGGGACCACTGGTTCATCACAAAGGCCAGATGTCGAGATGAGTTGGGGCCTTTCTTGTAGGGCGAGGCTGGAGAATCTTTTCCAGCCTGAGTGAAGCATTCCTTCCAAGGGGAACCTTCCAGTGGGGTTCTCTATTCCAGTATGGAGGGGTAACAGATACAAAGCCGTATCCTATTCTGAATAGGATGCCTCGCAAGAAAAGGGAAAAGTTGACAGCTATAAACAGATATGCTTCTTACCTCTGTAAAAAAAGTAAAGGACCCCTGACCGTTAAGTCCAGTTGCAAACGACTCTGGGGTTGCGGCAATCATCTCACTTTAGTGGCCGAGGGAGCCAGCGTTTGTCCACAGACAGTTTTTCCGGGTCATGTGGCCAGCATGACTAAGCCACTTCTGGCGAAACCAAAGCAGCGCACGGAAATGCCGTTTACCTTCCTGCTGGAGTGGTACCTATTTATCTACTTGCACTTTGATGTGCTTTTGGACTGCTAGGTGGGCAGGGGCAGGGACCAAGGAACGGGAGCTCACCCCGTGGCAGAGATTCTTACTTCTGTACAGTAGACTAAATTCCAGCTGTGCAAAAGCCAGAGGTTTGCACACCCTTCCATCCTGGCACTATTGCAGTTCAAGGACACATAACAGCCAGCCAAAAATATTTTGAAGGGGCTGCAGAGCAGGACCAGTGAGAGGTGTGGACTGGGAAAGGGAGTGTTGCCTAGTCAGAGCCCCAAGGGCAGACAGGGAACTGGGGGGGGGGGCTGCATTTGGCCACCAGGCCTGAGGTTCCCAACCTTTGGCCTAGTGGACCCTACTACATGTTCCCTACCCCACCAAGATTCAGGTGGACCTTGCCTTACAGGAGCTCTGCCATTCTGAAAATACTAGTTTCCTTTGTCAGGCTTTTAAGCAAGAATATACATACAGTGGTACCTTGGGTTAAGTACTTAATTCGTTCCGGAGGTCTATTCTTAACCTGAAACTGTTCTTAACCTGAAGCACCACTTTAGCTAATGGGGCCTCCCGCTGCCACCGCTCCGCCAGAGCACGATTTCTGTTCTCATCCTGAAGCAAAGTTCTTAACCCGAGGTACTATTTCTGGGTTAGCGGAGTCTGTAACCTGAAGCGTATGTAACCTGAAGCATATGTAACCTGAGGTACCACTATATTTCATCTTCCCGGGGGTCCTTTTTTGCTGTTTGAGGCAAGATCTCTGCCGTGTTCTCCTTTTTATTCTTATATGATTTTTTCCCGGCTTAAATTTTGTGTTTACTGTGCTCTTATCTTGCAATCCCCCTGGAAGGCCCTTTTGATGGAAAAGGTGGCACTGAAAGCAGATGAACAAAAGAGAAGGGGCAAAGAGCACCAGCTTCTTCTCCCTGCATTTTCACTTCACAGATCCTGCAACAATGTTCTGGTGCATTTCCCCCCATTGTTCCCCTAAAATACCTGTGCAGGCACATTTCTGTCACATTACGCGGGTGGGCGGCTGGGAATTCCATCAAATTACCGATTATTTATTCAGGTCCCTAAGTGGTGCTGAAGGATGAATGAAAAATGTAAAGAGTTCCTTAAGTGCATTTTCTTCTGGCAATTCAATCCAATCAGGCTCTGGTATTAAAAATTCAGCATCTCTCGTCTGCTTTCTGTTGTAAGGAAACAACAGGGGAGGGGCGGTTTGCCAGACATTCTGCACTCTGTCTCCAGGCAGGGCTCCTCAGATCCATTTGGACGGGGCTCACCAAAGGCAGCAAACCTCCAGATGCTTCGCTTGGGTGAATCCCATGGGGCTCCCTAGTGCAAAACACAGAACACAATAAAAATGGGATGGTGTTCATGTAGGGACAGTGTTTAATTGACAACACTGTACATGAATTTAAAGGTTACCACTCAGGATACAGATTTATTTTGTGTTAAGTGTGATGGGTATTCAGCTAGGTTTTACTCAGAGAATAGGCCCACTGAAATTAATGAACATGGCTAAGTTGGGGCCATTCGTTTTGTTAAAAGAATCCTAAGGTCTCAAATATAAATTAAATGTTCATAAATGCACAAGGCGAACACATGCGTAAGTATATAAACCACATGTCTGAAATAGTACAGCAATCCTGACTCTCCCAAATTGACCTCAAATATTTCTCTGCAAGGAGAAGGGAAATGGGAACCCCACCCCCCATGTCTTTGCTTACAGATCCTGTTTAAAGGACGTATTTGTGTATGAATAGGGTGAGCTTGTGACCTGGATTCAGGAACTAAACTATTAACCATCACAAAAGAATGGCCAGGCTGCCCAGGTAAAGCAATCAGTGACTATTATCAAGTACCCTGGCAAGCAGGATTTCTGTTGTAGACCACCTCCTTCAGTAATGTATGTGTGATGTTTCAGGGGGGTGGTCTTGGGCTACAGGGTGTTGTTGTTGTTTAGTTGTTTAGTCGTGTTTGACTCTTCGTGACCCCATGGACCAGAGCACGCCAGGCACTCCTGTCTTCCCCTGCCTCCAGCAGTTTAGTCAAACTCATGTTGGTAGCTTCCTGTCACAAAGGAGCCTCTACTGAGGCAAGATGGACACCGAGGAAGCCTCTCTGTGGAGAAGGACATGGAGATGCCAGCAGTAGCCTGAACAAACCTCGCTGGCCCTGCCCACTTGTAGAAGCACACATTTACTTGCCCAGAGCAGGAATGCTTGCCATTTGCTATGTTAACAATATCACCAGATCTATACATTTATTAAACACTGGCAGAAATAGAAACCCAAGTTCGAATTCTTCTGGCAGCAAGGGCCAGGACACACTCTGTATAGCCTACCTTTCAACCAATAAGAATTGCCGGGATGATAATAATAATAATAATAATAATAATAATAATAATAATAATAATTTTTATTATTTGTATGCTGCCCATCTGACTGGGTTGCCCCAGCTACTCTGGGTAGCTCCCAACAGAATATTAAAAACACGATAAAACATCAAACATTAAAAACTTCCCTAAACAGAGCTGCCTTCAGATGTCTTCAAAAAGTCTAACAGTTGTTTATTTCCTTGACAACTGATGTGAGGGCATTTCATGGGGCAGTTGTGACTACTGAGAAGGCCCTCTTCCTTTGCCCTATTGAAAGATTAAAGAGGGGGGCAGACAAAAATGGTCCTAGCTATGATGGGGACTAAGGCACTAGCAGAAGAGACTTGGAAAAAAGCTAGACAAATACATGAAGCATGTGAAGGTGTGAGGGAGGAAACTGAGGACTGGTGGTTCCCCTGTTTTCTGGGTCTGCCCCACTACCAGACCTTCACTTCTCTAGTCCAGAGGCAGAATACAATTGTGGGTGGATGGTTCTCTCCATCTTGTGAGATTAAAAACAGGGAACTTTGCTAACTGGGCCATAAGTCCCATCCAGCAAGCTACCAGTAATCCTTGCATTCCAAATGTTTGTATTGTTTAAAAGAGGTCTAAGAAAGGAGAAATTTGAATTGCTTTGGAGACTAGAACACGACATACAGAAACGCAAACACACATAAATACAAGCACATTTTTTTAAAAATCCTCTTTGGAAGCCAGACTCAATTGTCAAATTTCGTTAGATCTGCTTTATGAAGCAAAAGCAGAGCTTATGCACACATTCAGTGCAACAAAGGATTTCCTACTATGCCGCAGGAAATCTGACAAACCCAACGATTCACTAATTGACGTATGTTCCAGTGCTCTGAGCGGGGAGGGGGGGACGACAAAACCCTGTCCTCCCCCTTTTGAAGTAAACAGCTTTAAAGCAAATATTCACGAAGCACTCTAATAACCCATAGTCTGTCTTTGAGTGATGCATAGATGTCTATGAGAAGGTTCAGTTACTCCCTGGTAAGCATGTATAAGATAGCATGTATAAGATATTGCAGCCTGCATCTGGCTTCCCAGGTGATGTCGAGTTACGTATTGCATAATTTGTCCAATGCACTAAGTCAACCTTTGCCAACTTGGTGCCCCCTGTTGTCTGGTGGCGATGGGAGTTGTAATCTAAGCTGCCCAGAGGTCACCTGGTTGATGAAGGCTCTTCTAAGGCATGGGGATATTTTATTTGTTTGTTTCTTTATTTAGGAGAATTAATTAGAGAATCCCTTATGAGGAAAGTGTTAAGTTGTGGGTGAACATATCAGACGACACAGCAATTCTTCGGACAGCTCTTGTTTATTCACAGGCCAGAACAGAACTGAACTGAAGGGTTCAGCCAGCCTGCTTATATAGAGCTCCACTACAACGCAACAGTAACAACTTTCTGTAACTATCCAATCACTGAACGTCACTTTCAATTCCTTATTTGCATATGTGGACCTGAGTGAAAACTATCTACAGTATCCTCCTGCTGGCCCAGGGTGAGAACTTCAGTACATAACAGAAACTTTGCAGCACAAGGGGACAAGATCGAAGTTTTATAAAATTATTCATGGCCTGGAAAAAGTGGATAGAGAAAAAGATTTCTGCACTGCTACAACACCTGAGCCTCTAGTGACAAAGCTGCATCTAGGAGCACTGCTAAATCATGTGTGCTAAATCAGGAGTGTGGTGGAGTCTCCTTCTTTGGAGGTCTTTAAGCAGAGGCTTGACAACCATATGTCAGGAGTGCTCTGATGGTGTTTCCTGCTTGGCAGGGGGTTGGACTCGATGGCCCTTGTGGTCTCTTCCAACTCTATGATTCTATGATTCTATGGTTCTATGTACCTGCTCCTTCCAAGGTAGGGCACCCAAATCCAGACAGGCAACTAATCTATTTATCAGGCATGAGAGCCACTCACCCACAGAGCCCTCCCCCTTCCTAGGCTTCATACTGAATTTCTCCCCTCATCCAGCTTACTGCAGCAATGAGGCAGTGCACTGGTCCAGGGCCACAAAACTACAAACAATAGGAGTCCCCACATAGGGTAACACAAACAGCAACATGACCTGGAACTTTGTGAAAACTTAAAATGTACATATATTGAAGTCTCATGGTTGCAATGTACTTTACAGACAATGAATAAACCTACCAATAGTGTGGAGTGCTGGTAAGGGTTGGTATTGACATTATTATTATTATTATTATTATTATTTATATACCGCCCTATACCCACAGGTCTCAGGGCGGTTTACAGAATAAAATCAAAATATAAAACCACAAAATCCATAATCGAAATAAGAACAACAATCTAATAACACCTCCTCCCAACCCACATTTTAAAAAGGCATAGGATGTCAATCAAATCAACCAAAGGCCTGGTTTATTAGAGTGTGCATGTGCACAGGCACAAATATAGATGAGAGATGCTTCATGAGTCATAATGTCCTTTTTGCCCATGGCCCCATACTCCAAGTTACCTTGCCGCTTCAAATGCCATAAAGTGAAACCTATATCCATGTTCTCAATGCTGAGTAATAAACAAACCATAAATCTAGAAGAAGTGAAGTTGGGGAGAGTCAGCTAAATTACTTTCATTAGAGCAAAATTTATTAAAGTGTATTTTACCTATTTATGAAGCGCACAGAATGCTTTTCACCACAGTGTGGTCCACACCTCACAGCTTCCAATCAAACACAATAAAACCAGGACAATTAACGTTAAAAATACAGCAGCACAGACTTGGCCTGAGAGAACAGATATGCTTTAACTAGGCAGAAGCAGCAGCAGCTTATCAAAGGTGTAGCCATCAATATTTTCCTAGGCAGGGATGGGGAAAATTCCAGAGTTAGGGTCCTGGTTAAACCACAGAGCCTAGGACTTGCCGATTAGAAGGTCAGCGGTTTGAATCCCTGCGACGGGGTGAGCTCCCGTTGCTCGGTCCCTGCTCCTGCCAACCTAGCAGTTCGAAAGCACTTCAAAGTGCAAGAAGATAAATAGGTACCGCTCCAGCGGGAAAGTAAACGGCATTTCCCTGCGCTGCTCTGGTTCGCCAGAAGCGGCGTAGTCATGCTGGCCACATGACCCGGAAGCTGTACGCCGGCTCCCTCGGCCAGTAAAGCGAGATGAGTGTCGCAACCCCAGTCGGTCACGACTGGACCTAATGTTCAGGGGTCCCTTTACCTTTACCTTGTTTTCACCACCCTGAACTATTTAGTACAGGCCCACTCCTGATCCTGGTGGGGTGAAGGGTGGGGACACTCCATTTCAACATCTCTCCTTGCAGAGAACTGTTTCTTTATCCTTACTCTCTGCTCCCTGCTACATAACCAAGTCCTGATACAGGAAGTCCTCTCCTCTTGAATCATAGGACTGTGGAGTTGGAAGGGAGTTGGAGGATCATCTAATCCAGGTATGTCCAACAGGTAGATCGTGATCTACTGGTAGATCACTGGACATCTGTGGTAGATCACCGGTTCCCCCCAAAGAAGTCTGCACCCCTAAAAAACGAGGCTTTCCTCCTCCCAAATAAAGCTCAACAACTTTGACCTGAACCCCCCAAAAAGGGGTAGATTACTGCCAGTTTTTAACTCTGTGAGTAGATCGCAGTGTCTTGGGAGCTGGCCATCCACCTCGATCCATTGCAGGAATAGGGGGATCGAACCTGCAACCTTGTCGTCATCAGCACCGCGCTCTAACCAACGGAGCTATTTCTTATTCCATAACTGCGCAGCTTGCTCAGGAATCTTTGGTGAGGCGCCTTGTAAAAAAAAAGAAAAAAGAAAGCCTTTTGAAAATCTAATGAGCGCTTACGAACAACGGAGATGCTGTACGGCTGGGGAAACAGAAGTGACCTGTTGAACGTCTGCCTGCCTCTCATATCATCCGGGCATTTTTTTTAAGGCACAGGAGACCTGCCAAGGGGGAACACACACACACACTCCATCTGCGTGTGCGTAATGTGTGTGTGTTTGGCATCGTAGCTGGGGACTCAGGTGGTTGGCTGGCTTAGCAATTTCCTTTGCGCGAGGCAGAAGCCGGAGCAGGAGGCGGAGAGGGGAGAGCCTGTCCCCCTTTGTCTGCTGCTGCTGCGACTGAGCGGCCCGGGAAAGGGGGCGTGGCCAGGCAGCAGCGAAGGCGGCTCCTCGCGCGGACTAGTTGCTTGTGGAGACTCCAGCTGGCGCCGCCGCCGCCGCCACAGCCAGCATCGGGGCGGACCATGTTCCGAGGAAGCTGGGGACAGCCAGGCAGCCGCGCGGGCTCCGCCACCCCAAGGAGCTGGAACTGGTAACGCGCCCCAAGCTGCTGCTGGGGGAGGCCCCTCCCCAGCCCCCCAGAGACGAAGCCACGCCGGGGGGCAGCAGCAACCTCAGCACCAGCTTCACCGCCAGCTCGGCGAGGAGCACCAACAACAACAGCGCCAGCAGCAGCAGCAGCAGCAGCACCTCGGGATCCAGCAGCACCATGGATCTCTCCTTTATGGCCGCGCAGGTAAATGGCGAGAGGCGGCGTCCCCACCCCACCCCATCGAGGGTCCGCTGAGCCTTCGAACCGCCCCTCTCCGCGCCCTCGAATATTGGGAGGGGGTGGTTTGCAACAGCGGACATCCCCCCCCCCCCAAGATGCGTGGGTCATCCGTCTCTGACATCCATAGCCGTCGTGATGAATGAAAGGGGATTTTGCGTAAAGCGCTTAGGATTCCAGCGGAACCGCTTTGAGGTTCTGGGCGACTAAGCGGAATACAAGTCCCGTCGAGTGAATACAGTGAAATGAATGGAGGAGGCTTTGGATAGAGGGGCGACCTCGAAGCCGCCCCTCGCTAGGAAAGGGTGTTGCGGTTGCACAGGTTTCTGGGTGGATGCTTTGAGATGCACTGACCCCCCCTTCCTTTTCTATTTTTAGGCGAGGAGCAGGAGGAGGGGAGTGGGGAAGCCTCTCTCTCCCTCTCCCCCTTTGTTACTTTCCAGTAACAAGAGGTTTTAGGGCTTAGTGAAATAACCCCGAAAAGAACGTGGGGATGGGGGGGGGGATAAAGAGGTTTGTGCAAGATTTTTGTTTTCCCCTTTATTTTGAATGCAACAAGCCGATTTCCCCCTGAAGGAGATGGAGGGCTGCGTCTGCCTTGCAGCAGCAAATAATAGAATTCTCCAACTGCACTGATTTCTTTCAATTGCTTAAGACGTTTCTGTCCCACTTAATAATTTGCATTTCTAATAATAATAATGTATTACCCGTCCGTCACCCTAAGGTCCCAGGGTGTATGCAAAATTCAGTATGCTTGGAAACCTGTTAACTGTGGGATAATTAGATTTGGTGGTGTGTAGCATGAGTAAGTACACTTCCCTGTGGGGATAGGGCAGATGGGTAGGAATAATTTTCAAAATCCACCCCCCCCCCCGAATACTTCTATGTATATATAATGTAACAGCACTATCCTCTATGTTTACTCAGAGTAAGCCCCACTAAGTTCAATGGGATTTACTCCCCATTATATAGATATAAGATTGGAGCTTTACCTGTGCTTGTCTACTGGAAAATAAGCCCCACTGTCCTGCTCTGGGCCTGATCCATTCCTCTTTCCATCCTCTCTGTCTTGACCTACCCAGCCAGCACAGCCATGCTGACTATGGCTGATGGGATTTGTAGTCCAAAACATCTGGGAAGTATCAGGTTAGCAAAGTTCGATCTACTGTTAGATTTCTGGCTTGCCGTAAATAACCAAGGATTTCCAACACACAGTTGTTTAACAATAGCAGCAGCAGCAACAAAAACAACACACACACACACACACACACACACACACACAGAGTTAGCTACTGATATGAGTGGGGGACAAGGACTTAAGGGAAAACAAGTGCAGTTTTGTATGCAAATACTGAGAACTGAGTTCCTAGACATGCATACCACAGGTGCTCTGTTCCTTAATTCTAAGGGTGTATCCACCCCTTTCCTAAACCACTATTTTCACAGAATCATAGATATGTATTCTGGACTGGACTGGACTAGGCTCCAGCTGGCGGACTTCAGTATTCTAGGGTAAAAAAAAGTCGATTCTGCAAGCTTGATGTCTGCCCACCCCTGCCTTATGGCAAAAGGTTTAGTAGAGCCTCAATGAAGGATTAAAGTTTAATTTCCTATATGGAAGAGTTGAAGGGAGAAAGCTCCTGCTGATTCTTATCTCCCCAGCTGGTTTCTTGACTGACCTCATATAGTGTCACTGAAGTCGGTCATAGGATGATCAGTGTTAGGAACTGAGATATGAAAGCTAGGAGCTAAATGGCACCTTAAACCTAGGTTATGGGGCACAACAACGGAATGTCTCGGCACACTTTTTTAATAACAAGAATACAAAGCTGAAAATGAATGAAATGAAGCTAAAATAATATGTTCATTTTTCACATAGTTTAGTCCTTCCCCTGCCCACCCCACTAACATTCTTAAGAGGGTCTCTTCTCCAGTTCAGAGAGTATCTGGAAGTGGGGAGGCAGAAAAAGGTCCTCTTTTCCTTCCACTCTGCAGTTTTAAAACTGAACTCTTAGGCACAGAGCTCCGAAACTGCTCGCGCTAATGAAATTCCTCGTCGCAAAATGCTCCTAGAACATTGGGAGTTTCAAACACTGAGGACAATAGATCTGGTGTAATCCTACTGTTCTTGTAAAAAAAAGAAGAAGAAGAAGAAAATCAATCTTTTGGCATGACCAACCAATAAATCCTCCTGCACAGTCCTAGTGAAATGAACAAGAGGCGCATGAGAACATGGGTGCGTTTTTGCATGGTTCCCATAAATTGAAATGGACTGTGTGTAGGTGTATATCTTAGAAAGGTGTATATCTTAGAGTGCTCATTGTTTGGAAAGGTGGGTTGTGGTGGTGGAACCCCACCGCCAAAGTAGATTTAATCAAAGTTCCCACCTCCTGGATAAGTAGGTACCCAGAGTATGTTTTGAAAAGTTTTCTGTCTTTGCCATAAGGGCAGCTGAAGTTAGAAATCTCAGTAATAAACAGCACCTCCAGTTGTCATTGATCATTACTGGCACGCTTTCTCTCCTTTTTTCTCAAACATGGCATCTTAACAGTAGCTTTAGGAGCACAGCCAATATATTCTTGCCTGCTGGTTACTATCTAGCTGTCTGGCCCATTCATACTTATTGCAAAGCTTCGAGCTTATGTCAGGTGATTTCACGTTCAATTGAATTAGGCTGCATTAAGGAGAGATGAAATATTTGTCTGCTGGTAATTCTGACAGGCTTCCCCGCCCCCCACCTGACATAAATGCCTGTCTCTTCTCTCGGGAAGGGAAGAAGAACAGTTGCAAAATGGCTCTCCAGTTACTCAGTTACATTTTGCATGATGTATTTTGGTAATAGGGAGAGCCAAAAGAACGTGGTTGTTTTACACCATAGCTCAGTAGCTTTGCATTCAGAAGGTCCTAAGTTCTGCTCTTGGCATTTATAGGTAGGGCTGAGAGAGAGCCTTGTCTAAAACCTGACTTAGTACAGTGGTACCTCAGGTTACAGATGCTTCAGGTTACAGACCCAGAAATAGTACCCCGGGTTAAGAACTTTGCTTCAGGATGAGAACAGAAATTGTGCGGCGGCAGCAGCAGGAGGCCCTATTAGGTAAAGTGGTACCTCAGGTTAAGAACAGTTTCAGGTTAAGAACGGACTTCCAGAACGAATTAAGTTCTTAACCCGAGGTACCACTGTATATAAGACATCTTAGAATCGCAGAATTGTAGAGTTGGAAGGGACCACAAGGATCATCTAATCCAACCTCCTGAAGTGCAGGAATAATAATTTTCTTATTTTTATACTGCCCATCTGACTGGTTTTGCCCCACTCTGGGCGGCTACCAACAAAAGCATAATAAAACATCAGCTATTAAAAACTTCCCTGTACAGGGCTGCCTTCAGATGTCTTTGAAAAGTCAAATAGTTGTTTATTTCCTTGACATCTGATGGGAGGGCGTTTCACAGGGCGGGCGCCACTGCCAAGAAGGCCCACTGCCTGGTTCCCTGTAACCTCACTTCTCACATTGAGGAAACCAGTTTCTATGTATCTTACATTGTATTTAGTTTATGTATTGGATTGTATATTTATCATACCCTCTCTTTGTTCTACATGTGCACTGCTCTGATACAAACATGAAATGGTTCCCTACTATAAGAACTGCTTGCAATATTTATGAAAATGTGGCCTATATTTATGATAAAAAAATAATCAGTTAAAAAAAAATCTATAGAGGGAAGGATGCAAACTGCAGCGTTTGGGGGCAAGAATGAACTTCCCTCAGTCCTGAGTTGCTTGCGTTTTGCAGAACAAGATTCAAACCCTGCTTCCCATTCACAATTCACAAGCCTACTGAATTGATGTAACTGAAGCAGAGGTCAATATAGCTTGCTCTCATAAGGTCTACTATCTCCTTGAATTGCTTTTGCAAGAACACAGGTGGGACCTGAAACAAAAGGTTGCAGCATGGAGTGTTCCTCCTATAGATTTCTCAATTCCGTTACAACCCCTGTCCTGGTATACACATAACACTAAGCCATAGTTTGGTTAACAAACTTTGAGTTAACCATGAATTTCCCCACAGTTGATCAAACAAGCCATGGCATGCTTCTCTGAAGTTTAGTTTGTTTCCCAGCCATTCTTGTCTTGTGCCTTTGTTGCTTGGTGAGAGAATGGGAAGGGGAGCCACTGGAATAATTTCCTATTTCCAGGGAGCTGTTTTGCTTCCATAATCATAGAACCATAGAGTTGTAGTGTTGGAAGTGTGGGAATGTTGAGGAAGGTAGGAGAGGATATATTGATTAAATATTATCCCTCCTCACTCGCGCTAGTGAGCAAGCAGCAGAGAACATTCCCTTGCAGATTGCTGGAAGCAAGTTGATGGATTCGTTACAATCATTTAAATTAAGCAATCCAGTCTGGATTGTTCCTGGTAAGTTTCCCCTTTATTTCCCTCTTAAAATAATAATAACACGACAGTCTTCTTTAAAAGTAAGAGCAAAGTTTACTTACCTTCAGTTCACAGCAGTAATCTGAAGTCAGGCTTTATCTTGTGGTTACAGTTACATTGTAGAGAAAAGAAGTCTGAGCTAGGCCTTATGGCTTCCATCCTCTGTAAGGATGAGCCATGTGCTGGCTAAGAACCAGGAAAGGAGTCTGAAAGGAGAAAATGGAAGAATGGAAGACGGCTGCATGGCTTGTCCTTTTACAGGGTCTGCTAGGGTCACGCCCATCTACCTGGTCACACACAGAGGGAGGAGGCTCCAGAACAGGTATGTTAGGAAGTCCTCCCTATCTGGAACTACATTCCCCTGTGTGTCCACTCCAGGCAACAGGAAAATGTTGTCTTTGACTGCTTCAGTGAAGATACATCCCACAGGAAGAGACCACAAGGGTCATCTAGTCCAAATCCCTACAATGCAGGAATCTTTTTGCCCAGCATGGGGCTCAAACCCAAGACCCTGGGATTAGGAGTCTCATGCTTTGCTGACTGAGCTATCCCTTCAGCATCCCCATTCTCTAGGCCAAGAGTTTTCCCACTTCATGCCTTTGAGTAGCTCTTTCTACAGGAACTTGTGTGTTGCAGAGAGCCAGGGTGGTATAGTGGTTAGAGTGTCAGACTAGGACCTGGGAGACCAGGGTTCCAATCCCCACTCGGCCGTGAAGCTCACTGGGTGACCTTGGGCCAGTGACTCTTGCTTTGCCTAGCCTACTTCACAGGGTTGTTGTGAGGATAAAAATGGAAGGGGAAGAAATATGGACACCACCTGGAGTTCTTTCGAGAAAAGGTGGGATATAAATGTAATGGTAAATTTAAAAAAAAGAAAAGAACACATTGTCAGTAGGCATGGAATGGTGGCTAGGTGTATTGAGCCTTATTGTTGACTCTCGAGAGCTAAGAACGATAATTTCTGAACGAGCTTTGCAAGGGAAAGTTGGTAGCTGGAGGCAATTTAAGCTCTCTATCTTTCTCTGTCTTTTTCTGAGGCACAGCATCTGAAGATCTGTGCTCTTCAAATGTTACTGAAGGGGGAACAAGGCAGAATTGCTGAGCTCCTGTTAGTGGAGCTCATGCTGATTGCATGGTCCTTTTGTGTTTCTGGATCTTAGAAACAGAGGAGGAGCAAACAATGAATCCCGTCTGTTATTTGCTTGCACATGTAGCCCTTCCAAGTTTCGCTCGTGGCCTGTGTATAAGCATCCATGACTGTAATGAATGTACCATTCCCGCTTGGCAATGTATTCTTTTCTGGAACAAATCCAAGGAAACGAGCTTTAAAAAGAAAAAGAGGTTATATTTTTTCCAGGGGTTGGGGGAAAGAGAACCTGGTGGAGACGCCACATGTTAAAAATGCATGAATACCTGCCTAGATGTGGCACACAGACATCGACTGCTCAGAGATGAAAAACACACAGCTTCTTTGATGCTTGGCAACAAACCTTCATAGTGTGAGTATTTGGGTTTCTCTCATGGGAAGCTGTTGACCTGGTTCCTAAGATAAGTTAAGGAAGTTCATGGAAGGTACCTTAAGATGTAGATTTGAATTTGTGCAATGCAGGTCATGTCAGTGGTACCTCGGGTTAAGTACTTAATTTGTTCCGGAGGGTTAAGTACTTAATTTGTTCCGGAGGTCTGTTCTTAACCTGAAACTGTTCTTAACCTGAAGCACCACTTTAGCTAATGGGGCCTTCCGCTGCCGCAGCATGATTTCTGTTCTCATCCTGAAGCAAAGTTCTTAACCCGAGGTACTATTTCTGGGTTAGCGAAGTCTGTAACCTGAAGCGTCTGTAACCTGAAGCGTATGTAACCCAAGGTATCGCTGTATATGGCTAACAGGAAACAGTAAGTAATTGGTCCCATCGTTTGGCTCTGGGGTGCCATTTTGCATTGGTTTCACCTGCCTCCCAAAGCCCCAATTTTGCACTTGGTTTCATTTGGGGGACCTCAGGCTTCTGATGAGTAGAGTGGTAGCAAAGTCAATTCAGCAAACCTGATTTGTCAGTGCCATTCCAATGGGCTTCGCCAGATGCCTGTCCACAAAAGCTTGCTCTGTGTTAGAAACGATGGTCTTTGGAACATACCGCATGACTATGTTGTTGTTTCGTGCAACAGATGACCGGACAGTCACCCCCACTTTTTGTTTTAGTTCTTTAATTCTTAACAGGAATGTGTCGATGGCTTTCAGTTGCATTGATTCTCTCCTATATGTACCGTATTTTTTGTGTATAAGTCTACATTTTTTCCTTAATTTTTGAAGTTTAGAATAAGGGGTCGTCTTATAAACGGATAGTGCATTTTCTTAATTTTGGGTAAAAAAATAGGGGTCGTCTTATACATGGGGGCGTCTTATACATGGAAAAATACGGTAGCTGGAGGGGAGGGGAGAGGGGTGAAGCTGCAGTCATGCAATCTGGCCCCTTGGAAGGTGGGGTAGAATCCAGAAATAACTGTAGTGCAATGTCTTTTATTAGGACCAACTAAATATCACAATGCACTGAGAAATTGTTTGCCACCTGTTGCATATGCCTACCTGAACCTTAAGGCTTGGGGCTGCAAGAAGAACTGAAAATGTGATTCTTCTTAGGATCCAAGCTGGGCTAGTCTGCCCATGAGGCAGTTGCCTCAGGGCTGCATGGCTCTGGGTAGCTGGGAGGGGTAGCTGGGAGGGGTGGCAGATCTGGCCTTTGTGTAGCACAGCCAGTGGGCAGATGTGGGTAGATGCAGGCACGAAGCAGAGGAGGAGGAGGCAATAGACATCCATTCCCTTGGGGAAACACCCTAGGAGATTTTCGGGAAATGTTTTTCCCACACTGGTGGTGACAGACGGGTAGTTTGATCCAAATTGCATTAAATGGTGAACCTACGTAATTCGCTCTTTCCGAAACAATGCACAAACCGAAACAGCCCTCCTTTGAAATTTGCACTTCTCTGAATTTTGCCACACATTTCTCCAGCCAAGTAATGTGCACAAAAATGCAGATACTAGGGTAAAGTGTGGGTGAAGGTGTATATATTAGTGAAAATAACCTGCAGAAATGCATGATATTAAGGGAAAGCGTATTGCAAAAAAAGTGCATGTTAGGCAAAATTGCATGTGTATATCAGAAGATTGCACTAAAATGCTGATGAATTCTCATTTAAACTCTCATTAAAACTTTTTTTAAAAAAAAATGCAAAGTGAGCTGGAAATGTGGAGAACTGGATTTAAAAATTGACAGATTTGCCAATCCTTGGTCCAGAATCTATAAAACTACCTAATTGCACCATTGTAGGACAGCACAGATTTCTATAACACAGCAGAAGACTCCATTCTGGCTGCCATACAGGCATTTTGAGGTGGGAAGCCTCTGCATAGCCCTAACTTCCCCAGTGGGGCTTTAGAATGCTTTGGCTGAATCATGCCTGTAGGGGCTCCCATAAGACCATTGTGTCCAGTATCTAAAATTGCCTAATTGCTCTATTGGACGTTGGCCTGCTTGCTTAAACATCATTATCTATGGCAGTGCAAGCAGGCAGTGTTATGTCTTCTTAATGGACCCCTGCTTTTCTTTTCTTTTCTTTTCTTTTCTTTTCTTTTCTTTTCTTTTCTTTTTTTTTGGGGGGGGGGGTAAAAAGCCCTGTCCACCCTGGATAGTGCTGCAATAACTCTTTGGCAGGGAAGTCTGTGCCATTTTGCAGTCTGCCAAATTGAAAAAGCATGCACACATCATTCACATCCCCTGATGTAACTGAAGGGGTGATCATCATTTTGTAGTCTCGACCCCATTGCAAAGAGCTAAACTTTCTAAACAAGCATGCCTATTGTGGCATGCTAATGTTTCTTTTCTCTTTTCTTCTTTTATCCAGCAGGGTTCAGTTCTTGACAATTGATTAGTTTCAACGAATGGGTTAAAGAGGGGGGGGATCTCATCCCAATCATAATTTTGCAAGCCAAGCATTTGGTCTAAAGTGGGAATATTATTCTACCTGGCTCTTGTTAGGATGTCATGTGTAACGGTCTCATTTGACAGCCCCCATTTAGATCCTTGAAGTGAAATGCGGCGATGTGGAAAATTAGAACAATGTCGCCAGGAAGTTCAGCAGTGACCAAATGTGTTAGCGCAGGCAGCGCTTCCACGTGAAATGCTTCGTGGCACGAAATCCCTTCAAGGAGTGTGGAATGTTAATCCTTCGACACTCGGTTGATCCATCAAAACCTCCAGCTGTCAAATCTGCTAGGTCCTCGGTGAATGTGATGCACCGTAGCACAAAAGTGGGGCATCGCTGGTGGCAAAGCACTAACCAACCTGTGCTTGGAGACAAGATTAGGATTGTCCAAGGTGGAAGTATCCTTTTAGGTAATTCACTGTCCATCCAGAAGGCCTTGGATAAATAGCATTAGTTGTGTCTTCTCCTACATACGCTCAAAACAAAAATGTGGTTGCTTTGGCAGTAATGTAGTGATGCAGAATGGGAAAGGGCCATAGCCTGGTGGTAGATCACATGTTCAGTCCCTGACATCTCCAGATAGGGCTGGGGAAGACTCTTGCCTCAAACCCTGGAAAGCCATTCATCACAAGGAAGCTTCCTGTGTCCAAGATATATGAAGTAGTGGTCAGTGTGTTGGTCACCCAGATTCCTACTCAGTTGTGAAGCTCACTGGGTGACCTTGGGCCAGTCACTTTCTCTTAGCCTAATGCTCTCCATAGGATTGTTTAGAGGAGAAAATGGGGAGGAGAATACTGTATGCCACCTTGAACTTCCTGGAGGAAAGGTGGGATATAAAAGAAAAAATAAAATAAATATAAATCTGTCTTAAATGAGATTGGTAGGATCAGCAGTAGTGTTTGTTTTTGGGGTTTTGGTAAATAAATTTATATTAGTTTTTCACAGTTACATTTTCACAAATAAAAACAAATACCTTTTCACGAACCTTCTCTGAGATTCTTTAAATCTCTGGACTTCCCTTGTTACCCTCTTCTGGTTACTTATATTAACCAATTTCTTCTGCATATCCATTCTTAAACCTTTTCCATTATTATTTCCCTTAATTTTATCTAATTTTCTACTAGTTGCAAGCATTTACTTAAAATCCTGCCAATGTTTCAGCTTGTTTACAGTATTTTTGCACATAAACAATAAACAATTCCCACTCTTTGTTAAATTTCATGTTATCGTAGTCTCTGAGCTTTGCCGTTAATTTTGCCCTTTCGACGTAGTCCATTAGCTTGATCTGCCATTCTTCTTTCGTCGGTGTCTTCCCTCCATCTTTGGGCTAACAGTATTCAGGCAACTATTGTAGCATACATAAATATTTTCTTCTGTTCTTTAGGTAGTCCCGTTCCTATCCTAATAAGAAAGCTTCTGGTTTTTTAACAAAAGTCATTATAGATAATTTCCCAGAAGCTTTTAATAACCTTACATTCCCATTGCATATGATAGAACATACCCTCCTTTTCTCTACATTTCCAACACTTATTAGAAGTAATTTTTAAGTTTCTCCTGGATAGTTCTCCCCCCCCACTCTCTCGTGTGTGCTCACTTGCTATTCACAACACATTTCTGAGAAGAGTAATACACATAGGGTTGCAGTTGGCTTTTTAGCAAAAAAGGTTAATCTGTTTCTCAAATCCCGATTAACCCCTATTTGTAGGTTTAAACAGATTTTGCATGTCTTCAAAGTACAAGTGAATTTTTCAGAAGTGGATAGTGTGCATAGGTTTATATGAATGAACACACATGTATACCTGCTTCAATTGTTCATCTTTCGATAGTTGTTTTTGTTTGTGGTGATAATGTTCCCTTTCTGCTGTTAGCCCAATTACCACTCATTCCCATTTGAGAGTGGATTTTGTACTCACAAGCCCTAAAGGTTCCAGCAGTCAGCGAGTTGGAAAAATGCTTTAAAAATTCTGTTCACATCCCTTATTGGCTACAAGCGTGTTTGAAATCATAAGTTGGTAAGAAAGGCTGTCCTGGCTGCAAGAGGCCAAATCCCTTGTGGTGTCTGAAAATTCAGCGCTGTACATTTTTAGTCATAACTGGAATTTCTCTTTCTGAGTTTCCTAATGCCCAGCAGGCTCTGAATCTAGAAAATGAAGAATACATTACAGCTGAATTGCCTGACCTGCTTGCAAAATTATGCAAGGTGCCACCCGAAATACTGATACAAGCCTTCTGCAGCCTACATTTCGGATATCTTGGACCATTATCTGTGCTGGCTGAGGCTGATGCGAGTTTCAGTCCACAACATTGGACTGGGGGAGGTTGGGCAGTGTCATTGTCTGGGGTCCAAGTTTGATTTGCAACCACAAAGCAATGAGTGCCAAAGCAAATGAATACAGTGCAGTCTAATGAGCTTACGGAGCAATCCGATACATGGCTACTGAGAAGTAAGCCCCACTGAATTTAATAGGGCTTATTCCCAAGTATAAGGTTGCAGCCATACTTGAACTGACATTAAAATAAATGAATTAATGTCCCAGTAAGTCTGTTGGGGTTGACAATGTCGGTTGCACAGATCAGGAAACACTCCAGCACCCCAAAAAGCAGGTACGATTCCTAGATTTTGTAAGCTTTGGTTTCTGCTTGCACAGGGAGCTCCTCTTTAGGAATTTGCCAGGGTGATGGAGACTGGAGAAAAAGAATACCCCACACTAGGTGTGACACAACCTAGCTTGTTTGTTGGGGTCATAACCAACCAATCAGGAAGTGGCATGGGGAAACAGGGCCGGGTGTGACCTGAGTGGAGGAACTCCTTTCCTCTGTTCTGCTTCCTTGGGACTTAAAAGCTAGACTTCCTCAAACCTAGTTATAACATTTCCAAAACATACAAAGCATTTTGCCCTGGGTAATAGAATGGAAAGCGTTGTTGTTGTTGTTGTTGTTGTTGTCATGCCAGTCTGGCTGAGCTGAGCTGCCCCAGCCACTCTAGGTGACTTCCAACACACATAATAATAATAATAATAATAATAATAATAATAATAATAATGGACACCAAACATTAATAATAACAACCAGATCCCATATAAAAGGTCACAATAACTTTAAAATAAACAACTTATATCAAATAAAGCAACATTCAATAATCCATTAGAATCCAATAGTAAACAATAAAATTAAACATCAGCAAATTATAATTAAACAGTTAACACTTATCAGTTGCTTACTTTCTCTCCCTCGATGCTTAAAAAAGGGGTGACACAGCAAATTTAAATTCCTAACATTTCTAAGCTGTCCTCTCTTAGGAAACAAATTGCAATCGCATAAATTGTTTTTCTTGGGATGTTGCTGTAATAGACTTGCCTCTTGAATAATCACAGGGGTAGAGAGCTCATCTGTGTAATGCCAAACTATAGCTTGTTGTTACGTCTGAACTGAGTGACAAAGAAGTGCTCAGCTGCCTGAACAAGTCCATTCTTTCTCATTGAGTTTGTTGATTCAGTCTTCCACAACCTGGTGCCCTCTGGAGATGATTGGGCTTCAGCTCTTATCATCCCAGGTCATAGGTCATGCTGGCTGGGGCTGATGGGAAATTGGGAGTCACACAACCTCTGGAAAGGACCAGGTAGGCAAAGGCTGATTTAGTTTTTAGACCTACTTAATATGTCTCTGCACATGGTTTTGGGCACACTTCAATCATGGCAACACAAACCATTATCTAAGAGTTATGATGCCATGATTCACCCACATGGCTCAGCACGCAGAGCTGTTCCATGTAACACGGTTCTGCTTTGCGTTTAGTTTGTGCAGTCTTCTACCCCATCGCTTTTAGTTAGCCCTCCTCTCCCGGTTTAAATCCCAGTTCACTATAATGGTAAGACGCAATGAAAGGGCATGTGAGGACACAACTGAAACAGATGTCTTAGGCATTGCTAGCACCTGTGAAATGACCTATTAGTGGAATAGCCTTTGCCAAAACAATGAGGTGGGGGGGGGGGGGAGCTGCCATTTTTGCAAATCTTAAATTTCACACTGCTAGCTTGAACATACCATGGAAATGACAGATGGCTAGGAGACTGAAATCAGACATTTTAATGACAGATTTCGTGCTGAAGGTGAGGCAGATGGCATGCTTTCCTGGCAAGTGTGCTCAGCGAAGGAAAAAACAGGAATCGGCCAATAGAAACTTTTGCTGTGAAACACCTTGCCTTCCTCTGTAGATCATCAGCCTTGCACACAGGATGCCCTGTGTGCAGCAAAGTGTGTGTGTGTGTGTGCATGCACACACTTTCTTGGAAGTCTCCACACAATACTGAGGCACCTTTGAATATTTTTACAGAGAGGCTCAGGATAGAATTCATAACAAATTGGAAATACTTGCAACAAATCTTTGCAAACTTTCTAATGGAAGGGTAGCCTGCCTTGTGGCTTAAGACGTTTGCTCTTAAAAACAGATTTAAGAGATGTTTCACAGGCCCATGGCACAAATTTGCATAGATTTGTATAGAGTGCCTTTGGGCAAATTAAGGTGGCAGGTGGGTGGGTGCTCTCTCACAGTGGCCCATCAATATATTGAATTTTAAGTGCAGGACTAAGGGACAGAAGGTCTGATGCCTAACGTAGAAGTTCTGGTGCTCAGACCCTCTGGAAAAACCCATTAACAATGTCCCCTATCCAGGAAAATCAGCGGAACATAGAAAAATGTCATAAACTTAGTCTGATGATTGGTCTATCTAGCTCAGTATTATCTGTACTGGTGAGACCCCACTCTCCAGGGTTTCAGGCAATGGATTGAATGTGAGGCGCTTTTCATGCAGATGAATTTTCATGCTTTATTACTGAGCCAAGGGCCTGCTAGGCTCTCAGTGTGATGGCTCTGTATCAAGTGTGAGGGACATTTGGCCTTCTAGAAGTTGCTGATCCAAAGCTCCACGTAGCCCCGGAAAGCATGGCCAATGGCCAGGGGTTGCTGGGGGTTGCCATTGTTGTTGGCATCATGGAGTGCACCTCCAGGAGTGAAGTTGAACCACTGCATTAGCAGCACCAAAGTGGTGTAGTAGTTAAGAGCGGTAGACTCGTAATCTGGTGAATCGGGTTCACGTCTCCGCTCCTCCACATGCAGCTGCTGGGTGACCTTGGGCTAGTCACACTTCTCTGAAGTCTCTCAGCCCCACTCACCTCACAGAGTGTTTGTTGTGGGGGAGGAAGGGAAAGGAGAATGTTAGCCGCTTTGAGACTCCTGAAGGGTAATGATAAAGCGGAATATCAGATCCAGACTCTTCTTCTTCTTTTTCCTCTCCAGATTTGTGTGGGGTTTCTTCTTAGCCTTTTCTTCTCTCAAAGATATCCTGCAAGGCAGTAGAGGTTTAGGATCAGAGTTTTCCTTCTCCTAGATGGGCTACTTTCCCATGTTGACAAGCCCCATCTGCCCCTCACTACAGCATGTGCAAAAACTGCCTTCTTGACTGTTTGGTCTTGTCTGCTCAATCTGCCAAAGCCCATCTTCGCATGCAGGTTTCATCTAGGCCAGTGTTACCTGTACAGACTGGCAGCTTTGCAATTGTAATGTCATGTGCTTTAGAGTCTCATAAGTCACTTCGTGAAAGCAGGGCACCCTGAAAGTAAAAACAAACAAACCTCCATTGCATCTCTGTTAATTTTTGCTTGGTGTGATCTCTGTACAGGTGGTTGGCTGATGGGGAGTGAGAGATACCTGGCATGTGTGAGCTCCTTCCTTGGAGACATTGGACTGGGGAGAAACTTGAGAGTCAGAGTTCTCCTTCTGTTTCTCACTTCCCTCTACAGCACGTGTAGAAGCCGCCTTCTTGACTGTTGGACCCACTATTGGTCTCCTCCACTCAATCTGCCAGGGCCTGTCTTATACCCACTATTTTAAAAGTTCTTAAAAGTGGGGTAACAATGCCTCTTGACAGGAAACGCTGAGAATTGTAGCTCTGTGAGAGAAACAACAACTCGCAGCACCATTAGCAAACTACAGCTCCCATAATTTTTGGGAGAGGAAACCGTGACTGTTAAAAGCGGTAGCTTTAAATGTACAGCAAATGTGGCCTACCTCTCCGGTGAATGGAAGCTGATGTAGGAAGCAAACACAGCCCATTCGTAACGATAAAGACTTCTGCAATGCTTGTCTCAAAGGTTGCTATTTGAATTCTACAGACTAATATATTTACCACTTCAGATCTTTCACTCCGTTGTATCTGTGCTGTGTTGGTGTTTGCTGACTGCGTCTTAATTGGAGGGCGCAACTTGGGACGCGAGCCGAGTTCTTGTGTTAAAATAGCATATGTGGTGGCCGCTTGGAAATAGAACCGACAGGGCCTTGCTTTTGTGTGGGAAGCAGCTACCCAACTTGCAGTCGCTGTGTTAGCTATGGATCACAGCAGCCAGTCCTTCAGATGAAAAGCTTTGTAGCGTGGAATGGAGCAAAAGCAGATGTGCTGGCAATGGCAGCCTGGAGAAAAACCAATCAGGTTACATAGATGCATCTTCGAGTTCTAAGCAGGTACATTTTCGTGTAAGGCAACAAGTCTCTGTTTCCTTGCTGAAAGCTATACATTGGTATATTTACCCATACTTTTCATTAGTGGGAAAGGCCATTGTATGATCAAGTAAAGAATAATATTTTTTTTAGCTTATAAATATGGGAGCATCGCTCTTTGTTTTTCTTTCATCTGATTCTTTCATCTGCCACCATAATAATAATAATAATAATAATAATTATTATTATTAGGTCCCAGGCCACAGAGAGGTTAGGCTGGCCTCAACTAGAGCCAGGGCCTTTTCCGCTGCGGCTCCAACCTGGTGGAATGCTCTGTCACAAGAGACAAGGGCCCTGCAGGACTTGACATCTTTCCGTAGGGCCTGCAAGACAGAGCTGTTCCGCCAGGCCTTTGGTTAGGGCGCAGCCTGACTCCCTCCTCTGGCAACCTTTACAAAACTTTATGGCTGCCATCAATCTTGATTTTAATTAATTTTTATAATGTTTTTATAATGTCGCACTATTTTGGTGTTGTTAGCCGCCCTGAGCCCGGCTTCGGCTGGGGAGGGCGGGATATAAATAAAATTTATTATTATTATTATTATTATTATTCTTTCATCTGATTCTTTCATCTGCCACCATCTCTTCCTTGCTTTCGAGACATTCTATTTACTCTTAAATGATCTCATTCTTTCATCCATAACAGCACAGCAGTGCTTTAAGAGAATAATGATAGCACCATCAATAGCTTGTTGGACTGGGTAACTCTTTTGATAAGTGTCCGGGAACTGCCATCGGCTCAGGGGCGAGAGAGGGAAAGGCAGATGGATTACAGAGAGCCCCCAAAAATCGTGGGAAGCAGCACTTCCTCAGCGGAGGAAGGAAGCCACGCCACTAGTGGGGAGGAGATGCAGGGCTCGGAGGATGCAAGGTGGTGCCAGGACACCTTGCCTGAGCAAAGCAGGGAGGAAGGAGGCCCCCCCTTTACCCAAGCCTTCCTTGCGCAGTAGGCTTTTGCGCAGAGAGGGGAGGCACAGACTGGGGGTCAAGAAACTACTCTGCTGGCGAAGATTCAAGGACCACCCACTCTCAGATTCTGCTAGTGAATGAGCAAGACGTGGAATAGAGGCGCTCTGCATTGTAAAGGTTTTTAGCACCAATAATGAAGCTTTAGAACAGACCAGTGAGGCATCTTGCCTGATTGCTCTTGAGCAACCACCCAATAGCCTTAACAATAAGCTTCTTAATCTGAGCATTTTTCCTTTTCATCCAAGTACACCAGTAGCTTCTCCTGAGCATGCTAAGGCTTTCTTCAGAGAGCAGCGAAATCATAGCAGTCTTGCACACGTCACTTAAACTGTGCACCAGGAGCCAAACTGGATGTTTTCCCAAGATCCACAACTGATCTCTTGACTTTCCTTTTTAAATAAAAACTAAATGCAGTTGGGTTTTGGGGGGGTGGAAGGGGTTTGTGCTTCTAATTGTGATTGGTGACAGAGTGAGCAAAAAGGTGCAAGACTGCAGTCTAAGACAGTTCTTCAAGTTGCAACTGTAGAAATTAGAATCATAGAATAGCGGAGTTGAGGGGCCTCAAGGGTTCTCTAGTCCAACCCCCCTGCAATGCAGGAATCTCAGCTAAAGCATCCATGACAGATGGACATCTAACCTCTGCTTAAGAACCTTCAAGCAAGGAGGGTCCACAACCTCCTGAGGGACAGACCATTCCTGTTAGCTCTTCAACCATAGTTTAGAGGTCCCTGGTCCTAAGGAAGTCAGACTGGCCTCCACCAGGGCCAGGCCTTTTCAGTGATGGCTCCGACCTGGTGGAATGCTCTGTCCCATGAGACTAGGGCCCTTCAGGATTTAACCTCCTTCCGTCGGGCCTGTAAGACAGAGCTTTTCCGCATGGCCTTTAATTTGAACTCAGCCTGATCTTTTATTTCCCTTCCCTTCCCTTCCCTCCCCCTCCCCTTTTATGAAGATCACCCACTCTGAGACCCCACAGTTAATTCTCCCCTAGCCTCCTCGCTGGCCCAAGTAGGACCAATTCAGCCAGCTAGCCCTGGAAATTATCTAATGCTTATTTTCCCTAAATTGATTTTTGAATTTTATTGTTATTCGTGTTTTTATACTGTATTTTATGCTGCTTTTATAATTAAGTGTTTTAAATTTGTTGTTAGCCACCCTGAGCCCGGTTTTTGAACCAGGAGGGGTGGGGTATAAATAAAAAAATATTATTATTATATTATTTATTATTCAAGTTTAGGAAAGTCCTTCCCCTGGATTCCCACCCTCTTTTAGGCAAATGATGAAATGGGAATGCCAGCAACTAAAATTTCTAGGGGCTCACCTTTGTACTAAGACCATAGGAAGAGCCTTCTAGATCAAGCAACAGTCCTTCCAAGGCCCAACTAGACCAGCATATTGTTCTCACAATGGTCCACCAGATGCTGCTGAGAAGCCTGAAAGCAGGACGTGAGCACAACAGCGCTCTCAGCAACTGGCGTTCTGAGATGTACTACCTCCCACAGCAGAGGTAGAACATAGTGATAGTGTTGAGTTGCCATGTGTCCTCTTCTTCCAGGACACGTCCTTTTTTTCAGGGGTAAATATTGTGTCCGGGTGGATTTTTTAAAATTTGCCCAAATGTCTCTGGATGGGACATAGACATAACTGGTGGCTAAAGACTTGCTTTCCTCTTCTCTTCTCCTGCCCCCCTCAGCAGTAGACCACAGCTTCTATAGCCTACATATAAGGTAAAGGTCCAGTTGTGGCCGACTCTGGGGTTGGGGTGCTCATCTTGCTTTACTGGCCGAGGGAGCCGGCGTACAGCTTCTGGGTCATGTGGCCAGCATGACTAAGCTGCTTCTGACGAACCAGAGCAGCGCACGGAAACGCCGTTTACCGTCCCGCTGGAGCGGTACCTATTTATCCCGCATCCCTAGCCTACATATAGTAAGGGCATTTAAACAAGAGTCGTTCATAGCCCAACAGTCACACAGCACATAGTTAATCTATGAATTTGCTCCCAGGAGAGGTCGTGATGGCCACCAAGTTGGATGGCTTCAAGAGGATTATACCAGTTCATGGAGACTAACACTATCAGTGGCTACTTCTTCTGTCTTTACTGGCCGCCAGCATTCTGGGTTACCGCAATTGAATCTCTTTTATGCTCTTCCTTAAATCATTCTATCATGCATTGGTGTTTTTATCTCAATGGAAATACTGTACCCAAAAACTTATTGTTTACGCTCATTAGGGTACTGGGTTTCAAGCACATTTCCCCCACCCCTTTTCATTATACACTGTAAACATTTTCCTGCTAGGAAGGTAAACCCCATAACCCTCTGAAATCAGTGACCTAATTATGTATGACAGTCATTAGCCCAGTGGAACAGCAGCCTGCCTGAGAGCATCTGTTTGAGAAAACCCTGTGTTGCCGTTTTACTCTGATGCATTTGAAATGCAAATCGCAGCGCTAATTAGACAGCCTTTCCGCATCGAACCACATAGCTCTTTTCTCTTGAAGCTTGTATGCAACTGTCAGGCAGGCTTCAGAAGAGTTGGGGGGGGTTCGCCTGTCGCTGTCCGCAGCATTATCGTTTTCCCAAATGTGCAAGACCGTTTCTTATGATGGAAGTGATCTGAGGATGCATCTCTGTAACCTTGCATGCTCACAGAGCCACTCCCATTTCTTGGGGCCCTAATCCCCAAATCCTTCCATGCAACTGTGGGGTGTGGTAGTCCATGAAGCCACAGTCAACTGAGCCTGTGTGCATAAATATTGTTAAAATAGCCGCTCTCTTAGAACAGCCTCCTGGCTCCAATAGCCACCATACGCCTCCTTGAATAAAAGACATCTTTCATTGCCTGTAGGGAAAGTGCTCTCTCTGCTGGGCTTCATCTGTCAACAATGGAGGTAGAGGATCTCTTCAAGTAAAGACTCCTAAACCAACTTAGTTGTATCATTTAAGCTCTACCGAATGTTTGGGGAAGGGGTCAGCAAACTTTTCCAGCTGGGGGCCAGTCCACTGTCCCTCAGACCTTGTGGGGGGCTGGGCTATATTTTTTTTTGGGGGGGAGAACGAATTCCTATGCCCCACAAATAACCCAGAGATGCATTTTAAATAAAAGCACACATTCTGCTCATATAAAAACACCAGGCAGGCCCCACAAATAACCCAGAGATGCATTTTAAATAAAAGGACACACTCTACTCATGCAAAAATACGCTGATTTCCAGACCATCCGTGGGCTGGATTTAGAAGGCGACTGAGCCGCATCTGGCCCCCGGGCCTTAGTTTGCATACCCATGGTTTGGGAGAACGGGAGCTCTGAGGCAAGGGGGCATTCTTGTGGGGAGGAAAGCTTATCAATGGCCCACATAAGGGCGGTCTTTTATGTACTGGCAAAATGAACTATAGCAGCAAAAAGAGGTCAAAAGAGGTTACAGATTCAGTGTAGTGGTGAGAGTGTTGAACTAGGACTTGGGAGACTAGGGTTCAAATCCCAACTCAGACGTGATACTCTCACTGGCTGATCTTGGTCCAGTCACTGCCTCTTAGCCTAACCTGCTTACAGGGTTGTTGTGGGGAACAAATGAGGGAGAGAACCACCTTGAGCTCAATGAAAAAAAAAGTGGAATGTACCATATTTTTCACTCCATAAGACGCACTTTTCCCCTCCTAAAAATTAAGGGGAAATGTGTGTGCGTCTTATGGAGCGAATGCAGGCAGTAGGCTCTGCTCAGCACTCCCTTTAAAGAGCTGCGTGGAGTGTATGTGCGGCTCTTGGGGGCTTTTCCCCGAGGAGGGAGAAGGGCAGCCCTTCTCCCTCCCCTGGGAAAAGCCCCCAAGAGCCACACACACACTCCACACGCTCTTGGGGGAGCCTTAGCCACGCGCAGCCTCTCCCGGGCAGGGGATGAAGGCCTAATGGAGCTCATCTCTCAATAGAAAGATACGGTGCTATGTGTGGCCCTGATCCAATTCAAAGATGTTATTGGCATCAAGCATCAACTCATGAGGTGAGGGGAAGACCCCATCTGCCGAATCACCCCGATTTACCTTGTTACCCTGTCACCACAAAGGGTCAATGCATACCTTGAATCAATTACTGCTTCAAGTTATTTCAAGGAAGAATGCATGGCAGCCATTTTGGGAAGCCATGAGTAGCATTCAACTAAGTCTTGCTCAGAGAAGGCCCTTTGAAATGAATGAACATGGCTTAAGTTAGGTTTGTTCGTTTCAGCAGGTCTATTCAAGAGTAAAAGGTACTTGAATAGCACCTCATGGAATCACATTTTCTCTCTCTCTTAAAACTGAGATCATGAAGAAACATGCATATGTTGTGAGGCCCTAGAATTAATTGGCTCACCAATGCACAGCGGCAGTAATTCGATTAATAGCAAATGCTCTCAGAAAAGATTACTGAAAGGCACAGATTGAGTCATAGGTTGGGCTGGTTATTTTTCAGACTGAATTTTCAGCACTGTGAATAAAATAACCAACAATGTAAACTTAATGTGCCCCATGCATTTTTGTTTTTAAAAAGAAATATTTACATTAACTGCACAAAATGTTAAAGGCACACACATAAACAGTGCAAGGGCGAGTTTACTCAGCCTCCTTTCCAGGCAATTGTTGCAAAACTAAACAGATCTCTTACGATTTTTCTCTGAGGCTCTGGTTGAAGGGGAAAGCTTCCCATATGGTTCCTGTATTACATCTCAGAGCCGGCTTTTAATTCTTCTTCTTTACAGCAGAGCTTAACACTTTATCAGTTTATTTGCAAAGATTTCAGGATACAGTGTTCGCCAGAGGAGTACTTTGCTTATGTGTGGTGATGGTAACGGAACAGAGCTCGGTTTCTCGGTTCCCTGGTTTTTGTTTAATAAAAAAAAATCATGTTTCTGCTTCTCAAACAGAAGGCAGGGATTAACACATGTGACCAGCTTCTGCTTTTGGTCTAAAATGGAAGGGATTAAGAACATCAGGCCAATGGCACACCTAGACCACCATCCTGTTCTCACAGTGGCAAAACCGGCAAGCAGGGTCTGTGTGCAGCAACACTCTTCCCATTTGTGCTTCCCAGAAACTGGTATTCAGAAGCGTACTGCCTTCCAAAGAAGAGGAAAAACATGGCAAACATGGCTAGTAGCCATTGATGGCCTAGCTATGACGACTTTGTGTCTGAGGCAGTGCCAGTTGCTGGAAATCACAAGTAGGAAAAGCGCTGTTGCACTGATGTCCTGATTCTTGCAGGCCTGCCGTCTCATAGGCCTCTGCAGGATGTGAAGAAATACTAACTTTTGCCTGTCCTGAATCTTCCAAAATTCAGCTTCACTGGATGACCTCTAGTTCCTATAATATGAGAGAGGGAGGGAAAGACTTTTCCCTTTTCTAAAGTTAACGATTCAGAACGCCATAGCTTTTCTAACATTCATTAATTTTACAATATTTCTGTAAATAATCTTTAAATTTCTTCCAATCTTCTTCCGCCGACTCTTTTCCCTGGTCTCGGATTCTGCCGGTCATTTCTCCCAATCCCATGTACTTGATCATCTTCATCTGCCATTCCTCCAGAGTGGGTAAATCTTGTGTCTTCCAGTATTTTGCGATGAGAATTCTTGCTGCTGTTGTCGCATACATAAAGAAAGTTCTATCCTTCTTTAGTACCAATTGGCCAACCATGCCTAGGAGGGTTTCAATAGATCTCTAATATTTATATACAATATTAATTATATTAATGTTTAATTGTTTTTAATTATTTTTTCTCACCTTGTTTTTGGCTGTTCCTATTTTACCTGTAAGCCACCTTGAGTCCCTGTCAGGGGGAAAGGCTGGGTGTAAATAAATAAATAAGAATAAGAATAATTAGGAATGTATGAGGGTTATATCTCTATGCTGCACTGTGGTTCTTGGCTAGTGGGTCTGACAACAGTCCAAAATAGCAAACAGGATGTTTGACTGAATGGATCTTTAATGTCATCTCTACATTCTTCTGCTTATTGTGTTGCAGCAGTGATATAAACCTCATAGTACTGTTAAATCTCAAATCACAGTCCAACATCTAAAACTTGAATGAACATCCAGTTATCTCACATTAAGGCACTTCGCCAAGTTTCACTGCAGAAGGCATGTTGATATTCTTAGGGGGATATACAAGCCTTGGGCTGGTTCATTCTGTCTGGGGATGCCATTCTATAGAGGCACGTTGAGATGTATTTACTAAACTGAGTAGAGTCATTGCTGCAGGTAATGGCAGAAAATGCTTCATTCTCAACACCTGACAGTCAGCCACCTTGGGGATGCAATCGTAAATATACCTATTTAGAGACAGGTCACTGCCCACATCAAACTGTAAGCCCAATGGCAATACTAGAATGTGAATTGTCCATGACAGCAGGACTCTCAAAGGAGGTGTGGGGTTTTTTTGCTTTCTGTTTAAGATAAACAAAATGGGGAAAAAGAAAATGCCCACCTCCATTTCATAATTTTTAAGGGTTTTCGAATATATAAAGTGGGGAGGGACACAGGGATATATTTACCTTCTGCAAAGTACTTTTAAATAATGTGTGTGTGTGTTGACTTTTTATTTAACATTCTGTTCCCATCCCGTATTCATTTCACAATGATATGGGAGGTAATTACAAGAGCAATGTGAGGTAATTAATTTTGTATATTTCAAAAATGGATATTCCATTGCTGTTTCCAAGGTCTGCTTTCTGTTATTTAATTCGACAATTAACCAGCAATGCAAGGTCATGGATGGAAGCGTGCAAACTGAGTTTGCCATCAACCTGTCTGTATCACTCTTGTTATGCGTTTGGACTGCTAAATTAAGATAGACCAGAATTGCTCCAGGGATGAAGCCTTAAGGGTGTCTTGGAAGGGACTATGTGAAAATATCCTTCTGGAGTCCAGAGGCAGGGTGTGGAGAGACGAAACTCTGTTTTGCAGATCCTCTCCCCCAATTAGATAGCTGGGTACTCTTCACCATTACATAGCATGTTGTCCAAACAAATGTTCTGTGTCTAAGTAGAATCACCGCTGATTCCTTTGTACAGTAAATTTAATTGATTGACAAGCTGGAACGTGTGCAGAGGAGGACGACCAAGATGATCAAGGGTCTGGAAACCAAGCCTTCTGGGGAATGATTGAGGGAACAGGGTATGCTTAGCTTGGATAAGAGGAGACTGAGAGATGATATGATAGCCATCTTCAAATATCTCAAGGGCTGTCACATGGAAGATGGAGTGAGCTTGTTTTCTCCTGTCCTGGAGGATGGAACTCAAACCAATGGCTTCAAGTTACAAAAAAAAGGAGATTCCAGCGAAAAACCAGACAGAACTTCCTGACAGGAAGAGCTGTTTGACCGTGGAATGGACTCCCTTGGGAGGTTGTGTACTCTCCTTCCTTGAAGGTTTTTAAGCAGAGCTTGGCTGGCACTCTGTCCTGGATGCAACCGCCTCAGGCGGTAGAATCCACGGGGGCAGCAGGTCCCGATGTCAATCTTTCTTCCTCTCTTGTTCCTGATGTAGATTTTCCCCCTCACCCCTTCTTCCCAGGCAGGGAGTGGGGTTCTGCTTTGGGGTCTGCCTCGGGTGCCGAAATGTCTTGTGTCGGCTCTGCCCCCTACATTGCAGGAATCACAGCTGATCAGGGTAGATATGTAAGGGTCTGATACCAGGGAATGTGGGCAGTACTGACTTAGATGGACTAATCGATCTGATTTATTATAAAGCAACTTCCTAGGTTCTGAAAGGGTGGCTAGGGCGGGTGGAGGACGTGCATATTTGTTGATGTATGTTGCTGTAGATTCCCCCCTCCCTCCCATTTTAGGTTTGATGTTACATTAGTTATGGAACAAGACTTCTTCTTTATTGGCCCTGATCCAGGAAGCCCCTTTAAACCCATGCAAGAGACTGTACGCAAGCAATGCAGCTTACAACACATTCATGAACAGCAGCTCCTTATATAGTAGCACAAACCGCCCCCCCCCCGGCAAAAGGAATATTAAAAATATTTGCACTGCAGCATACATTGAGGGAGGGGGTACTATTGTCTGAAAAAATATATATCATGCAGCACTGGTTTTTAATCTGCTAACAGATTACATCCACATTTTTTGGAATTGTCCATTCTTTTTTTTTAGGAATTCTGTTTCTGAAATAATTTCAGAAACGTTAGGCTCCTTTTGGATATGAGTTCCTAAGATATTTCTGCTTGGATACTTAAAAGGTGTTATCATAGACAGTGATCAAGGGGTGGTAATCAATTTGATTACTGCAGCAAAAATAATAATTGCTAAGAATTGAGGGAGGGAGCTTTTTCTCTCTCACTACTTTTGAGTGGGTCGAGAAGATTTGGAATATGGTAAAAATGAATGAGCAAACTCATTATAGGAGAGTACAAGCAGAATTAACCAAATAAATATATTTGGGGAGCTCAGGGAGGGCAGAAACCTCCCATAGAACAGAAGGGCAAAAGCTGCTTTGTATTGCTTTTCAGTGTATGGAGAAATTGTATTTTTTATATATATACTGGAATAGCAAGTACAATGATAATATACAGCCTTATGATGCTCTCCATTCATCATAATGTGGGGGGTTTCTAGTTGGAAATTTTATTACTGTATTTTAAACTTTCTGGTTCTGGCTGTTTTTTGCAAACTATAACAATAAACATTGCACCACAGCATTTACAAAATGTAACCAACTTATTATTAGTATTAATAAGGGACATATCCTCCACAACTCTTTCAACATTTTATTTTATTTTTCTTTTAGGTATCGGATTCCCCCCTCCCCAAAAATCCAGCTCCACTATATATGGGATTAAAAAGCAAATAATTTTATAAGTTATCAAAACCAACAAATTTATGATTAGTAGCCTGGTTCTTTAACTAATTTAGCACACAAATATAAGCATTATAAAGCATGAAACATTTCACATCTATCTGTTTTTTTTGCATCCTATTGTTATTTAGTACAAAGACTATGAGCAAAAGGGGAAATTGGTGCAGATAAATATTTATTTTATGATGAATTAAAATTCAAACTTGAACCTACTTAGTGTGTTGGTAGTCTTGTTTGTTTTACTTTATATAATTTCATTATTATATTTCTCTTTCAGCTTTCTCTCTCTTTCTTATATTTTGAATGGCAAGCTATATAACGTGTGGAGTTGTATCAGGCTGAATTTACTGACTGCATCCTGCTATTTGGGGCACTTATTTTTATTTTCACTAAATAAAACATTTTTGTACTTGACCTTTAACACTGATTTTTATCCATAGCAAAGAGATTTCCTTTGTGAGCAAGCTCACTTTCACATATACATTTCAAGGCATAAATGTGAAGGTTGCTGAGGCGAAGGGGGCCAGGAGGGGCAATATAAAATTTTTATCACTTAGCAGAACATTGAACCAGTGGGAACTGCACACTCATTCTGAATCTCGATTGTCTGAGGAAAATCTACATTATTCCATGTAAGAATTATTAGTTACATAGGTGTCAAATGTGCTAGCTTTTGGGGGGGAGGATCACAGCATACTTTTTTTCATTATTGCATGCTAATGATAAATATTTATGATGTTGGGCCTCTCTCATTTAAACAATGGTGTGAAGAGATGCTGAGCCACAAGGTCAGAATACATGGCACATGTGCAGTCGAGTGCTTTCTGAATTCAATAATTGCTTCCATAGCAATAAGTGCTTCATTAGAAATAATTTATTCTTCTCTCGAAAAACCTTCCTTTCCTTAATATGAGCAACTGCCATACCTTAAACCTTCTTTTCCTTTACATCTCTTCTGCAAAGTATTGATGTCCTGCAAGAAACGCATCTTCTCCTGGCTCCTAAAACAACAATCCTTTGCAGGGCCGGCCCTCCCATTGGGCAGAATAAAGCAGCTGCCTCAGGCAGCAGTTGCAGGGGGGCAGGGAGTGATGCAAGGTGTTGGAGGACAGAGAACTGTGTGTCAGGCAGCTTGCCCTGTGCCCCCTCAACTGAACTGCTGGCCTCCATTGTGGTATAGGAAACCACCAGCGTTCAAGTTCGATTCAGGGGGCATCATCTGAGAACCTTTTCCACTTTGATCCATGTTTATTTTGAATTTCTTAATTAAAAGATGTTGGGTGGAGAGATCTGGAACTGACACCCCCCCCCCAAAAAAAAAGGTCTGGGTTGTTAGCAATATGATCTTTTAGAGTTTCTTCCCCTTTTCAGTCTTTCCTTTTTATTTCCCAATAATCTGTTGCTGAAAACAGATGTGGTCTGTTTATACAACTTAGTCCTGGGCCAAGATCAGTTGGAATGGATTCTAGCATCCTTTTAAGCATACGAGGTACTTAATCTTCCCCCAGAGTTCACAAATACTTGCATGACCTTGAGATAATCTTGAAATATACAAGGTGGTGAGTAGAAAGATGGAAATGTAGGGAACTTATAAAGCAGGTCCGACTATTTTCCGTATAGCCCCATATTGATAACTTTGAGTTGCAGTGGCTGTCCACTACCTGAAGCAGAGGTCTTTCACATTGCTTGCCACCTGACCCAGTTTTAAACTGGAGATCTGGGGGATTGAACCTGTGACCTTCTGGATGCAAAGCCAAAGCTCTACCGCTGAGCTGTGATGCCCCCCACCCTCATGCTTTGGTTCCCCTCTTACTGAAAGACATTGATGAGAGATTTTCCTGTTGAGTCCGGCTGCTTTTAGACCATCACACTATAATTCATTCATACAAAGTGGAGTTGATGGTCTTGCACAACAAAGCCACTTTCAAAAGAAGTGGGGGTTTTGTGGCAAGGAAAGTGACAGGAAAATGCATTGGATAATGGCAGTGTTGGGCGACATCCTAAAACCACCATCCAAACAAGATGAATGCTCAATAAACAAGACAATCTGGCAGAGCCCTCTGTTGGATACTGCGATCGGAAACCTAAAGATTGCTTTAAACCACATCGTTCCGTTTTCCCGCAGCTAGTATATGTTTGTGCCAAACAAAATCAATTTCCACAAGCATCATTTCATTTGTTTCCTGAGCTTTTTCTAGGGATCTTTTTTGTGAATACAGAAAACATAGACTAAAACACCCCTTTTCAAGCTCTTTTCCTAAATGTCTTGTAAAGGGCTTGACACTGATCTCTTAAGATTTTCTGCCAACCCTGGGGAAAGTAAGGCACCGAGGGTACAATTTAAATGGAAAGATGATGTGTTGTGGGGCTTTGCTACAAATAGCACATTTCCCAATTATAAGAATAATCTTCTCCAAAGCTTGCCTAGTAGAGACATGTTAGAAACCCAATCGGTCCCCTTAGCTATTTGGCTATCTGAGCTTAGGGCCAGCTCTGATGTGTCTTTCTTCACTGATAAAGGCTCTCAAACCACTAGACTTTGAGAGCTTTCTGTAACAATGATTCACATGGACAATTAAGAAGAGTAATTCCCCCAGCTTCCCCCAAAGGAAGAGAATTCTGGGTTTTCCCAGTTGCTCATTTGAAAAGATCTGCTTCTCTTACACATTTTCCTTTTGTGCTCGCTTCTTCAAATCACACAGTACTACAGAAGATTTTTAAGTATACAGTGGTACCTCAGGTTACAAACACCTCATGTTACAAACATTTACAGACTCCGCTAACCCAGAAGTAGTACCTCGGGCTAAGAACTTTACCTCAGGATGAGAACAGAAATCATGTGGCAGCGGGAGGCCTCATTCGTTAAAGTGGTACCTCAGGTTAAGAACGGTTTCAGGTTAAGAACGGACCTCTGGAACGAATTAAGTTCCTAACCAGAGGTACCACTGTACTGGTATTAGACACCTAGGGAGTGTTCAACTAAATAACGGTGCAAGTGGAACATTTATTGCAGTGGGACTTGGTCCCCACCCCTCAGTCTCTGTGTGTCCTGAATCTGCTCCAGAGAATTGGGGTAACCCCTAGAACAGATTTAGGGGGTGCACAGGGAAGAATAAGAGGGAGGGACTTTCCATCTTCATGCTGTGATGAATCCCATCCCTATTAAAATTCCTTAGGTGTGACATTTTGGGTTTAAAAACACAATATGCAGCAGAGGTCCACAGTACGTTATAACATCCAAGTGAACATAGAGCCGCGTATTAAAAAACCACACTAAGAAAACAAAATAAAATCTTGAGCTAAGAATGTACTAACATGACTAACAAAATACAGAAGTTAACACTGCCATGAAAGCTGGGAGAACAGAAAAGGCTTCGCTTGATGCCTAAACGACAACAATGTAGGTACTCCCAAGCCACTTTTCCTTGGGTGAGTGTTTCATAACCAGGGCACTACCCAGCAAGAATGAATGTAAGACGAGCCTACTGGATTAGGGCCAGTGGCTCATCTAGTCAAGCATCCTGCTATTGCTGTGGTCAGCCAGATGCATATGTGAAGTCTTCAAGTAGCACCTGAGCACAGCAGCACTCCTCCTGACTCTTTGGTTTCCAGTAACTGGTATTCTCAAGCTTACAGAACACCACTGAGAAATGTTCTCTTTCTCAAAGCCACCCTCAACTTCTGATGAAGAAGACACTCAGATGAGGGGCTCCATTGCCAAGGGTATCATCATATGGGAGGAGACATTCCCTTAGGTACTGAGGTGCCAAGCAATGTGGTATCCCATCCTTTTTCAGAAAGCTCAGGGTGGCAAAGATGGAGGGTACTGTTCTAGTTTTATCCATGCAGCAATCCTCTCTGAGGTAGATTCTGTTAACTCAGTGAGTTTTATGGCTTAGCAGCCCTTCAAGTTGAGGACTCGTCTCTTAAAAATAGGACATGAGGGCACCCCAGCTCAATCTCTTAAAGTTTCTTAAAATTCTCTTAAATGATGGGTCTTGTCATATCAGGCGGTTAACTTTGTCTTAATTGACTGCAGAATTTGTGGGGAATGGTGATGGCAGAGGCTGCCTGTCATAGGAACTTCAAGCCCAGCTGTTAGCTTTCATAGCAGAATTTGTCCCAGGCTCCAGACAAGCTCTGAATTAGAATTTAAATTCATCTGAAGGAAAAGACTCTTAATTCACACCCCCTAAAGTACTAGTTTCTTGCCTGGGATCAAGAAGGCACTTGGACATGCTGAATTGTGTGTCCACTTGAATACATTTTCCATCTGGGCATTTTCCCCTCCCACCAATAAACTATGTAAGATACTATGTTAGAAGCTTGAAATCCCATAACAAATATTTATCTTGGACAAGGCCTGTTTACTGAAATGGTCATTCTGGAAGAATGACTCCTGAACTGATGTCATACAGAGTAGGTCTATCCTTTACTGAGGATAGAATCACCAGCCTGGGACATCAGGCCTTCAGAAACCAGGACTAATGGGCTAAATTAGCCACTTGCTAGCCCTCTCTCCCTCACTTCCTTCCAGTAACTACTGTTACCTCACCATACCGTCCAACCTTTTCTGACATAAAACTGGGAAGTGCAGTTTCCGGAATGTGCTCGTAGCAAGTTACGTGACCCATGCTTCACTTTCACCACAAAGGAAACACTTTTTCGGGGCAAAAGCACATGAGACCGCAGCACCCAAAATGGCCACCAAGATCTCTGTGAAAAAATGGGATACCCCATTTTTTCCCAGGGCTCTTGGAAGGTATGCCTCACTTCATGCCCCTCTACTATAACACATTTGAAACCCATCATCTGCATGTTAGGAGTCCTTTTGGAACACCATGTGACAGTCCATAAAGAGGCAGGCCCTGCTAAATTCTGTGCACTGTGGTCTCACTTGAAGGAACAGAACCAGAAGCACATGCGGTTTTCTTACCCTCAACAAGAAATGCTAGTGTAAAGTCACTGCAAAACAGAAACACCCATAGCATTTATTTTTCATGAAAACCTCTCTTGCACCTCTCTTAAAAGTATATTTTTCCAATCCTCACCATTATATGACCAGATATTGCTGGACTCCACCACAAACAGCAGTTGTAGCCCAACGGCACCTGGAGGACAGCAAACAAGTATCTATTTATGGACCTCTTCCTCCAATTCTTGACCCTAATGTTCTAAATTCTTCTTCCACAGCTTCCAGTTATGGGAGGAGCCTTCATGGATTCGCCCAACGAGGACTTTAGTACGGAATACTCCTTGTTTAATTCCTCCGCCAACGTCCACGCAGCTGCTTCGATGCCGAACCAGCCTGAAGACGCCTCCCGTTCTTCAAACGACGCCATTTTGTTATGGATTGCAATTATAGCCACAATTGGAAACATAGTTGTTGTTGGAGTTGTGTATGCCTTCACGTTCTGAGAAGAAAGGACAACAGCTCGAGGAGGTGGACAGTTGCTGTTCCATCAGCGCAGAGTGTGTGTATGTATGTAGATATATATATGCGCACATGCCTATATACAAATGTAAATCTTTTTAAATATTTGTAGGTAGACCCTTGTTAGCTAAGAGCAAGCTTAACCAATAGGTGACCAAAAGATAAATGGGGGGGGGAGCCACCCTTGAAGTCCTTTGTAAATGATGTGGGGAGGAAGCATAATCAATTAAATGTAAAGTTTAACATGAAAAGCCAGTGAATTTATACTTTATCAGATCATTGGTCCATCTAGATTGCTATTGTCTTACTGACTCAGCAGATCTCCAGGATTTCAGATAGAGGGACTTTTCCCCATCTTCTATCTGGAGATGTCAGGGATTGATCCTGAGACCTGAATGCAAAGCAGAGGCTTCATGACTGAGCTACGGCCTTTCCCCATAATGCAAACTGCAACGCACACAAAAGAAAAGGCAGGTTTGCTCACCAAGGGCTCTGATGCTTGCTGGCTAGTGAATTTGTTGCTTATCTCATTTCTCTATGGTTTTAAGTATCTAATTACTCCTGAATTGGAGCTTTGTACATGAATACCTGCCTCCTCAGGTTCTGCAGCTATATCTTTCCTTGCCCTCCGTAGGCACTGGACAAGTAGACATGCAGAACTGGTTTGAATTTTTATTTTAAAATGGCAGGAAGCTTCTGGCAAGGCAGCATGTGGAGAGTACCCCTTTTTTTGTTGTCCATTACAAAGGCACATTGAAATATTTCAGTTGGTTTTGTAGATATGGTTACTTTCCTAGCAGTTCGTCCTGCCGGTGAAAGAAAACGACTCAGGTGTCTAGAAAGTTGTACAATCCAGTTGCAGAAATCTGAAAACCCTGGGTCTGGAAGGATAACATGGTGGATGTTAAGGATCTGATAATGAAATAGAGGCTTGTAACAATATTGATAGAACTTTGTATTGATCTTGGTTACGTAGGGAAACATAATGGTGACAGCCCCAAAGCCACTCTCTCATGCACAGAGAGAGATTCTGATGTCTTCTAACCCAGCTGCATTGACCAAAGTCTGTGATGGTCTAGAATAGAATGAGATGTTATTGTGTGTCTGTGGCTCAGAAACCAATGCCACTCTTTCACCAGGTCCATAGAGATATTCGTATAAAACTCATGTCAAAGGGAATTAGGAGAAGGCCCTTTTTTTTTTTTTTTTGCTGTTGTTCTAAACCAGGGATAGAGAACCTATTCTTGTGGCTCCAGTTTCCAGCAGACCCAGCCAGCATGGGCAATAGACAGGGATGATGGGAGTTGTAGTCCAGCACCATATAGAGGGCTCCAGTTGTCCACTCACTGCTCTACACTCATTGCCATGGTTGCCATCTTCTACTTCTCCTCTGAGTCATCATTGCTCCCACCCACTTGCTTGCCAGACACAGTCAAAGAGCAATCAGACAGTGATATCTGGTTATCAGCATCACTACTGCAGCACACAGAGGTCCAAAGGGAGTGGTGTATTGGCCAATGGAGATGTCACCGATCTGTTACCATTCCTCTTGTAGGGTCCCTGCCTCCAGTGTCCTAGAGTCACCCAGTCAGCATGAAAGGGGAGCTTTTGTAGCCTCTGTATGCTCTCAAGCTAAGCATTTAGGGACACCAAGAACACAAGGTGCTTCAGTTTCAGGAGAATGTTGTGGAATGGAACTTCATGGAGAGAAAAAACACACAACTCAAGTCACTCTGAGAGAAGATACTGGAACACTCCAAATCATTTGCCTGTGGACATGCATAGAAAATGGTAGTTCTAAAAAATTAATATTATAGAAGGTTATATAATTGTAGAAGGGATATAGCTGTGAGGGGGCATGGCTAGGACTAGCAGGAAGGGACCTGCACTTCTAAATTTGTCACTACACTCCTGGCCAAAGGTTCTCCATCCCAGTTCCAAGCCATCGTTTGTACTGCTTATATGTCTTCTACCTCTTCCCATTCCCAAAGCTCACCCCACATTTCAGACCTTATGGGATTATTCCTCAAGAGTGTCTGTATTATTTTTCTGGCCAACTTTCTAGTTCTGCACACTTGAGCGGCTGTTGTTATAAGCAGGTTAATGAGAGTTCTCCCTGCATTAGCAACATGGCTTCAGTTAGCATGTCATATAAAAAGATAATCATGACAAATGCTATGAAAGTGCACTTTGTGTTTTTATTTATTATCATTTTTTGCAGTCGAATATTTCAGTGTTTCCAAAAGTGGATGTAGAAATCTTGGTGAACATTTCCTGTGTTGCATTTGGAAATTCTATGAAGAATAAGCTATTAATAAGCAATGGCCTGATTCTCGAGATCATTGCACTGTGGTTGTTTCACAGAAGGCAGAGTCAGAGGCTGCAATCCTGTGCACATATATTCCTGGGATTGTACATTGTGAGAAAAAATGCTCATAGGACTGGACCGGGAAACTTCTGTCATAAATAACTGCAGAGATAAAGATGGAGGGTGCAGTTAAACCTCTAAAAATGATGGAAGAGGTATCAGTAGAAGGAAAATATCAGTATGGCTAGTGAATATTTATAGGCATCGTCTAACTCCCCCTCCCCCCATTTATACATCAGGCCTACCTTTCAAACAGTTGACTAGCAATACATCTTTTCTTGCCTTACCGTTATTTTCCATCAAGTCATCAGTCATCATTTGTTCAAGCAGCACCTTTGCAAAGCTAAGCAGGGTCTGGTCTGGTTTCAAATTGGATGGGAGACCGAGTGTTGAGATTCCTTCATTGCAGGAAATAGGACTAGATGACCCTCATGATCCCTTCCAACTCTTCGATACTGTGAGTCTACTGCTCAAACCCAAATTTCCCCAGTTCACCCCTCCCCTGTCAGTTCCCATTCCAAACCACTAATGAAAACTAAATGACTTTAGTTTCACGCTCCTGAGTGCTTTTTTTGTTTTGTTGCAAGCCTATTGCTAGGTTCATGATTAGATTGATTAGATATTCATAGGAGTTTCAGCAGCTCTGGCACATTTTTACAGCGAAAACAAACTTTGCACCCTCAATAAGAGAGAAAACCATTTCACCATGGTTACACACAATTGTACTTATTTTATTTTATTTTTACCCAGTGGGCTCCCTCTGCTGCTTGATGAATTTGCTGATAACAATGCTTCGCTTCAGCTAATTTGTGGGTTTTAATCTAAGTGCAATTAACAGCGTTTGTGTTTGTTTGCCGACGGACTAGACCAAATTTTAAAAGAACATTCAGCCTTGGAAAAAAAGAGCAGAGTAAAACAAATGGTGGAGAAAAGAACCAGGCTGTCTTTTTAAAGAGCGAGAGATGTAATTGCATTACATGAGTGTAGTGTTTTCAGAAAACAAGGCAGAGAAGTAGTTCTCCCCACCCCATATTTTCCATATTCACGGTTTGCTAATATTATTAGTAATGGTCTCACATAACTCGATTACTGATTTAAGACCAAACTGCTACTAATATTCTGTAGTATTGCTTCCCACAGGAGGCAGTGATGGCCATCAACATAAATGGCTTTACAATTAGACAAATTGAGGATAAGGCTATCAAAGGGTTATATCTGACTAAATTCTACTCAGAGGAGAATTGTTGAAATTAATGGACTTAGGAAGGGACAAATAAAATTGACCATCCTAGTTCAGTGATTTGTTGTGTGTTTTCCCCTCCTATGAATGCTTCCTCTGCGGTATCCTAGAGATATTCAAGATCTTAATAACTTCTCCACATTTTCCTGCAGGGGAGTTATTAATGTGTAAAGCAGTTCTGTTTTTCACATCATGTCCCAGATAATGTAATTTTGCTCAGTGTCCTGCAGGTAATCACAGAAGTGGAGGGCCTGTGAAATGAATTCAGTTTAAAAAAGGGGAAAAAACCCTTTGGAAAAAATTAATTTTGCATTTAGAGTTCTCACAGTTTGAATCTGCATCTCTTTGCTTAGATAATGAAGAGCTACCCATTTCTAGTACAGTGGTACCTTGGTTTTAGAACAGATTAGTTTATGAACAACTTGGAAATACCTCTGGATGCGAACAGGATCCGTTCCAGAGCCCCGTTCGCATCCAGAAGCGAACGCAACCTGTGTCTGCGCATGCGTGAGTCACGATTCGCTGCTTCCCCGCATGTGCATGATGTCATTTTGCATGCGTGAGCGGTGAAACCCGGAAGTAACGCGCTCTGTTACTTCCGGGTTGCTGCAGCGGACAACCTGAAAATACTTATCCCGAAGCTACTTCAACCCAAGGTATGACTGTAGAACACTGCAAACCCGGAAGTAGGTGTTTCGATTTGTGAGCTTTGCCTTGGAAGCTGAACATGTTCTGCTTCCTGTTGAGTGTATTCCATTTGTAAACTGAGTCCCCCGCTGCTAATCAGAGGATTCCTGTTGAGTCAGTCAGTGGTTGAGTCCTGAGCACCCACACATCACAGAGGTGATATTTGGAGCCTTTGTTTTTGCTAATTTTTTTGCGTTTTTGTTTGTGTGACTTTTTCGGTTTTTTGACTGAGACTTGTTCTTCGTTTTATGGGACTGACTTGTGACTGTGGCTTGAGACTTTGTTTTGGGGACTTATTTTTGGGACTGTGTAGAGTTCAGTTCAGCTCCTGGTTGATTGTGTGACTACAGAAATGGATAAAAGCCCCCCATCCAAACAATGACTATCATCAGTGCACGTAAGAAGAAAAAATTAATTTTAATTTTATCATCTGCAATACTGTATTATTTATTTTATAGTACATTACATTGATTATTGCTTTCATTTTATGGATCAATGGTCTCATTAGATAGTAAAATTCATGTTAAGTTGCTGTATTAGGGGTTGTTTTTAAAAGTCTGGAATGGATTAATCCGTTTTGCATTACTGTCATATCTCAGGTTAAAGTAGGTTGAGTATTTTCAGGTCGCGCTCTGCGGCGACCAGGAAGTAACGGACACTCAAAATGACGTCATGCGCATGCACAGAAGCAGCGAGTCGTGACCCGCGCATGCGCAGATGCACAGACACAGGTTGCGTTCTGCTCTGGATGCGAACGGGGCTCCGGGACGGATCCCGTTCGCATCCAGAGGTACCACTGTACTTTCTATGGGAAAGCATGCCTTGGTTTTAGAACGCAGACTTCTGGAATGGATTAAGTTTGGGAACCAAGGTAACACTGTAATGCTGTGATGAATGGCCACAGCTGTATAAGGAACAAATGTATGAAACCATGCACTGTGGCAGCTTCTTATTAGTGAGAGCATAAACTTTTAATCTTAAGTGCATGAACTTTGAATACTGTGTGAGTGAGTGCATAGCCAAACTGTGGAATTTACCAGCACAGGAAGTTGTGATGGCCATCAATTTGAGTGCCTTCAAAAGCAGGTTAGGCAAATTCATGGAGGTTAAGTCTGTGTTGCCCTGTTGGAGGCAGTATAAGTCTCCCCCATTTCTGGGTGAGGACAATTCTCAGAGTGTTCCCAGAAGTGACCTCCGGTGGTGTGGAGAGACTCTCTACACAGTGGGGATGGCAGGCTCAAGCTCTTTAGTTCTCCTGAGTCTGCTCATGCAGAGAAGTTTCCAGTATTACCGTATTTTTCGCACCATAGGACGCACTTTTTCCCCTCCAAAAATGAAGGGGAAATGTGTGTGCGTCCTATGGTGCGAATGCAGGCTTTCGCTGAAGCCTGGAAAGTGAGAGGGGTCGGTGCGCACCGACCCCTCACGCTCTCCAGGCTTCGCGGACCTCTTCGCAAGGAGCGGGAGCACTCCGGCTCCTTGCGGAGAGTTGCCAGCATGCCGAAGCCTGCGCGCGCTGAGCTCAGCACGCCCAGGCTTTGCGGACCTCTCCGCAAGGAGCCGGAGCGCTCCGGCTCCTTGCGGGGAGTTGCCAGCATGCCGAAGCCTGCGCGCGCTGAGCTCAGCGCGCCCAGGCTTCGCGGACCTCTCCGCAAGGAGCCGGAGCGCTCCGGCTCCTTGCGGGGAGTTGCCAGCATGCCGAAGCCTGCGCGCGCTGAGCTCAGCGCGCCCAGGCTTCGCGGACCTCTCCGCAAGGAGCCGGAGCGCTCCGGCTCCTTGCGGGGAGTTGCCAGCATGCCGAAGCCTGCGCGTGCTGAGCTCAGCGCGTCCAGGCTTCGCGGACCTCTCCACAAGCAGCGGGAGTGCTCCCACGGCTTGCAGAGAGCTGCCTGTTTGCGGGCTGGGGTCGGGGGAAGCTCGAGCTTCCCCCGCCCCAGCCCCGCGCCTGGGGGGGGGGAAATAATTTTTTTCCCTTTATTTCCCCCCCAAAAAAATGGGTGCGCCCTATGGTCCGGTGCGCCCTATGGTGCGAAAAATACGGTAATTTGCTCCTTTTATAAATCTGCAAATGCTCTGTTATTTTTAACCAACCTAAAATACTGGGCTGTTTTTGAAGCCATCAATATAGAAGTAGAGCCAGTTGTTTTTATAGCCTCAAACAAGTCTGGTATGGGATATAACTGGGTGTCTCTTTTGCACTCCAGTTACGCTCCTTCAGAGCTTGCAATCCCCATTAGGGCCAAAGCATACATAAACTTATGCACTCTCAGGATTCTGGACACAAATCAGAATTCTGATGTAAATTTCTCATATGGATCGTTCTATGGTAAGTGGGTGGTTAATCTATTTGTTTTTCACTATTTTGCAGAACTTTTTTGGGTGAGTGTGTGTTCTTTCTCTCTCCCTATTCTTTTGCAATGTGCTGAAAGCTGTCAAGGTGTTTGTGAGGTTTTGCACAAAAGAAGCCATCAGTTTTGCAAAGCATGTTCTTTCCGCTTTTTTAAGTAGTCTAACGTGACAGGTGTTCAGCTACAAAGAAGAATCCTGTCATCTGTACTGTAGCATGTGCTGCCAATGAAGTCTCTGGCTGCAGCCCCCTAATACAGTCGTACCTTGGATCTCAAACGCCTTGGCTCCTGAACAAAATCGGCTCCCAAACGATCAAAACACTGAAGTGAGTGTTCCGGTTTGCGAACATTCTTTGGAACCCAAACGGGGCTTCCACAGCTTCTGATTGGCTGCAGGAGTTTCTGCAGCAAATCCGAAGCTGCACTTTGGTTTCTGAACATCTTGGCAGTCAAACGGACTTCCAGAACGGATTCTGTTCAACTTCCAAGGTACAACTGTACTACTAAGGCAGGTGGAAGAGTTTCTGGATGCCATTAGCTGAGATGCTTTGAGCCAACTGCATGGTGCCACTATGTTGGTTGCTGAGGGAGCTGCCTAGTACCCTAGGAGGACCTACTGCTCACACCTGCCCTGGCTCCCTTTACCTTTAAAAAATTTTCACCCAGCATTTTGATGCAGGCCAGGCAATTTTTGATTTCCAACAACGCCCCTTCTCAATGCGTTGTGGGAAATTCAAATGGTCTCTCCAAGATCCAGCTACCAGTTCATCATTTCAGCACCGTGCTGCTGCTGTCAGGTGGTCCTTCAGGAGAAGCCACATCATCAGAAGTTCCCTTCACCTGAGCTAAATCCTGCTGTCCAGAGTCTTGTGATGGAATCTTTATATTCTCTCTCTCTCTCTCTCTCTCTCTCTCTCTCTCTCTCTCTCTCTCTCTCTCTTTGATATTCTTTTTCTTTATACAGCTTGGTTTCTTTGGAAAGGTCAACAGTTGTACCATTTTTATCTTGTATGAATTGTTCTACAGAAACTTATTCTTGTAATAAAACATGTTCTTGATAACTGGGGTTTCTGAACAGAGGGGGAACCATATAGAATGCTTCTGTGTTTTACCCGGGGTTTGCATAACATCTTGTATAAGTCTTGAACTGGTTTAAGCAAACCAAATGTATACTACTTTTTCACTACTACAGTGCTCCTTGTTGTTTATGAGCCTCACTATACATGTAATTATTGATATATTATTATTATTATTATTATTATTATTATTATTATTATTATTGATTGGGTAGGGTGAAAATGCCTTTGTTAAAGTACAGTTATATTTGTGCTTTTCTAAAAAAAACAAAACTATTAAAGTTATCAATGTTTGCAAATGGTGATATTTTTATTCTTTTCCTATAGCTACTGTTTTTCTTTTCTTTTACAAAAATGCAATGCATCTGCAGTCAGGTAATGTGACTTTATACTGGATTTTCTTCCCTTATCAGGTTATTTGCAGATCAGGAAAATTCAAATGGGGGATGAGGTAGGCAGTGCAGGCTACAACGTGGATAAAGAATATATTGTGTGGGTGCCAAAAAACTGAAACAAACGCAAGCAGCTTCAAACCCACCTTAACACCCCAGTGTGAATGATCCCTCTGTCTATGTCACAAACCATGATCTAGCTCATTACAATGTGTTACGCTTTGCAGATGCCATTAGACTTCTCCCTTTTTACCTTCACAGCAACTGTCAGTTGTCTATTACAGGCACATCCTATGCACGGCACTCTTAGGTTGCCAGTACTCCCAGCTGAGGGATCCATACTGTGGTTTAGACAGGAAGCATTTTGCCCTGAGGCTCTGTTCTGACTCACTATCCTAAATCCATGTGCTGCTGCTGTAACCCTGACGCCTGATGACAGGCTTGATTCACAGCTGTGGGCTCTGGAGAAATCCTGGTTGAATTACTGCCCTGAAAGTCGGCGTGCTCAACTGTTTCTGTTGCAGCAAACATTAAATGATATGTCTCTTAAGATCTTCATGGAAGAAATAACTTCAGTTCATCATAATACGTTGCAATAGGCTGAGAATTTACATTGCCAGCCAAAAGAATAAGTCTGGAGTACTTCATTGGATATATTTTCACTGTATGTTGTTCCCTCCCATCAATTGCTTCTTCTTCTTTGGCAATCATTCATAGCTAAGTAAGATTGTCTTCCATGAATATGGTTTTAACAGTGTGTCCATAAGTGACTGTGGAGGCCAATTCTGGATCCTCACATCCTCCCACAGTGGGGACATAGGTTTGCGGGTGGGAGCTGATCATGGTGAAGATTTGCCAAACGTGCCTTCCTCTGCAGTCTCGTGGTCTGATTCATGTAATTAATAAATGGTAGATAAATAATAATGTCATTGTATGTGAAATTTTCTTGAGTTTACTGTTTTGTGAACCAGTTTGAGGTTTGTTTTGTTTTTACAATCAAGCAGTGTACAAATTTCACGAAATAAATAAATGCAGTGTTCTGTACCTGTTTTTGCCTAACCTAACAGGGTTTCTCCTCCCTGTTCTTTAATTAATACACTCAGATTCTGTTGTTTAGATTGAAAGCGTTTTGTTCTTCTATTACATGAGAATATAAGTGACAACCCAAGAGCAATTTTCTTCTTTGGCTCCCCCAAGGATTCTCACAGAAGGACTCGACTTGGCTTTGCCAAACCACATAAATGCTAGAACGGCTTCCATCTTGTGCTGTTTTACATGTGGGTGAAGTTAAACGCTCATGTCCAGGTGTTGCTTGTCAGTTACACTCAACTAAAAACAGCTCTGCTAGCACTTCCTCTATATGGATTCATCAGTGAGGCAAACTTTTAAGAATGAAAAGATACAGAAATGCAAATCTGTATATGACAGTTTTTATCAACCTGGTGCCTTATAGTTGAAGGCCTCAATTTCTCCTTTACAGAGAATATAAGAACGTCATTGCTGTGTCAGACCCAAAGTCCAAATCAAGTCCAACATCCTGGTTTCTATGCTTCCTGTTTGCCATTTGTATGTAAAGTTTCACCTGTGGGCATCTGCCGAACAGTTTAATTTTTTAAGGCCACTGTCTTTTTTTTAAGATACAGTTTTTTAACTTTTTGAAGATGCAAATTAAAAATAAAATAAACAGCTAAGCAGCTACACACATGAATGATCTTAATACTTTCTTCTTTCTATTTTCTTTACGGGGTTTTCATTGCCAGTTTTTTTTATTACAGGGTTTCGAGATGACTCAAAAGATTCATATTCCAGAGGATCTCAAGGGTGCATTACCTTTTACCTTTGTGTTGTCAGTAAGCAGTTTCCATATTTTCTCAAAAGGGTCTTTTATCTTTTGTCCCCTATTTGCCCGTTGTTTTGTATTAATTGCTATCTGAGGGCATTTTGATACCACTGGTCAACATTTGCATTTTGCAGTTACCTTCCAGTTCTAAGCTCTCGGTGCTCACGAAGCCGAAAGTAAGTGATTCAACAGCTCTTTTTGATCAAGATCTAGATTTCTTATCCAAGAACACATTAAGCAGCACCAAAGTCGGATTGACCATTGATCTCACTGATCTCCTGGTATAAGAGCTTCCAAAACACTTGTACCACAATCTTCTCAAAGTTTAACCTTGAGCACTTCTCGCTGTTGTGGAGGAATAGAGCTGTTGGTTTAAATCAGACTCTGTTGGCATAATCTCATCTGCACTATACATTTATAGCAGTATCATATCACTTTAAACAATCATGGCTTCCTCCAGAGAATCCTGGGAAGTCTGTGTTCTTAGGAGAGGCTGTTCCCCCTCTCAGAACTAGAGATCTCAGAGTAGTTTAACAAATCAATTACCTCTTCCTTGGGAACTTCGAAAATTGCATCTCTGTGAGGGGAACAGGGGTTTCCTATCAAGTCTCAGCACCCTTAACAAACTAAACTCCCCAGGATTCCTTTTGGAAGTAGCCATGACTATTTAAAGTGATGCCATACTGCTTTGAATTTATAGCACAGATGGGGTCAACGTCAAGGTGACGCAAGCATATTCCAGCCTAACTGTGTTGGTAAAAGTCAAGTTAGGTTTAATTTGCTTCTTGTTCTGTATACCAAACATCTGCTCTTCACTTCTGTATTCTGGTGACAGAACCAAAACAGAATTAAAGTTTCATTGCCAGCTGCAACTTGCTGTTTACTTCAACCAGCTGTCCATCTTTTTCTAAAGGCACTCGTGCTAGTTAAGGGAGCAGCGTAGAGTTCTCTCATGGGAGATACATTTCTTGAGAGATGAAAGAGTGGCTTATTTAAGTTGAAGGTGGCAGACGTGGGGCACGTTCACATGGCAACTTCTTGTGGAGTTGGTGCTGTTAAGGTTTTCTGCAGCATCTGCTTAGTGTTGTCTTCATCGACATGCCAGCCTGTATTCTTTCCCCATTTAATCTGGATTTTTCTTTTCTGTGGAAAGCCCAACCATTGTTAAAACATCGGCACTGGTTGCCCATTTACTTCTGATCAAGGTTCAAAGTCATTGTGTGAATTCATAATGCCCTGAACAATTGAGGTCTGGGGTACCCGAGGGACTGCCTAAGCCCTTATATCCCAGCTAGATCACTCAGATCATCTGCAGGAGCCTTGTTGGCTGTTACCTGAGTTGACATTTGTCATGGAACGACCTCCCATCAGATGTCAAGGAGATAAAGAACTATACCGGGACTCTAGTCAAAGAACAGCGTTTTGAATACATTATAAACATGCAACACCAGAGGGTGCCGTAGAACAGAAAACTTCTATGCGATTTTACATAGCATTTTTTTTTCTTTTGTTATAACGATTTAATTTCTGACTTGTAGCATTTTTTCCTGTGTGTAGATCCACCCCAGCTTTTAGAAGACACATGAAGACAGCCCTGTATAGGAGAGGGTTTTTAAAAAAAAGTTTGATGTTTTATTTTGTTTATTTTATTTTGATTTATTATTGTTGTTAAAGCCAAGCCTTTAATGCCATTGGTCCAGTCTTGGGGAATCTTCTTCCAATAAAGATTCAGCAGGCGCCTTCTGTTCCAACTTGTAAACTTTTAAAGGTGAGTGCAGTACTGAATTCAGCACAGGATCACATTGACTTGAGACTGGTCTGGTGTAACTTTTCTGGCTCCTACTTTGTTTGTTGTTGTGTATGCTTAGCAGTCTTCTCTGGTGGTGCTGGAGATACAGTAGGTACCTCTGGTTATGTAATTAATTCGTTCCGGAGGTCCTTTCTTAACCTGAAACACCACTTTAGCAAATGGGGCCTCCCGCTGCCACCGTGCCACTGGAGCACGATTTATGTTCTCATCCTGAAGCAAAGTTCTTAACCCGAGGTACTATTTCTGGGTTAGCGGAGTCTGTAATCTGAAGCGCATGTAACCTGAAGCATATGTAACCTGAGGTACCACTGTACTTATCTTGGTGCTGGGGGTGGGGTGACGGTTCTTGAATCTCTTCTTTGTTCTTTTCCCATAGGGATGGGGTAAGCTAACACCAAGTTTTGCCTCTAGGGGTCACTGTTTAAACTAGTTGAGACACTAACTTGACCCCATATCAGTTCCCATGAAAGGGGGGGGATGCAAAATATATTGCAACAACTTGCACCTGCAAACAAAAAGAAAAACCATGTTGCAGTGTGAAATGCTCCTGTTCAGCCGTGCCCTCTTCCAGGATTTTGCCTCCTACAACTTTCTTCTTCCCTTTTCCAGCTTCTTTTCAAAGGAGAGCTCAATTATATGTTTTCTTGGGCACTGTGAAATCAGACTAGAACAGGGGTCGGCAAACTTTTTCAGCAGGGGGCCAGTCCACTGTCCCTCAGACCTTGTGGGGGGCCGGGCTATATTTTGGAGGGGGGGTGAACGAATTTCTATACCCCACAAATAATCCAGAGATGCATTTTAAATAAAAGGACACATTCTACTCATGTAAAAACACGCTGATTCCCGGACCATCTGCGGGCCGGATTTAGAAGGTGATTGTGCTGGATCCGGGCCCCAGGCCTCAGTTTGCCTACCCATGGACTAGAACTATGGACTAGAACTAGTACATTTGTTACATAATAAAAGGTAAAGGGACCCTTGACCATTAGGTCCAGTCATGACCGACTCTGGGGTTGCGGCGCTCATCTCGCTTTATTGGCCGAGGGAGCCGGCATACAGCTTCTGGGTCACGTGGCCAGCATGACTAAGCCACTTCTGGCGAACCAGAGCAGCACACGGAAACACCGTTTGTCTTCCCACCGGAGCAGTACCTATTTATTTACTTGCACTTTGACATGCTTTCAAACTGCTAGGTTGGCAGGAGCTGGGACCGAGCAACGGGAGCTCACCCTGTCGCGGGGATTCACACCGCCGACCTTCTGATCAGCAAGTACTAGACTCTGTGGTTTAACCCACAGCACCACCCACATTACATAATACACCTTCTCAAACTTTACATTCAAAAACTAGCCCAACCCCTAGCACCCCTTTTTGAGAGAGATGTCAAAGTGCCCAGCAATATAATATCTGGGGAAAGTCTTTGAAACATTCTGGTTACCTACATCCAAGACAACTCCCCCCACAAGAGACATTTAGGGGACATGCTCTTAGGTCAAGGGCTAGTTCGCTGCCTTTCAAGCAGTATTTGTGTTGGAAAACCAATACTGAATGCACACAAAGGACTCATTAATTCCCTCAAAACCAAGTGTTGCTTATACAACACAGCAAACAAGGTCATTTGCAATCTTGCCCCTAAAAATGTCCTTTCTGGCACGGCACAGAGAAAGAACCCACCAATTTAAAACAATTTAACAACACTGGCCAGACACATCGGCACTGTTCTGTCCCAAACAATCCCATTGCAGTGTAAACCCAGGGATGGGATCGTGTAAGCTCTGCAAATGAGCTGTAGCAATAATAAATTCCCCAGTAATTGCTACTGAATTTTGTAAACAGCAGATGGCTCAGTGAGCTTAAGCAGACTGCATCAAGACTGCTGGGCACTGTCAACTGCTTTCAGGACATTCCCTGCAGCATTTGTCTGCTATCGATTATCCCCTTCATTTTCTCACTCTCAACAAGAGGCTCTCTACCTGTTCACTGCCACCTTCTAAAGTTTTGCGTGCTCTTATTTCATCACCGGGACACAGGTGGCGCTGTGGGTTAAAGCCTCAGCGCCTAGGACTTGCCGATCAAAAGGTCGGCGGTTCGAATCCCTGCTGCGGGGTGCGCTCCCGCTGCTCGGTCCCAGCGCCTGCCAACCTAGCAGTTCGAAAGCACCTCCGGGTGCAAGTAGATAAATAGGGACCGCTTACCAGCGGGAAGGTAAACGGCGTTTCCGTGTGCAGCTCTGGCTCGCCAGAGCAGCGATGTCACACTGGCCATGTGACCCGGAAGTGTCTCCGGACAGCGCTGGCCCCTGGCCTCTTAAGTGAGATGGGCGCACAACCCCAGAGTCTGTCAAGACTGGCCCGTACGGGCAGGGGTACCTTTACCTTTTATTTCATCACCCCTGAGCAGCCGCTAACCAACCACTTCCGGAAATCCATTTGCAAAGAAGGAAGTTCTGGTCAGAGTAGACCACGGAAATCAATGTAAAGAAAAAGAAGGTACCTTTTATCATACGTGGTGGTCATGTAAGGTAATAAAACCTTTCTGGGAAATGATATATAATGAATTGGAAAAAAAGTTTAAAAATAACTTTTGTAAAAAGAACAACAACCAGAAGCTTTATTTTATTAGGAATTGTAGGCACCAATATCCCAAAGGAGCAGAAAAGACTCTCTATGTTTTTTTATATAATATTTTATTGAATTTCTTTTCTTACAGTCAAAGATATAAAGCTTAAGAAAAAAAGAAAAAGAACAAAGAAAGAAAGAAATATATAAAAAATCCAACTTTCCATAATGTTTTTTAACAATCCAACTAGACTTCCCCACATCCTCCAAACCCTGCATTCTTTGTGATAATAAGGTCAGCAATTTGTTACCTTGTTTCATAGCTTATTGTAACTTTCAATTTATCATGTTTCTAAGTTCATGTTTTGTATCCCAATTCTTGTATATTTAAAATAAACATGATAAAATTATTTCATGATTCCGCCTCTTCTTTCTTATACCTTAATTCTCAGTTCACATCATCAAGTTACTGAAGCTAAGTTTTCCTAATCATGCATTTTTTTTTAACATTCATACAGCTTATAATGTTTTTGCAAATAATCCTTAAATTTTTTTCCAGTCCTCTTCCATTGTTTCCTCTCCCAAGTCTCGGACTCTGCCAGTCATTTCGGCCAGTTCCATATAGTCCATCAACTGCGTCTGCCATTCCTCCAGCGTGGGTAAATCTTGTGACTTCCAGTACTTTGCAATGAGAATTCTTGCTGCTGTAGTAGCATACATAAAAAAAGTTCTGTCCTTTTTAAACACTTTCTGGTCCACCATGCCCAGAAGGATGGCCTCTGGTTTCTTGGGAAAGGTATACCTAAATACCTTTTTTAACTCATTGTAGATCGCTTCCCAGAAGGCCTTCACTTTTGGGCAGGTCCACCAGAGGTGAAAGAATGTCCCTTCAGCCTCCTTACATTTCCAACATTTATTGTCAGACAGGTGATATAAGAAAAGACTCTCTATGTATGCAACAGCTGCATGGAAGTTGCTAGCCCAGAGATGGAAAGGAGACAAGGGATGGCAAACCAAGCTGATGGATTATGGCAAAATGGTAAAACTGACTGGAAAGCTCAGGAATAAAGAAGACAAAAACTATAAGAAAGAATGGGGAAATTTTACCATTTATTTAGGAGACCACTGTAAGCAGATGAAAACATTGGCAGGATTTTAATAACACTGTCTTCTGTGGGTTACATTTGAAAAAAAACAGAGGATGTGAATTATCTTGATTTTACAACCCAGAATGGCAAATACATCTAATGTGGAATAATGTTGATGTGCTACAAAAACATAAAAATGTAGTCTTCCACTGGAAATCTATCTTCTATCGGCGATTTCTAATTATTTCTCCAGGCAATAGAATTACATTATTTGGGAAGTCAGGTTGGATGACGATATGGACCAAGGAGAATATTAGATTATAATGGCATTAGAGCTGAACGTTAAGTCAACATAAAAAAAGAAATCAGCTTCAGAACTGTTGTGCAATCTTCAATGGATGATTCATAGATAGGGTAATTTGCATTATTCATAACGAGTCTTTGCAATGCTCCTAAATCAAATCTAAACAACGAATCTTGTGGAATTTTACAGGCTAAGGATGTTTGTTATGCCATAAGCTTTTGAGAATTTGAGTCCATTCCATCAGAAGCACACAGCCTTGTCATCAGTTGCAAATAGATATTCATGGTGAGCGGGTGTGTAATTGTTAACAGTGAGGTCAGAGGGACATGAAATGAAGAAAATACCATGTACCGACTCAGTGAACCGGCATGGGAAAAAATGACGTTCATTAAGAATATTTGTGTGTGTGTGTGTGTAACTCAAGATGGGGAAATGAACATTCCCATCCTCTCTAAATGACATTTTTGCCCGATCAAGTTGCAAAATCCCGTGGATAAAGTATGCCTTAAAAGGGCAGGAAACCAGTTCCAGGTGGAACAGGGCAGTGGAAACCTGAGTTAAGTAGGACACCAAGGAGGTGTGAATATTCGCAAGACTGTTCTTTGAAAAATTACACTAATAGGACCTGTTGCTATAGCAACATTGGAAGAAGGGGCTCAGCTTTCTCCTTTTCTCTCCACCCGTCTGCCTGCATATCATCATCAGTGACCTCCTTTTTGCTCACTTTGTAGAATGGGGTGACAGCTTCAAGAAGTAACATGCATTTGGAGGGCTACAAATGGAACACCAGTTGACTTAGTACAGGAGTGAGCAAACCTTTTCAGCAGGGGGCCGGTCCACTGTCCCATAGAGTTTGTGGGGGGCCAGACTATATTTTTGGGGGACCTAGGCCCCACAAATAACCCAGAGATGCATTTTACACATTTTACACATTCTACTCATGTAAAAACATGCTGATTCCCGTACTGTCTGCGGGCCGGATTTAAAAGGTGATTGGGCCGGATCCAGCCCCCGGGCCTTAGTTTGCCTACCCATGACTTAGGATCTCTAGGCTTGGGCAGGGTGATAATACAGAGCAGCATTATATAACAACCCTGTATGGTTCCGCAGTTGGTTGTGATAGGCTACTGGTTACTGCAGAGATAGCGAATGCGATGTCCTCCAGATGTTGCTAAACTACATCTCCCATCATTCCTAGCCCTTGCCATGCTGGGTGGGGCTGATGGGAGTTCAGCAACATCTGGAGGGCACCATGTTTTTTTAATGTTTTTGTTTTTTTAATCTGTAAGTTGCCTTGAGTCCTGTTAGGGGGGAAAGCAGTGTATAAATAAAAAACATTAAGAATGTTAAGAAAGAACAAAAGAAGGACAAAATTGTAAATTTATGTACAGGGTGGAGAAAGCGGATAGATAGCACTAAAATTAGAGCTCACCCCCCATTTTAATTTCTATTTTTGCAGTAGATTCAGGGCAGACATTGCCCCTTGACTTGCAGATGGATCCCATACAGGACATGATTATCTTATGGAATTCACTGCTGTAAGATGTGATGATAGCCAGTAGACGGGGATCAGGCAAATTCATGGAAAGTACTATCTGGCTTAGTAAAACCTCCATGTTCAGGATAATGATGATGATGATGATAATGTTCAGAAGCAGCGTTCAAGGGCTATAGCTTTCATGACCTGCTGTGGGCTTTTTAGAATTATTCGGCTGGTCGCTGTAGCAAACAGGGTTTTGCACTAGTTGGCTTGATCTAGTGGAGCTCTTCTTCTGCTCTTGCATAATGCTTTACGGAAGAATGGTTTTGAGCGATGTAATATCCAGCTGTTTGGCATGTCATTTTAACATGCACATTAACAAAAATAACAATTCACAAGTGCAGTGGAACTATTGCACACTCAAAACAAACAAACTTCAATGCATGCTTTGAAATTAACATTTTTTCTTAAAGAAATATGCTCCGCCGATTTTGAGCAGATGTCTGCGCTCTGCCTAAAGTTCTTTTCCTCGAGGCACACGATCCATGGCTTTGGTTTTCTGTGAGCAAACCAATGTGTCTAGGGAGGAATGAGAGAGAAATGTTGGGATTTGTTCTCTTTCCAGTTTCTAGATCCAATTGTTTCAGGCTCAAATTTCATGCCTGGTTTAATCGGCTTTGATCCTTTGCCCAGGATCTCTCTGCAAAGATTATACTTGCATATGCAACACATCAATAAAAATAAGGGAAATCTCTGAGTGATAGAATTGAGCTATGTGCTTAGTGATAAACTGGGGGGGGGGGGGATGGACCACACACAAAAATAAGGAAAATCTCTGAATGATAGAATTGAGCTATGTGCTTAGTGATAAACTGGGTGGGGGGGATGGACCACACATAAAAACACACATTCTACTCATGTAAAAACACCAGGCAGGCCCCAAAAATAACCCAGAGATGCATTTTAAATAAAAGACACATTCTAGTCATGTAAAAACATGCTGATTCCTGGACCGTCCGTGGGCCAGATTGAGAAGCAGATTGGCCCCTGGTCAAAACCATCTGAAGTACCATCAGACTCTTCCTCTGTTATTATTGTAGAAAAGCCCTCGTGGAAGGTCCAATCTGGTCGAAACACACCGGGCATTAATAAAAAGTGCAACACTCTTCAGCAGTAGGAAAGAGTCCAGAACCTGGCTGCTAGGACTGCAAGACACATAAGAATGGGTGGATCAGTCTACGTATGATTCATGTCAGTTTCACTTTGTTCATTCATAAGTCCGTTTCCTCGCATTTCCACATCATCCTGTGGAATTTTGTGCCCCCTCCATCACCTGCTGCCAGTCAGTGGAGACAATACTGGTCTAGATGGGCTAATGGTCTGATATAGTATAAGGCAATTTCCTGCGTTCCTCCTATGCTCCTATGTTTACATGCATTTTTAATGAAATTTTCAAGCCAAAAATGGTATCACAAAATGTAAAAGTGTAAAAAGTAAAGGATATCTGCATTCTGAATGAGTTTGGGAAGTCTGAACCAGGCAAGTTCATTTAAAACTTCAGAGCATCCTTAGGGACTAGTTGCTTACAGGAGTTCCTTTTGCCTCTTTCCCAGGCCCAGTTGTATCACCAGTGCTTTGAAGTACGGTATATACCAACACTTTATCTTCTTTTCGTTCTTCCGTTCAGTTAGAGTTTCCTCCATGTGCAGCTCCCTCGTGGTGACCCTTGAGTCATTTTTTAATGACAGTTTGAAATACCTTCGTCGCTTTTCTGGGAAAGGAAATGGTTGCTCACATCATCAACATCATCCCAGCATACTTTTAAAAATGGATCCTGGGGCAATCCAAAGTTTGTTTTTCCTTGATTATTTTACAGCAAGCAAGCATTAATGCCAAGTTACATCCGAATAGTAATCTTAGAAAAATTACAAGCAAGTGGAAACATTTGTAACTGGCAACTAAATATTAACACTCAACGAAATTTCCTGCTATGCTTCGGTAATTGTTAAAGCATTGCTCTTGGTGTAAGAATTTCCTGGTAGTGAAATATTTGGAACTGTTAACTTCCTTTAGGAAGTAGCAAATACTCATTGAGAAGTCTAGTTTTCCCACACAATTCTGTTGGGAGGCATTGGAGAATTGTAATCCATTATTCAAATAATATATTTGGTCTTTCAGAAGGATACAATGGATTTTAGGCAAATATATTTGTATTTTATACATGAAATCTTTCTTCAGAACATAAGAAGAGCCTTCTGTATCAGGCCAATGGCCCATCTAGTCCAGCAGTGGTTCATAGAATCATAGAATCATAGAATTGGAAGGGAGCACCAGGGTCATCTAGTTCAACCCCCTGCAATGCAGGAATCTTTTTGCCCATTGTTTAGGGAAGTTTTTAATGATTGATGTTTTAATGTGTTTTTAATCTCTGTTGGAAGCTGCTCAGAGTGGAACAAATAATAAATTATGGGCGGGGTACAAGTAATAAATTTATTATTATTAATTATTATTATTATTATTATTATTATTATTAGGCTTACTCTCTTACTCTGAGAGTAAGAACCTTATGCTCTACTGACTGAGCTGGCCAACCAGATTTCTATGAGACATCTGTAAGAAAGGTCCATGTGCAACAGCGCTTTCCTCACTTGTGATTCCCAGTGACTGCTAATGCAACTGCCTCTGATAGTGGAGGCAGAATATAATCATCCTGGCCAGTAGCCATTCTTGGCAAACATTTTTGCATCTTGCATTTGATAGAAAATGTTTGAACTTCTTGTTTCTGAGACAAAGCAGGAAGGACAACCTGCAATGCCACCTAAGAGGTAAATATATTTATACAGTATATGGATCTAATTGATGGATGTTTACATTGGCAATCTGAAAAACAATCTTATCAACACTGAAGCACTGTTTCATTTTGCCTCTGAAATATAGTATGGTAATTATGATAATAATATTTAAAGCAGATGGAAGGGCTTGCACAGAAGCTGAAAACTTAAGAGAGAACTTGATTTATCCTGGGTTGAAGTGCCCGTTGGATTTCATTAGTTCCTTGGTTGAAATCCAGAAATAAGGGTGCCTTGAGCACCAAAAGTTATGCCAAGTGAGTCATCACTGCTTGCACATCCATCCACAGATGCACATTTGCGGAATGTTCAAGGCTGCAGCTGTTTCCACACTCTCAATATAAACAGAAGAACCAGTGAATGGTGTAGCTGGAGGCATCAATGCCTAGATGGGCAGCCACCAGAGCGCCATGTAAATCACTTGCTTTTCAACAGAGGAGGGAGGTACAACCGCTCAAGAACAGAAGAAGAGCTCTGCTGGATCAGATGCATGTTGGCAAAGAATGAGCCCTGTGGCAGGGCTGGGGGACCTGTAGCCATCCAAATGTTGCTGAACTACAACTCCCATCATCCCTGAGCATATTGGAGTGGAGGTTAAGATGCATTGGGGGAAGATTGTGAAATAATCGACATTATGAAACACCAATAGTACGGAAATCCACACTGCAGCATTTTTTGTTACAGGACCTCCTTGCACCAGTTAACTAGTACCCAGCATTCTGTGTGTTATGGCATGCTCAGAATGTGTGGCTGAAACAGAAAACAGGCAAATGGTTTGAAGGAATGAGGACGTATCGTCTCCCTCCCATCCACATTTGGACCTAGATTTGATAACACAAGGCAAGGATGTTATGTTTCCAGGGTTTTACTCCTGAGTTCAGGAGTTCACCTGAGGGGGGTAGAGAGAAAGGGAGAGTTGAGTAAATATGTCGATTTTAGTTGATCCCCACACACCCCACCACAAATCTTAAACTTAGTTCTCCACATCGCCACATCAGTTTGCAAATTATTCATTTTCAAAAAGTCTTCATGAAATTCACCAGCGTTCTCCCAATACAGTGGTACTTCGGGTTACATACGCTTCAGATTACATACGCTTCAGGTTACAGACTCTGCTAACCCAAAAATATTACCTCAGGTTAAGAACTTTGCTTCAGAATAAGAACAGAAATCGTGCAGTGGTGGTGCAGTGGCAGCAGGAGGCCCCATTAGCTAAAGTGATGCTTCAGGTTAAGAACAGTTTCAGGTTAAGAACGGACCTCCAGAACGAATTAAGTTCTTAGCCCGAGGTACCACTGTACACACATTTTTGCAAAGCATTCCCCCCCCCATGCTATGCATTTTGTGCATTATTTTCACTTGTTTGTGCATTGATAGGCTAATACATGCACTTTTGTATTTATTACTTGGCACTGCAGAATTTAGAGAAGTACAAAACAGCTGGTACATTAGTTAATTTTGAAGGTTCAACAAGATTCTTTGTTGCTTCTATAGTTACTGTGTTACAGTTCTATTTTTAACTATTCATTGTGCTTTCTTATCGTAGATGTTAGCGTGGCCAACATCCCAGCTGGAAAAGAGAACTTCCTACCCATTTTTTTAAAAAAAGCTTTTTAGAGACAAAGAGTAAATGGTTTGCTTTTAAATATTAAAAGTCCTTTCACAGGTCAATAATGATGCCATTATTTACAACTTGCTTTTGGAAGAGAAAAACATAAGATTCACATAACAATTTGTTTTGTATTATTTATCCAATGTCAAGTCTAATTTGCCCATAAAGAATAAACAGAATAAGGTGGTAGTTTCTTATAGCCTGTTTCTGCCAAGTAGAAACTCATCATATCATGAAATCCTAGGCACATTGACTTGGAAGTAATTCCCTTTGTTTCCTTTGGCGCTTACTTCCAGGTATGTGTACATAGCATTGCATCCAGGCAAAGCAACTATATATATATATATATATATATATATATGAATCTTCCCCAACTTGATGCCCTCCAGATATTTTAAACTACCACTCCCACCACTACCCAGCCAGCATGGCTAATAGAGATGATGGGAGCCATAATCAAAAACATCTGGATCAGTGTAGAAGGGGTGGTGGCATCATGTTCTGTGCATGCTAGGAAAGGAGTGGGGGGGCACACAACCAGAAAATACAAAATGGCCTCAGAAGGACAGACATACACCCAACCCAGACATCCTCTCCTCCAGTTTCTGTCTTCAGGCAACTGAGCCACATCAGTTATGATGATGAAGATGAAGAGTTTGGATTTGATATCCCGCTTTATCACTACCCGAAGGAGTCTCAAAGTGGCTAACAATCTCCTTTCCCTTCCTCCCCCACAACAAAGACTATGTGAGGTGAGTGAGGTTCAGAGAAGTGTGACTAGTCCAAGGTCACCCAGCAGCTGCATGTGGAAGAGCGGGGAAGTGAACCCGGTTCACCAGATTACGAGTCCATTGCTCCTAACCACTACACCACACTGATGGGGGTTGCCACTCTTTGATGGTAGCCTAGCAGTAGCCATGAGACATGATCTTGCAGGCCCATACTTCTCAACTGTCCTGATTAAACTGGGACATACCATTTTTGAGGGCCATGCTCTCACGCATGCATTTTGGGGCTCTGTGCTCTAACATGGGTCACTTGACATGGGAGTGTGCCCAGAAGACAGGCATCTCAGTTTCTGACATGTTGGACTATATGCAGGCCATAGAGCCATAACATCCACCCAGGTATTCTACGTGCTGGTTCCAGGCCTTATTGCACTAGCATTTTTAGTCTACTAGACACACGTTTATATGCAAGTCAACCGGATTCAAGATACATCGAGCCAGGAATTCCAGAGAGCCCGGAAAGTGGGCTACAAGCCGAATAACTCTGCTGAACACAACAGCAAAGTTGGAACTTGGCTCAAAACAGGACTTTTTAAAAGGTGATGTGGAGAATCCATTAGTGAAAGCGTCCCTTCCAAACCCTGCAGTCACGTTCCTCCACAATGTTTATGATTGAAGTGCCAAATTGGAAAGGCCTCAGAACTGAGAAGCAAACATGAAGAATTTGGGAGACGAAGCTTGCAAAGAACGTTGGCTACGATTCATTTTGTTAAGTGCTGCAAACTGTGTGGAGGGTAAGGTGATTTATTGATGATCCCAGGGAGGGAAGCCAAAAGGACCGCCTCAAACTAACTGATGAAGGATTGGTGAAGTAAATATCTTTATTTTCTAAGCCATGGAAGGGGCCGTAGCTCAGTGCTGTAGCAATGCTGCGCCAGCAAAAGGTCCCCTCACAGAGTTGCCATTCCCAGAGTTCCCTGGGAAGAGGGATTGATTCTTATATCATGGTTAATTATAGCTCTGCAAATGGCATTGTAGGAGATGATATAAACAGAAAGGATTGTAAGTTGTTTTTATATGCAATGATGGCAGCAAGAATATTATTGGCACAAAAATGGAAGCATGAAGAACTACTGACGAAAGAAGAATGTAGGATGAAATTGATGGACTATGCAGAATGAGATAAACTAACAGGTAGGATTCAAAACCTGCAGGACCAGAGATTCTCAGAAGACTGGAGTAAATTTGACTATTTGAAAAGTAATTGTGATGAACAGATTACGCTAGTAGGTTTGCAAGAAGTTTTGTAAGGTGAACTATTTGAAATATTGCAAAAAAGACAATGAGGAGAATTATTAGTTAAGTAATATGAAATTAAGAAATGCATAATATGCGATAAATAATGGGAAATCATCAGAGGCGTTGACGGAAGTCCAAAAATATTGTATAGGATGAGAAGTTATGTTGTATGAATGTTGGAATTAATATGTTAAAAAATTAATTAAAATGTATATATATAAAAAATTGTAGCTCTGCAAACTGCAGCTCCCATGATTCTTTGGGGGAAGCCATGATTGTTTAAAGTGATATAATGCTTTTTAAAGTGGCCTTAGTTAGCCCCAATATCCGCCTGGTAAGATGGGTCACTTTTATACATTGCAGAACATCATATAAATTTCCCCAGACACTGGTCCAACAGTCCAGCAATTTTTCAGTTAATATGATTTCTTCACCAGAAGAAATCAGCCCCAGCCGAACTTTGAGCTGGACCACAGTGTGCCTGTTCCCTTTTTTTTCTACCAAAGAGAAACTTGAGGAATTCCTCCTTTGCAAATTCTAGTGTGAACTGATGTGCTCAGCACTCATGGATTAATGAGCATATTGGATGGCAGTTAAATTGAGGGTCAGGTTAGTGTGTAGATTAGAAGCAATTAATACTAAGCAGAGGACTCTTCTGTGGTGGCCCCCCAGCTGGAGGATGCCCTTCCCAGAAAGGCTCGCTTCACACCAATTTCATCATCCTTCCAACACCAGATGAAGACATTTTTATTCTCCTGGGTATTTGCACAGTTCTAATGGTATGGCCGGGACGCGGGTGGCGCTGTGGGTCACAGAGCCTAGGACTTGCCAATCAGAAGGTCGGCGGTTCGAATCCCCAGGACGGGGTGAGCTCCCGTTGCTCGGTCCCTGCTCCTGCCCACCTAGCAGTTCGAAAGCACAACAAAGTACAAGTAGATAAATAGGTACCGCTCCGGCGGGAAGGTAAACGGCGTTTCCGTGTGCTGCTCTAGTTCGCCAGAAGTGGCTTAGTCATGCTGGCCACATGACCTGGAAGCTGTACGCCGGCTCCCTCGGCCAGTAAAGCGAGATGAGCACCACAACCCCAGAGTCGGTCATGACTGGACCTAATGGTCAGGGGTCCCTTTACCTTTACCTTTACTTTTAGTATATTTTCTTCATTGCTGTATAAGGAACTTTGTTTTAAAACGTATGGTGTCCTGTAAATCGCTTCAAGCCCCCATTTGCATGAAATAAGATATACACTGAATCAATCTAATCTGATCCAAATTTTGTGTTGCAGTTCTCGGCTCAGAAAAAGACATTACTGTAAAATGTATTTTAAGAGGAGAAAATACATAGTTTAGAAAAGAAGGTGTATGGAAATGCAAACTTCATGGAAAAAAATATGTTCAAAACATTTTTTAAACATTTTTTTATTTTTATTTAACCAAATGTATATGTAGCTTACTAGAAGAGAAGATGTCTAAATATTATTTATAATGCTTAAATAGATAAATAGATAAATAAATAAAAATATGCTGCTTACTTGCCAAAATGACAAATCCATCCATCCCTACTAATGATTTACGTATATAGTTAAAGGCTAAGAAATAGCCCTACAGTTGGATTTCTATCAAGCTTTAGCTTGGTTTCTTGTCTCAGTTTACATGCCTTTAGGATGTATCAGCTCTGTGACCACCAAGCCCTAAAATCCCCAATTTATCTTCTTTTCTTGGAACCACTGACAGCCCCTTTGCAGCAACAGCAGTAACTTAGCAGAGATTCACTATCTTAAAAGACAAAGAAGAAAAAAATACTAAGGTGTGAAATGTTCATCTTGACGTGATGCTCCTGTGCTGGCAACAAATGCTCAGCAATATGAAAACGCTTTCGACCCTGGATTCTTTCTGGAGCCGTGCATTTGTGCACTCCTCATTTGTCTCTCTCTGCCCCAGGGAGTGCTGTGGTTTGGCTGGCGTTTTCCAGCACAGAGTGTTGAAGAACCACAGTAAATAATTTGAAGGAAAATGAGGCACTTGTGGGCATGTTCAGCGGGACCTCTGCCTTCCTGCAAGTGTCTCTGGTGTCTGGATTGTTGAGATCACCAGCAGTGAATATGGAAAGCCGCCTTATGCAAGGTTAGACTATAAGGATGTAAGGAGATCCCTGCTGGATCAGGCCAAAGGCTCATCTAGTCTAGCATCCTGTTCTCACTGCGGACAATCAGATACCCAGGGTAAGTTCACAAACAGAACCTGAGCGCAACAACACCCTCCTCACCTGCAGTTCCCAGCAACTGTTCTTCAGGGGTGTGCTAGTTGTGTGTCAACCACCCCCTTCGTTGAAATGAAACACATAGGACACCAATATTAGGTTAATGTTATTGGGCAAATTTTGGTCACAACTTTATTGATTACAGAATGTGAGTGGTATTGGCTTAGGCATTGAATGGACCCGACTATATCTGACTCCTGCCTGTTGCGCAGGGATTCCAGTATGGATAAACCACCAGAAGGGGGAGCCCCCATTGATGCAGACCAAATTGAGCTCCCCCATGTGTTTCCGACGGGGTCATGTCATGGCCCTAGCCCTGCCCCAGGCTTCGGACAAGATCCACAGCCCTGGATTCCTTTAACGGAATACCCTTAAGCTTGGAGGGGTAGGTGATGGCCACACCTCACTTCCCCTATCAAAAGTTCAAACAATGCTTAACCGCAAAACCTTACAAAGTTGTGGCGATTGATACGAGGTAGACGAAAACCAAATGGCTAGAATATAAAGCAAGGGGTCTTCCTCACCAGCCCCAACCTATTTAAATCATAGAATCATAAAACTGTAGAGTTGGAAGGGTCCCTGAGGCTCATCTCGTCCAATTCTCTGCAATGCAGGCATCTCAACTAAAGCATCCATGATGGATGACCATCCAACCTCTGATTAAAAACCTCCAAGGAAGGAGAGTCCACAACCACCCAAGGGAGACCATTCCACTTTTTTCATTTTAGCTTGGGATGTCAGGGATTGAATCTAGAACCTTAGCTACAGTATGTGCCTAACTTCTCAGATATGGCACCAGATGTAGGTGGGGCTCAGGGACATCCTTGGGGAAGGGCCTTCTGGCATCCCATAGCTTAGTAAAAGACAGAGCTTGGGCAGATCCACACCATACATTTAAAGTTTTTTCAACTCACATTCAACCTGAAGTCCATAGGAGCCTAAATAAAACTGATTGTGTGCATTGGTAACCTCATGGCTAGACTACTGCAATGCATTCTACATGGGGCTGCCCACGAGGTCAGTCCAATCCAATCCATGGGGCTGCCCACAAGGTCAGTCCAATCCAATCCAATCCATGGCTGGACTACTGCAATGTATTCTACATGGGGCTGCCCACGAGGTCAGTCCAATCCAGTTCTGCTGCTGGTGCAGAACACAGCAGCTGAGTGGCATGTGGGGACAAACTACCACTGGCAATAAAACACCTTGCTTGTGGGATTTGCAGTGGTTGCCACTCTGCTGCCGGGCCGAGTTCAAGGTGTTGGTGCTAACATATAGGACCCTACACAGCTCAGGAGCCAGTTATGTGAGAGATTGCCTTGTCACTTGTATACCCAGTAGTTCCCAGTAGGTCAGCAAGAAAGCTTCTTCTGCAAGTCCCAAAGATCTCAGAAGCTCACTCTGCAGTAACTTGGAGCTGGGACTTTAGTATGGTTTCCCCTATAAAATAGCATTCCTGCAACAAGTGCCCACTATCTGCACTTTCCTGAAACAACTGCAGATATTTTTGTCTTGCTGAATAAATGAGTCTTTGCAATGAGTCTCTGTTTTGTATTCTTTAAGTTTTGTTTTAAATGCATCTGCTGCTTCTTGTGGTTTTATCTGTTTGTTTGCTGTTTTTATTGTACATCACCTTAACATGCTTGCGTAGGAGACAAGAAGAAGAAGAAGAAGAAGAAGAAGAAGAAGAAGAAGAAGAAGAAGAAGAAGAAGAAGAAGAAGAAGAAGAAGAAGAAGAAGAAGAAGAAGAAGAAGAGGCATACGTTCAAACATAAAAAGGGCAGTGAGATCTTCAGATCACTAGGTGAGAGATGGTGGGTGTTTCAGCCTTCCAGTATAAATCTCTTAGGCATCATAAGAGCAAAGCTAATGGTTAATTATTTCTCTTTAGGGTTTTTAATTCTGCTAGTGGGTGTAATATCGGGGGTCACTCAAGGTGCAAGGATAATTAACAGTTCTGCTTTCATCAAGAGAACCCTGACGGCAAAGGGCAGACGTTGCTTAGCAACTGGGCAGAACCAGTGCGGCCTTCAGGTTTCTTGTATATAAATAGGATGTCCAGTATGTGTACTAATTCCAGTTGTGATCTTTGTTTCTGGAACAGTCACCAAACGAGTTCCAACTTTATTAAGTTGCCTTTCTCTTCCTTGTCAGAATCAAATTGAATGCACAAGTTTTAACCATATGGATTGTACCACCCAAATCTCACTCACCGATTTTTTTTCTCAGTGGCCTGAGAAAAGCTGCTACTATCCTAGCTGTAATAAACAAGTTTGTCACCAATTATTGTTTTCTGTCACATACTAGCAGCACAATTCTGTGTGCTCTTACATACCCTCCAACATTTCTCTGATGAAAATAGGGGCATCTTATTTCATCGTCGTCATCATCATCATCATCATCATCATCATCATCATATATATCCCCACCCATTTGACTGGGTTGCCCCAGCCACACTGGGTAGCTTCTAACCTATATAAAAACATAATAAAACATTAAAAATTCCACCACCACCCTCTACAGGATGGCCTTCAGATGTCTTCTAAAGGTTACTTATCTCCTTGGCTCAGGGGCCGCATAACTCCATACCCTCCAATATTTCTCCAATGAAAATAGGGACATCATAAGGAAAAGTGGGACGTTCCCGGATCAAATCCGAAACCAGGACAGCTTCTGTAAATCTGGGACTATCCCTGGAAAACAGAGACAGGTCTGCACTTACAGGGAAGTAAGCCTGTTGTCATGGACTGGCTGGATACAGAGGAGTGGTGGGAGACACCAGTTGGGGAGCCCCCAAGGGAATCCCCAGGGGAAGAAGGCTCAGAGCCAGGGGATTGGTGGTGAGACACTGATGAGTGGTCAGAAGTAGAAGAGGGAGCAGACTGGGAGGAGGCGGTGTCGGAAGCTGATACTCACCTAATACTATACCTCCCATTCAACTCCCACACCTCATACACTTCCTTTCTCCCATCCAGGCCCCAACTACAGCCAGCGTCAAGCTGGATTGCTGGATGATATGTGTGGCTTGCAAGGTGATTGAGCGAGTGGTTGCTGAACAACTCCAGGCACGCCTGGAAAAAGCGGACCATTTGGATCCCTTCCAGTCGGGATTCAGGCCTCATCATGGGACGGAAACTGCCTTGGTCACACTGGTCGATGATCTCTGGTGAATTAGGAACAAAAGTGAGAGCTGTTTCCTAGTTCTGCTGGATGTCTCAGCGGCTTTTGACACCATCGACCATAACATCCTTCTGGACCGTCTAGAGGGGCTGGGAGCTTGGGGGCACTGTTATACAGTGGTTCCGCTCCTTCCTCCTGGGCCATGTTCAGAAAGTGGGGGGATGGATGAGTGTTCAGACCCCTGGGTTCTCACTTGTGGGGTGCCTCAGGGTTCTGTCCTCTCCCCCATGCTTTTCAACATCTACATGCAGCCAGTGGGAGAGATCATCAGGGGGTTGGGGCTGGGTGTTCATCAGTATGCGGATGATACCCAGCTATACCTCTTTTTCAAATCAGAACCAGTGAAGGCGGTGAAGGTCCTGTGTGAGTGTCTGGAGGCAGTTGGAAGATGGATGTACATTTCTGAGCACAATTCAAAGTGTTGGTGCTGACCTTTAAAGCCCTAAACGGCCTCGGTCCAGTATACCCGAAGGAGCATCTCCACTCCCATTGTTCTGCCAGGACACTGAGGTCCAGTGCCGAGGGCCTTCTGGCAGTTCCCTCACTGCAAGAAGCCAAGTTACAGGGAACCAGGCAGAGGGCCTTCTCAGTAGTGGCACCCACCCTGTAGAACGCCCTCCCACCAGATGTCAAAGAGAAAAACAACTACCAGACTTTTCGAAGACATCTGAAGGCAGCCCTGTTTAGGGAAGCTTTTAATGTTTAACAGACTATTGTATTTTAATATTTTCTTGAAAGCTGCCCAGAGTGGCTGGGGAAACCCAGCCAGATGGGCAGGGTATAATAATAAATTGTTGTTGTTGTTGTTGTTGTTGTTGTTGTTGTTGTTGTTGTTGTTGTTGTTATTATTATCCACAGCTGAATGTAATGTGTATTTTAAAATGCTTGCATTCCCATTTTAGTAGGATCATCCACACGACATTCCTCTCAAACAACTCCTGTCCTGCTGCTCCCCCCCCCCTGCAAATTCAGATTTCCCTGATCCAGTGAAAATCCTGATAACTTTTGAAAAATGTGACTCCGAACTGTCAGGGACTGGGCAGAGAAGGAGGAGGACACTGGAGAGAAGGGTGATGTCAGGGATTGAGAAGAGGAGGAGGAGCGGTGGAAATCGCCTCCCCATCCTGACCCTTCCAGGGAGGAGGAAGAGAAAGACAGTACAGATTTACAACAGGGGTTTGTGGAAGGTCACAGCTCAGAGGCAGATGAGGAGAAAAGTTGGGAAATAATGGGAGAGGAGGAGCAGGCAGAGCTGGAGCAGCAGCTGGCTGATGCATTGTCACTAGAAAGCATTCCAGACCCTCTATCTCCCAGAACCCAGCAAGCCTTAAAAGTAGGAGAGCAAAGAGCTCAAAGGCAGAGGGCACTTAGTGGCACCGTGATGATGATGACGAATGACAGAGTGGGAGAGATGGCGGGTGGAGATTCACTCGGGACAATACCATTATCCAAGAGGCTGGGCTCTATAGCTTTTCTGTGTAAAGTTTGAAATAAAAAAAGGACTGTAAGCAACTTTTCCTTGTCTTTATACTTTCCTGGGCAACCAGCTGGGAGTCGCTGACAGTACCCTGACACAAACCAAACCTCTCTACAGCAGATACATTGCCTTGATTTTTTCCTGGGGATGGGTCAAGCATCCATTTTTGCTTCTCCCCTTACAGAACCCTAAGGGCAGAAGTGTTCCCACAGCAGTATATTTCCACTGATCCTGGTGTCCCTATCCCCTCAAAACAGATTTGTGCAATTCAGGAACACAGAAAGAAAGAAAGAAAGAAAGAAAGAAAGAAAGAAAGAAAGAAAGAAAGAAAGAAAGAAAGAAAGAAAGAAAGAAAGAAACTAATGCTTTCTCCAGATCTCCCTGCTTCGTGTTTTTCTTTTGATTTCATTGTATTGTTATGCATTTGTTGCTTCTTTAAAAAAAACCAAACCAGCTAGAGAGGTGGGGCAGCTGGATGCACTGTACTCCAAGGGGCTGAGGCTCCAGGCACATATCTCATCTTCATTTCCCAAGGGAAAAGAAAGTTCTTCTCTGCACAGTCTGCCCAGCCACCTGATCCTTTGAACTGTTATAAAATTTGAAGAGATCCCTTCCCAGATCCCACTGCTATTTAGTAAACTGGACAGGGTGGTTGCATTGGGTAGAGATAGAAACCAATGGAGCAGGAAAGCAGTGCCAGGGACAATGCAGAAAGTGGGGGGGGGGAGTGCCCAGGAGGGCACAGGGGTCCCTGGAGGGCACCATGCCCAGCCCCCCAACCTAGCAGTACTCTACTCCTACATGAGTCTGGCTGTGGCAACCTGCTCCCCACCTCCCAGTCTCCCAAAACCCAAAGACGTATGAAGAGAGCAGAGCAAAGGCAGACAAGGCGAAGGAGCCTCAGATTGCTTGGAAATGGACCAGGGAGGAGATTTAGGGAGCTTTGGCAAGGCCTTCAGTCCTCATAACTGCCTCATAGGTGCTAGATTTACCAGGAAGAGTTGCTGTGCTCACTAGGCCTGGGCTCCCTAGCTTTGAATACTCCTGCTGTTGGGTTTGCACCAATAACATGTTTATTTCACTGACTCTGTGTGAGTTGTTGCTGACTTGCTCCTGGCTCCCACCTTGACAGGCAGATTGCAACTCTACTTTTAAAAATTATTATAAAAATATATACAACTTGTTATTCCTAGCTGGTGAACAGAAAGTTTCCTGAATAAATATATTGTCTGCCAAGTAAACACACATATGGAGTTTTGAGCCAACCAGTGGGTGGATTTTATAATACGGTACTAAATATTTGGTAATCACTTGCTTCCAGTTTTCCTTCTCCGTCAGCATTAGTCATTGGCTTAGGTCTGTGATGCAGCCACTTAGACAACACACACACAGAGAGAGAGATGGGGGAATTTCCAATTTGTAGAAATGTTGCATCTTAGCCAAACATAATGGAAGGAATCAAAGAGACAAGCAATATCTGGAGTACAAACTGCAGGTTGAAATTCAAGAATGTGTTTAGAGGAAGTCCCAGCCACATGCATGAGTCTGCTGCAGAGTAATTTACTTTATTGCTGCTGCTGTTGTTTTACTAAGAGAGTGGCTTTTTTAAGAAAGTAAGATTTATTTATTTATATAGAACATTTAGGGACGCGGGTGGCGCTGTGGGTTAAACCACAGAGCCTAGGACTTGCCGATCAGAAGGTCAGCGTTTCGAATCCCCGTGATGGGGTGAGCTCCTGTTGCTCGGTCCCTGCTCCTGCCAACCTAGCAGTTCGAAAGCACATCAAAGTGCAAGTAGATAAATAGGTACCGCCCCAGCGGGAAGGTAAACAGTGTTTCCGTGCGCTGCTCTGGTTTACCAGAAGCGGCTTAGTCATGCTGGCCACATGACCTGGAAGCTGTACGCCGGCTCCCTTGGCCAATAAAGTGAGATGAGCACCGCAACCCCAGAGTCGGTCACAACTGGACCTAATGGTCAGGGATCCCTTTACCTTTACCTTTACCTTTATAGAACATTTAGAACCTGCCCTTTGCCCCAAGGTCCCAGGAAGAGAAAACGTACATATTGAAACAGTGTCAATATAATTAACCACTGAACCAAAACAGAAGTAAATCCACAACCGCGGAAGGAGATTTTCTCAGTACTTAATACTTCAAACAAGATGGAGAAGAATTAAACAACAATATTTTTTGCACCAACACAAGGAAGGGTTGCAGCACGCAGTGCTTTTCAGTTTAGAGAAAAGGCAAGTAAGAGATACCACGATAGAAGTTTATAAAATTGTGCAAGGCATAGAGAAAGCGGATTAGAGAAAGGTTTTTCTCCCTCATAACCAATGACGGTGAAGGCTGGAAGATTCAGGACAGGTAAAGGAAAGCACTTCTCCACACTCTGCATAAAACGATGCAACTCACTCCTACAGGAAGCAGTGAGGGCCACCAACTTGGATGACTATAAAAGAGGATTTGACACATTCATGAAGGAGAAGGCCAATAATGGCTATTAAACATGATGGCTATGCTTTGCCTCCATGGTTGGAGGCAGCAATGCTTCTGAATACCAGTTGCTGGAAGCCACAGGAAGGGAGAATGCTCTTGTGCTCAGATCCTGCTTGCTGGTTTGCCACTGAGGCATCTGCTTGGCCACTGTGAGAACAGGATGCTGGACTAAATGGGCCATTGGCCTGATTCAACAGGCTCTTATGATATGAGTTTTGGCCAATTAACAGCTGGAGACTCTTGAGAGTCCCATGGACTGCAAGAAGATCAAACCTATCCATTCTGAAGGAAATCAGACCTGAGTGCTCACTGGAAGGACAGATCCTGAAGCTGAGGCTCCAATACTTTGGCCACCTCATGAGAAGAGAAGACTCCCTGGAAAAGACCCTGATGTTGGGAAAGATTGAGGGCACAGGGAGAAGGGGATGACAGAGGACGAGATGGTTGGATAGTGTTACTGAAGCTACCAACATGATTTTGACCACGTTGCAGGAGGCAGTGGAGGGCAGGAGTGCCTGGCGTGCTCTGATCCATGGGGTCACGAAGAGTCAGACACGACTAAACAACAACAGCAACAATAGTCTGTGTTGAAAGGTTCACGTTCAAAACATTCTCTGATTGCACGCTCAACTCCTCCTCCTCCTTCTTCCCTCACCTTTCCACAAATTCTCATTTGCCCTGGGGCAGCAGCTGCAATTGGTTTGCACAGTGGGTCCCTGATGTTTTCCATATGGGAGAGGGGCAAGGGGAAGTTGGCACAGTGCAAATGTATCAGTGGAGTCCGCCCAGTCCTCCTGCTATTGGGTTTGCACCAAGCCAATCTCCCCACTGCACCACCCTTCTAACTCCTGATAAGCAACAGTGTCCCACCAACCGGGAAACAGGCAACTGGGAAACTCTGCCCCATCCTTAAGCCACTTCTGGCTACAGAGCACACTGTGGTCTCTATAGTCAGGAGATCATGGACCACTTGGAGTTTGTACCTCCTGCCTCACAGCAACAAGAAGACAGAACCTGGGCCCGCACATCAACCAAAGGTGCTTGCTTCCCCACTTCACAATGGAGAGAATAGAATGCTCTGCTTCAACTGCCTGTTGTCCTGCGGCTGAAGAAGTGTGGGGAAGCCCATCTCAGCTTCCAGCCAGAGGAACAAGGGTCTGTTGAGTCAGCTGTAGCCGCTCAGTTCAAGCCAGACCACCATCAAGGGAAGATAAGCCTGGCCCTAGATGGATGTACACAAAGGCCTGCGGACAACTCACTACATTGTTCTGGTGCTGTCAAACTGGTCTCCCTCCTCTAACTTTTCCCACCACTGCCCTTCTCTTCTTTTTATTGTGTGAGCCTGGGGGCAAGGGCTTCTCTCTCCTGCCCTTAGAACTGATGTGAGCCACTTTGGGAAAAGACAGTGTTCAGCTGAAAAATGAGATGAAAATATATCTGCATGAATGTGACACATACTGCGTCCCATCCAGATGTTACATGAGGAGTCAGACACATGGATTTCGTAAGTGGAATTCGCTCAGGGCCAGACTACACATTAGGCAGAAGATCTATGACTTGACTACCTTACTTGTTTAAAAAACTGAAATGGTGGTGGTGGTGGTGGTGGTGGTTGCTGTTGTTAATCTTGGAGGAAGGAGACATTTTATCCATTTTCCTCACACTGTTTCCCTCTTAATAATCCCTCCATCTCCAGCTGGTGTTTACTGTTTGAATGGGGGGGAATACAGACCCTCCCTATTTTCCAGAGACATCCCTGATTTAGAGAAGGTGCCCTAGTTTCTTATTTGATCCTGGAATGTCCCACTTTTCCTTAGGATGTCCCTATTTTCATTGGAATAATGTTGGAGGGTATGGAGTTATCCGACCCCTGAGCCGTCTGAAAGCAATCCTGTATAGTAGGGTTGCCATGTGTCCTCTTTTCCCAGGACACGTCCTCTTTTTCACGGGTAGAGTCATCATAGTGATCCATAGTTAAAAGTAGAAGTCGGCAAATGTGTCCTCTTTTCTGCTCTTCAAAATATGGCAACCCTCTAGGGAAGTTTTTTTTAATGTTTACTGTTTTATTATGTTTTTATATATGTTGGAAGCTGCCAAGAGTGGCTGGGGCAACCCAGTAAGATGTGTGGGTTATAAACAGTAAAAATATCATTATGGAATGGGATGTGCCTATTTTCAAAGGAGAAATGTTGAAGGGTATGGAAATACATGGAAGCAATTTAATCGGGGGGGGGGGATGCCACAGAAGACACCTCTCTCTCTCTCTCTCTCTCTCTCTCTCTCACACACACACACACACGGTGTCCCCCACCCCCTGAACATTTCATGCATACAGTTGTATTTCAGGAAACAAAGAATGATGAAAAACTAAGCACACAATATGCAAGCCACAAGCTTCTGGGTGCAGAATTTTGATCCATTTCCTTAATGCAGATTACGCACAGCCTTGTAACCACTTATTGATTCATGAACTTTGCTGTTGACTAATCCAACATGGAGCTTTGGGATCAATTCTGTGTGGGCCTTGACTCATTAGCCTTCCCCTCAGTGCGTCTGGCACACATCCCCCTTCTGATATAGGTTCATTCAAACCACTCTTACGCCTCTGGCTCACTGGCCTTCCTGTTTCCTGCATCCATACAACAATGGGGTCATAACTGATTATAGCTTCAGTATTGTTATATTATACAATTTTGTCCTTGCCCTTACAGTGGTACCTCAGGTTACATATGCTTCAGGTTACAGACGCTTCAGGTTACAGATGCTTCAGGTTACAGACGCTTCAGGTTACAGACTCGGCTAACCCAGAAATAGTACCTCGGGTTAATAACTTTGCTTCAGGAGGAGAACAGAAATCGTGCCGTGGTGGCGCGGCGGCAGCAGGAGGCCCCATTAGCTAAAGTGGTGCTTCAGGTTAAGAACAGTTTCAGGTTAAGAACGGACCTCCAGAACAAATTAAGTTCTTAACCCGAGGTACCACTGTATTTTTAGTTTTTAGATTATGTTCGGGTTAATCAGGAGGAAGTAGAGACGGGAAGCATCATAAAAAGAATTTAATGAAAGTGGTTGGTGATTCTGTGCATAGTCATAAGGCCCATTATTTTGTGCTGTAATAACCATTAATATTGTATTCATGAAGCTGTGACAGCATGTTTACATGTCTCTTCTGGGAAGCTTAAGATGTGTCTGGCTTTTTGACCTTCATTCACTTTCCATCTATTTGTAATTTATGACTGGTTCTGTTATCGTTTTCTATTAGTTACTGGATGGTAACTAAGGTCAGGGGAGGGCTCCTCCAACTCCTAAGGCAATTTTTTTCTTCCTGCAAACACCATAGCAGCCAGAGAAGTACGATTCACTCTAGGATTTCCAAATAGGAGGAACCCCCCCTTTTTTTTAGCTTCTGTGCTTGTTGCAGGATGTAGGCTTCTCTGCAAAAGACAACCTTTGCCAGAATTTTCAAAGATAGCGGGAGTATGTTTATTTAATGTATGCTTTGGCTATATAAGAGATCCATGCATGCAGTTCTAAGGTTGGCTGCCACAACCTTCTGAGCTGTTGCTCATCAGGGTGCAGAATTCTGGCCTTCGTCTCTGGTTATTACCAAAATGTTGCCATGTGGAAGGCTCCTCTTCAGAGTACTCCATCTTAATCCCTACCTTTCCCCCCATGCCTCCCCAACAGTCAGTCGGCATCCTGAGGATGCTCAGTTCCCATTGGACAGTTTGTGTATCACCCTCTTAGCATTTCCCCCGCTAAAGAATGTTTGTATTTTTGTAAAAATGTAGATTTTCTCCAGTCCTGTCGACACTTCCCTTTTGTATGTGAGTAGTGCCTCTTAGTTGCATAAATGTGCAACACTTGGAGAACTAGGTTCACTGTTAGATTATATAGTAGCCTTCGCCAACCTGATGCCCACTAAGGTTTTCAACTACAACTCCCATCAGCCCCAGACAGCATGGTGTAGGCTGCTATATATGATGGCAGAAAGCGTGGAAATTCCATTTCTAGTTCTGCTTCCTCTCAAAGTGGCGCTGTGCATTATGGGCTCACCTCAACAGTGGCCTTTCCAGCGCTTGCCTCTGGAGAGAGCTGTCTGTTCACATTCCTTCAAGAACTTCTATCCCCCACTACAAAATAATACATGTGAGGACCAGCTTCTTCTTCGTCCAGAGAGGTATGTATCTTGGGAACCAATGAGTAAGAAGCAAAAAAAGTCCACTTCCCTGGAGTAACAATCGGTGACTTGCCATCTTTAAAAGGTCAGGCCTTTTGTTGTTGTTGTTCAGCCATAACATATTGTGTGCAAGAAGTGCTTCAGATTGGTGGATTCTTCTTTGCCTGCAGTTTGGAAGTGCTGTAGATTCCTACCTTGACAAAGATCACTTATGAAGTCCGCCTGACCTTGGGGTGCTGAGTTCCACGTTCAGACCCACATTCAGCAGCACAGAATGGTGTCAGCAAGGGGCTTGAGGGCAGTAGGTATTGAGATTATTAATATTGCACTTGCGGAAGCTACTGGGTGAATAAATACTGACTCTCATGCTGAAATAAAAATTATCCAGTCCAAAAATATGGTTCCAAAGCTTTACTCACAGGACTTAATTTCAAAACAACTTAAAACAATAAAAACTGCAACCAGTTAGCTTCATATTTCTTATATAGTGGTACCTTGGGTTATAGATGCTTCAGGTTACAGACGCTTTAGGTTACAGACTCCGCTAACCCAGAAATAGTACCTTGGGTTAAGAACTTTGCTTCAGGATGAGAACAGAAATAGTGTGGTGGCAGTGGGAGGCCCCATTATCTAAAGTGGTGCCTCAGGTTAAGAACAGTTTCAGGTTAAGAACGGACCTCCAGAACGAATTAAGTTCTTAACCCGAGGTACCACTGTACTGATCCCAGCAAAAGGCATATTGCATTAAATATATGTTGCATTCTGTGCTAAAAAACAAAGCTCTCTCTCTCTCTTCTCCATTGCAGCCTCTATTAGCCTCAGGCTGTTTGCTGGAGACAGGGAAATGCACATCCATTCTCTTTGGTAGCTTAGAACAAAAGGAGCACCACACCCAGCATGGATGCCTACCAGATTAGCATATGCATAGACCTGAAATACTATTTTTTTCATGTGACTGTAAGCTAATGACCTTGTGACAGAGCCACAAAGATACAGTTCCGTTACACAACTCCATTAATGATTAAGCTGGTAGGCTCTTCTTCAACTTCATGGCAACTTCCAGCCATGCTTTACAGTATGTAATGCAAGCACATTATGTAATTCCCATTTCAACGTACATTAAACAATTATATTGGTTAGTGACAAACCTATGGCCTTTCTTATGTCGTTTGAGTCCATCTCCCATCAGCTCCCAGCAAGCATGATCAATAATCAGGGATTATAGTTGTTGGAGTCCCACAACATATGGACAGCCACAAATTCCTGACCACTGTTCTAGGGCTTGAATTAGGATCCTTGTGGTGTGAAACAGGGATCTAAACTTCCGCATACTGTTTATGCTTGGTTCTGAAACCCCTTGTCAAGCACAGAAGGAAACCGCTGTTTCCGTTTCTCATTTTTCTCAAGGAGTCTGAGTTGGAGAACACCAGTTCCACTTACCTGAACTTGTATCAAGTTGCTGGTGATTGAAAGAGAATGAAGTGAAGCATTTTCTCAACATTTCAAACGCATTTAAGATTCAAGTGCACTTGAAACTCCTGTGCTCCTGTGGTGAGTTTTATTCCTCTGGTTTCAGGTGCTGCCAGTCGACACTGGAGAGAAATGTTGCATAAGAATGTTGCTTTGAAGGCAGCGACCTTTATGCCTGCAGACCGACTCTATGAACAGCTTATTGTGGTCTCCCTGAATTTGCTCTCGGGCATAATAACTTCTACTGTAAGATAAAAAAAGGTAAAGGACCCCTGGATGGTTAAGTCCAGTCAAAGGTGACTATGGGGTTGCGGCGCTCATCTCGCTTTCAGGCCAAGGGCAGCCTGAAATTTCTGCTGTACTTTTTGCACAAGCTTAATACATTTTACAAAGCACAGGGTGCCATGCACACACACCCATTCCTTGTACAGGATGTACCCAGCCTGGCAGAATCCAACCTTACCTCAACAGTGGCAATGAGATAACATTGCTCAAGGTAGCCGAGGGCAGCAGGCTTACTGATGGGATCCAAGCGAATGGTGGGAGCTGTTTGGCAGGGCTGGCCGGCTCTGCTTTTGCAAACCACAAATTGTTGTTCATCTAAGGCAGGCACCCCCAAACTCGGCCCTCCAGATGTTTTGGGACTACAATTCCCATCATCCCTGACCACTGCACCTGTTAGCTAGGGATGATGGGGGTTGTAGTCCCAAAACATCTGGAGGTCTGAGTTTGGGGATCCCTGATCTAAGGGATCATCCACACTTACCTTTTCTCTGCATTTCTCAGCACAGGTTTGGGCTTTCCAGATTCATGAAAACCCGCTCATTATAGTTGAACCAGAGGAAACAGCAATCTGTCCCATCTGGAGCAGCCGGGGAGTTATGTGAGGCTGCTGTTTGTGGATTTTAGCTCTGCTTTTAACACTATCCTCCCCCATAGACTGGTGTCCAAGCTAGAGGCGATTGGACTCTCCAACTCCACCTGTCTCTGGGTTTTGGATTTTTTGTCAGAACGTTCTCAGAGGGTTAGAGTAGGGTCACATATGTCCACAGCCCTTAGCCTTAACACCGGCTCACCACAGGGTTGTGTGTTGAGTCCCCTGCTCTATACTCTCTATACGTATGACTGTACAGCCATCTATTCCAGCAACAACATCATCAAGTTTGCTGATGACACTACGGTGGTGGGGCTCATTTCAGGAGGGGATGAGTCCGCCTATCGGGACTAGGTGGAGCGGCTCTGTGTTTGGTGTGGAGAGAACAATCTGGCTCTTAATACGGCTAAGACCAAGGAATTGGTGGTGGATTACAGGAAAAAAAGGCGGACATTCAGCCCTTGTATATCAACGGGGAACGGGTGGAGAGGGTGGCGGAATTCAGGTTTTTGGGAGTGACTATCGATCAGGGCATGACTTGGAGCGCAAATACCACTGCTCTGGTGAAGAAGGCCCAGCAGAGAATTTATTTCCTCAGACTTTTAAAGACGAACAATCTGAGTGAGAGACTGCTGGTGTCCTTCTACCGAGGCTCCATAGAGAGCATTCTCACATACTGTATTTGTGCTTGGTTCTCCAGTTGTACAGCTAGGGAGAGGAAGGTGCTCCAGAAGGTCATAACCACAGCCCAAAGGATTATTGGGCATCCTCTCCCATCTTTGGAAGAACTGTACGGTTCCCGTTGTCTTAGGAAAGCAAACAACATCCTGCAGGATTCATCTCACCCGGGATACAGTCTGTTTGCACTACTGCCTTCTGGCAGGAGATATAGAAACATCAAGTCAAGGACAAATAGACTGAAAAATAGTTTCTACCCAAGAGCTGTGGCCTTTTTGAATGCTGTAACTCGATA